>NC_079971.1:12959800-13307856 GCF_029852145.1 Microplitis mediator
CCCCTCACCAGATTAACGACCGCGCACTTGTCCAACCCAAAAGCCATGCCGACATCCCGTGTATACTCCCCTACGATATTCAAGGCTGTCTGAAGGTGTTCCTCATCAGGCGCATATACCTTCAGATCATCCATGTAGAGTAAGTGGGTGATCGAATATTTCCGATCAGTTGGTGGGCCCACTAAGTATCCACGGGTACGGCGTAGCGCAACAGATATCGGCAGCAGTGAGATGCAAAACAGCAGCGGGCTCAGGGAATCTCCCTGGAAGACACCTCGCTTGTACTGTACAACTTCGGTCACACGTTTGTCGTTGCCACATGAAATGTGGAACCGTGTTCGCCAAAGTTGCATCGTACGCTGTATGCATCCCACTGTATCGCGATTGACCCCAAGGCATTTGAGCAAAAAGAGAATGAGCTCGTGAGATGTTGAGTCGAATGCCTTACGGTAGTCAATCCAGGCCATGGACAGGTTGCGCTGATAGTAGACTGCGTCTTGAATGACACATCGATCTACTAACAGATTCTCTTTGCAACCTGACAAGCCTCTTTTACTGCCACGTTGTTCGTATATCTGCTGCCATACAGGATCTATCTCCTGTAGAATGCGATTATTCAAGATTTTTGTGAAAATCTTATAAACTGCATTCAAACAGGTGATAGGCCTGTAGTTCTTCGGGTCGGACAAGTCACCTTTCTTAGGGATGAGCACGGTTCGCCCTTCTACTTATTATTATTATTATTATTATTATTATTATTATTATTATTATTATTATTATTATTATTATTATTATTATTATTATTATTATTATTATTATTATTATTATTATTATTATTATTATTATTATTATTATTATTATTATTATTATTATTATTATTATTATTATTATTATTATTATTATTATTATTATTATTATTATTATTATTATTATTATTATTATTATTATTATTATTATTATTATTATTATTATTATTATTATTATTATTATTATTATTATTATTATTATTATTATTATTATTATTATTATTATTATTATTATTATTATTATTATTATTATTATTATTATTATTATTATTATTATTATTATTATTATTATTATTATTATTATTATTATTATTATTATTATTATTATTATTATTATTATTATTATTATTATTATTATTATTATTATTATTATTATTATTATTATTATTATTATTATTATTATTATTATTATTATTATTATTATTATTATTATTATTATTATTATTATTATTATTATTATTATTATTATTATTATTATTATTATTATTATTATTATTATTATTATTATTATTATTATTATTATTATTATTATTATTATTATTATTATTATTATTATTATTATTATTATTATTATTATTATTATTATTATTATTATTATTATTATTATTATTATTATTATTATTATTATTATTATTATTATTATTATTATTATTATTATTATTATTATTATTATTATTATTATTATTATTATTATTATTATTATTATTATTATTATTATTATTATTATTATTATTATTATTATTATTATTATTATTATTATTATTATTATTATTATTATTATTATTATTATTATTATTATTATTATTATTATTATTATTATTATTATTATTATTATTATTATTATTATTATTATTATTATTATTATTATTATTATTATTATTATTATTATTATTATTATTATTATTATTATTATTATTATTATTATTATTATTATTATTATTATTATTATTATTATTATTATTATTATTATTATTATTATTATTATTATTATTATTATTATTATTATTATTATTATTATTATTATTATTATTATTATTATTATTATTATTATTATTATTATTATTATTATTATTATTATTATTATTATTATTATTATTATTATTATTATTATTATTATTATTATTATTATTATTATTATTATTATTATTATTATTATTATTATTATTATTATTATTATTATTATTATTATTATTATTATTATTATTATTATTATTATTATTATTATTATTATTATTATTATTATTATTATTATTATTATTATTATTATTATTATTATTATTATTATTATTATTATTATTATTATTATTATTATTATTATTATTATTATTATTATTATTATTATTATTATTATTATTATTATTATTATTATTATTATTATTATTATTATTATTATTATTATTATTATTATTATTATTATTATTATTATTATTATTATTATTATTATTATTATTATTATTATTATTATTATTATTATTATTATTATTATTATTATTATGTATTACCTTCATTTCCTATAAACAAAACAAAATTTTTTTTTTTTTTAGAAACATTTGTATTTATTTTTTTTTTTTATTTTAATATTATTATTATCTTCATAATAATAATTACTGTTATGATCAATTTAATAATTTTGTTCCTGAAGATAGGTTACTATTTTATAAATAAAATTAAGACGTTTTTGGATACATTATAATTTAAATTTAATGAATTATTCTAAAGATATATATCACAGGTCTACAAAAAAAAATTTTTTGTTTGGTGCCGCTAATTCTAGGTTTTATTTTGGTTAATTAGCCCACAAGATGTCGTGCGAAGCTGTCAAAATTATGAAGCTACGTTCAGGTTTGTATCGATCGATATAATACCCTGAAAAACGCATATCATCATAATTAATGTCATTATAATCAATAAATTTTTTTTTAAATTAATAATATCCATATGCCGTCGATATGCCACCATTTAAATATAGTGGAAACCTAAACATGCAAACCTTCTCAATAAGACAATTTATAGATACATTGAGAAAAATATAGATAGCCCGAACTGGGAATCGAACCGAGACCAATTCGGTATCGCGCCGAGTGCTCTACCAGTTGAGCTATCCGGCACTATAATGAGAACGTTTTCATCAAGATTCAAAGGTGATGGAAGATAGATACCAAGGTCGCTGGGATGAGCATATGATGGCAGATTACTGTTGGAGTATTACACGGGAATATCCTGAAGACATCCATCGGAGAAAATCTAAAAAGAGGAGCTTCTAACCTGTGAAATAAAATGTGTAATTAAATGTATTTAACTGTTTTGAATTAAATGTTCTTTTGTTTTTTAATAAATGAAAATCTCGAAAACTATACGTAGCATTAAAAAACGAAGTATCACGTTTTATCAGGGTATCGAATGTACTAGAAATCAGTTTTACTTTTAGCAGCACCAAAATCATTTTAGACCTGTGTATTTTATGTCCGCCGCTGAGATTTAAATTTATTATCCGGGATTTCTCCCGTTGGAAGCGATAGAAAAATTTAACGAGTGATTTGGAGGATGCGAACAGCAGTAAAGAATACGAGGAAGATTTTCCCGTCCTATACTTATTATTTATTGTGGGTTTTCTCGAAATTTACGAACCCAAACGCCTTCAAGCATGTTCACGTTGCATTTATAAATCGATCAATAGAGAGAAAATGTTTTAAATGTCTCTCACTAACCTTTAGATGATTCTTTCTTTTAACACGACAGGCTTTTATTCCTCCAGAACTTTGCAGCTTACTCGGCCTTTTCCTGAGTGGATTTGGTTGAATAGGCGCGGCTGGGGTTGTAGGATAGAATCTTATGTGCTACTTTTGAATGAAACTCTTAAGGTCGAAGGTATGATTTCTAGTCTTTTTATTAAACGTTTCAATTACAATATTTTAAATTGAACTTCACTCATACGCTATACGTTTCACAAATTTCATGAATACAATTTTTTTGTATTATGCGTCTTTATTGGGCCCGAAGGCTATTATGTGCAAAACTTAATCGACTCGAGATTGGACTACAATTTTTTTTTATTTTGCATCACTATTCAATTGAACCAAATTTTTACTCGATGCTTGAGAATTTTTGAATCGATAATTTTAGATTTAGTTATTGACTTTTCAACGCAAACGCGGATTCTTGCAATAACTGAATTTAATAGAATTTTAGTTTAAGGATCTTACTGACTTTTTGACGCAAACGCGGATTCCTGCAGTAAGATCAATTGAATTTTATATAGATTTTTATTTAAATATTCCCTATTGACTTTTCGACGAAAACGTGGATTCCTGCAATAGGGTTCTTATTAAAAAGATACAAATTCTCTTATTGACTTTTCAACGCAAAGGCGGATTCCTGCAATAAGATTTACGAAATTTTCACTGTTTCGTTATTCGCGGTCCGTAGGGCTCAAGATCACGAGATCTGAAAGTCAACTAAGGCCCTGAGCCATGGTGCTCAGGCTATTTAAAAACTTTGATTGATGTTTGATGGGAGTAATTAAATTCTTATCATTGGTGGAAACTGACGATAAGTTTTTATTCATTTATCAATCGTTATTGCAAAAATCGTTGCGCTACTTTTATACGCATAAGTGATGGTAATATTGACGCTGCGTTTTCGCGTGCTTTTGTAAAGAGAAGTTTCGTCAATTTATTTATGAAATAAAATAAACTAAATAAAAAAATTTATTGGACATAACATATACATATTATTATTAGTTTGTGACATCAGTTTTGCTTTTTATGAAGACTCCAAATTTATTATATTTTCCACCGAGATGTCTAATAAATAAGTTTTGTTTTTCAACTATTTCATTCAATGATGGTAAAAGTGTTGAATTATCTCGAATGGCAGTAGTAGCACGTTTTGGTAGATAAACACAATACTGACTATCCAGCGATGCCACATCGCTGTCAGTAGTATAGGGCATAACTGGTGAGACAGGACTTACCTCCTCCCTGCGGCCCCTGGCGCCGGTCCTAGGGGGTTTCCCTGAGGGGGAAGGGCAAGGGGGAAAGGGTGAGGCGGGAATATGCCCCGTGAGGTCGGAGGAAATTCCCTTTGTTGGTGAGGAGGGCCCGAATGACTTGTCAAAATCTTTGAGGAGATGGGCGTGGAAGATTGGATGTAATGGATTGTAGGTGTCGAAATTAATGATATGGGTATAGAAAATTGTAATTGGCTGCAGGTGTGCAGGATTGGGGAGAGAGTCAGGAAATCTGGGTACAATGGACCGCTGGTATAAAAATATTTGACGAGATGGGCGTGGATGCTTATGTGTAATGGAATGTAGGTGTCAGAATTAATGAGATGAGTATAGAAAATTTTAATTGAATGCAGGTGTGCAGTATTTAAGTGAGGGTCAGGAAATCAGGGTACAATGAAGCGTTGGTAAAAAAATCTTTTGACGAGATGCGTCTTAGATAATTTTAATTGAATTCAGGTGAGATGATTGTTGGGTTAAATGGAATGATTAGATGGAAAACTGGTGTATGAGGGTAAATTTGAATAAGAACAGGTTTTTATTTATTCTTTTTTATTTATCATTTTCTTCACACGCACATTCATACTTATAAAAACATAGATAATTAAATACTACATTTTTTATTATATATTTATCCTCTGGCAGTTATATTTAGCTGTTGTGTGTACTTTTAGTCATAATTACTGCTAACAATCTTGTCTAATAGTTGAGGGAGTGGATGATCGGCCATAACTATATACAAAGTATTCTTTGGATTACGAAAATATTTAGTCATTCTATAATTAATTTCTGGAGGATATTAATCGGGTAGAAAATATGCAGGTTCTCTTAAAAACTTATTAGCTATAGTATTAGGGCCAATTATGCCACCTTGAGCCGATAAATAATTGATATAACATGACTATTTGAAATAAGTGTTGAACATTTTATCTTGAAAAGAGATTATAGCACTCCATTTGTCACTACGAGTAAAACTAGGTGATATTTTCCATTGATTTTGCTGCTCGCAAGCCAAAGTCGCTACATATTTCCCAAAACCATTATAACCACAAGCCAACAAAATATTACCCCGATGTTTTTCAATAATGTCGTACACTGACCAAAATTGTACAAACAGATAACCAAGCGGTTTAATGTATTTGTTTTCTAGAATTTCACATTCTGTCATTGTGCTCGCTTCACTAACGTACTCCTTTTGCATGAACATTATTACAAATTTGAATGGATATTCTCTCAAATATTCTATCACTTGGTTCACTATATCACCAAACATCATTCCCAAGTATACGAGATTATGGTGCATTGCAAATACATTTTCAATGCTACGTACTCGAAGGTCAAATACTCGTACACCTGCTTTTAATTGTTCAGTAATGTTCAATTGCTGTGTTTGAGCAGCCAGTATAAAAGTTTTATATGTGACAGAATTATGAGTACCAATCATTGCAAGCGTATTTATTTTTCGTGTCCCTGTAAAATCCGTGAGAAAATAACTATGATCCCGGTAAGTCGAAGAATATGCTGTAGACAAAGACACTTTGGTGTCATCGATAATACAAATACAAATATTATTTCCATTATACAGAAATGTACACTATTTCTCTTTAGCTATTATATACTATAACCTGTCGTGACGAATCAATTTTGAAAACTACCAAACTCAAGTTATAATATAAATGGTAATCAGGTATAAGAGAGTAGAGGGGGAAGATTAAAGTTTTTCCCAACTTTCTTTGATTACCTTAGATCGAAGAAATGAGTTTATGTATTAGTCTCTTACGAACACACATACATCATGGATCTATTAGATATTTCGGAAATTGATGACGAGTTTTTACAGGCGTTTCTCGAGTCAAACGCCTTACCGGAAAATTTAGTGCATTTGAATAGTGGTGAGTTAAATTTGTGTATACAGTCCGCTAATCACGTTAATAATGAAGCTGATAAAATTCTTAGGGGATTTGGAATCGCGGCATCTCCAAATCAATCATTTTTACTTCAAGATTTTGATGAAAGTTTGTTTGACGGTAAGTAGTAGATTTTTATCATTATTATTTTTATTAGTGTAAGATATTTTCATGTAATATTATTTTGTAAAGGTTTCCCGCAAGTTGGCGCAGGTATAGTCCATAATAATATCAACGCAGATCGAGATGATGATCAAGGACTTCATGCTGCATTAGGCGAGAATATTGTTGAGAATGAAGAGGAAATCGCAAATGCTCAAAACGTAGACGTTGAAGATGATAGTCTTAATCAGCAAATAATTTAAATTTTCAACGGAGTCAAACGCCTCAACAGGTATAGAGTAAATAGTCATGTTATGAAGTTTCGGATAGCTCCTGTACCGATTGGATCTAATGCAGTACGGTAGACTATAAAAGCCTTCCAGGAAGTGTATGCTGAAATAATAGAGGCTGGAGGAGCTGGAAATAACCGATTCTGCTTGAGTTTTCGATTTGATGGAATGCAGGGTAATGATGCTTATCAAAGTATGAGACCAATAGCAGGATACGAACTTGACCAGCTGTGGAATTTAGTAAATAAAATTTCACAAAGTGCAGGAGAATTTAATGTCCCTAATACGTTTCAAATTAAATTACACGTAGTTAAAGCAATTGCAGGTCAAAAGTATAATGAGGAATGTGATAAAAAAACGTCCGTCCGGTGTACTGAAAATGAGCAACAGCGATAATCTTTGTTTACCAAGAGCATTAGTCGTAGCATTAGTACACGGAAAAAAATTAATCGTGAATGCAACATGATGCAGTCTTGGTAAATAAACATGATGAAATCATGTTGCATTCACATGATTTGTCATGTTTCGGCTACATGGTAATCATGTTTCGGCTACATGATAATCATGTTGCTGCCACATATTGTCATGTAGCCGAAACATGACAAATCATGTTGCATTCACATGATTTTCTCATGTTACCGCAACATGATTATCATGTAGCTGAAACATGACAAATCATGTGAATGCAACATAATTTTTCTCATGTTACCGCAACATGATTATCATGTAGCCGAAACATGATTATCATGTGAATGCTACATGATTTTCTCATGTTACCGCAACATGACTATCATGTAACCGAAACATGACAAATTATGTGAATGCAACATGATTTCATCATGTTTATTTACCAAGACTGCATCATGTTGCATTCACGATTAATTTTTTTCCGTGTAGGGCAGAATAAAATAACCACAAAAGCATCAACTGGGCCTATACATGAAGAATAGAAACGTATACGCGAGTGTAGAAATAAAATAAAATCATATCAACGTGATCAAGCGTTAGAACTTGCTGCACTGGCAGGTATAGAAATTCCTGAAAACGGATGCGGATTAAAGCTAGTTAAAAAATTTTAAGAATATTTTACTCCTCAGCAAATATCTATAATTATTTTCAAGTTAAAAGTCAATCCTGGTGAAAAGCAGCATGAAGTTATTTTCGATGGTACAGCTACAATAACTTCACAAAATAAAAGTGTGATACATACATTAAGACTTGTATACTGCCCAGATGAGAATCATTTTGCATATATTCTATAACGTTCACTACTATTCGTCACAACCCACGGCGGAGTGTGGTGTGTGCAAAATAGCCGTTATCGCCCACCGATGGTGAAAACTGAAAATAAAAATAATAACAAACAAAAAAATCCCTTGGAGATGCCCACGATCCTCACTGGACACACAGCTCTCCCCAGGCTGGGTTAGATAACCGAATCGGGCGCCAGTTCGTGTACCCCACAAACAAAATATAATCAACAGTAAATAAAGAAATGAAATGAAAAATGAAATAATAAAAAAATCAGAGAGCAGTTCCAGGTGTTGGAAAAAGATAGCAAGAAAGAGATAGTATGCAATAAATAAATAATAAAATTAAACAAATCCCGGGTTAGTAGCCATTCAACAACCCGATATATTCAAATTATAATGTTTCAGCGGGTATATAAAACAATAAACAATAATTTAAATAATAACAGTTCACTTCAACATAAATTTTACCCAATAGTCCAACAACGCAAACAATATTTAATAAAACATGGGCGACTTGCTATCACACGCATATGATACCAAGTACATATAAATAATTATAAATAATAATTATTATGCGCACAACTCTAATTTTATCACAACTATTAATTATAAAATACGCAGAAAATAATAATACTTTTAGCACTTGTAACTATTTACCGCCAATAATACTCGCTAATAATAATTGTAAATAGTTACAGCAAATAATCAACAGTGTTTATAAATAATAATCAGATAACGATAAATAATCAACGCAAAATGAAAATAAATAATCACAAATAATAATTACACCAATGGAATATTTATCGCAAATATTAACTGATCACACATAATAATATTAATTATTTAACGCAAAATAATAACATAACACTGATGATAGTTAAATAATTGTAAAATATTTTTCCCAATAATATTCAAAATATGATAAATAATAAATGTAAATGTTATTAATTATTCACCGTCAAATCGTATAAACGGTCACCAATAATTATTTAATACTATAATAATAATAACTGTAAATATTTTAATTGTTTACCGACAAATCGTATAACGGTCACCAATAATTATTTATAATATAATATTAATAACTGTAAATATTTTAATTGTTTACCGTCAAATCATATAACGGTCACCAATAATTATTTATAATATAATAATAAATTACCAACTTCTAAGTTTTGGATAAAAATTTGTCGCCGGGACAAACAAGTACGCAGATATATATATATATTAGGGTGGTTCATTTGAAACGACTTTTTTTTTTTGCTCCATTGACGGAATATTGTTCTAGACATAAAAAAAAAAAATTTTCCACAAAATTTGAGCCCTTAATTTTAAATTTAAGAACTCGCTAATTGAATTTGAAATTTTCCCATTCATTTAGCATGTAAAGTGGAGGTTTTTTTTTTTTAATTATCTATAGCTCTGCTGCATTTCACGTTTTTTTACTGTCCATAGGCAGAAGTTGTAGGAGAACCTTTATACTTCAAAAGTTCCTACAGTAAAATTAATGTGACAGGAACGGGGTCAGAGTTAAATAAAAAGGCCATTCGGCAGCCGAAATGGAAGGTAGATTTTCCAATAAATCTATATAAAAAGTTACATACATACATATCTTGTGATACATGGTAGTGTATAGACATGATATGAAATTAGGCTCGTTTTCTTAGAGTGAAGGTAAAAAAAGACAACGACTATTTTCGATAGAGAACTTCAGATAGTTGATTTGACAAAACATTATATAAGTAGTGTATTAAACTAACCTTCAAGTAAACAAAGTATAGTAAATTTAATTTATATGAGATCATAATTGTAATCGCTATTTCGATGGCAAGACCAGTGATAATCATAGGGATTAGAGGTACATTTGATACATCATAAATAATAAAAGAAATACTTTTAGAATATACAATATCTGTGAAATTTACAGGTTATTTCGTTCACAATAAAATTCAACTGACAAAATTGTATTATAATGGGAAATGCATAAGTTATGTAGAATGAACACCATATTTGCAACATTTGTTGATTCCATTAGAATTTTTAAGACCATCAAATTATTGGAAGAAATGGTCAAAACATAAAGTTTAAGGTCAAATATTCAAGCTTACTAAACAAGCTTAATGATACTTTTTACTGAAATTGTTTATCAGTTTTAGTTTTAATGTTATATGAACTTCAACAGCGAATAAAAACTGATTTTTTCGAAAAATCGTGAAAATTTCAAACAACCATTACTTCAAAACTAATTGACTGATTTAGCTCATCTTCGAATTTGATCAAGATAATCACCTACAGAATAAGTGTAAAAAATTTCATTAAAATCCGATAAGAACTGTGGGTGCTATCGTAATGACAAGACCAGTGATAATCATAGAGATTAGAGGTACATTTGATACATCATAAGTAATAAAAGAAATACTTTTAAAATATAAAATAGCAGTAGAAATTACAGGTTATTTTGTGCACAATAAAATACAGCTGAAGAAACTGGATTAAAATGGGACAAGCATAACTTATGTGGAATGAAAACCGTATTTTCAACATGTTTGATTTCATTAAAATTTTTAAGGCTATCAAATTATTGGAAGAAATGGTCAAAATGTAAAGTTTAAGGTCATAAATTAAAGCTTATTAGTCAAGCATTAAAATACCTTTTACAGAAATTCTCTGTAAATTTTAGTTTTAAAGTTACATGGACTTTAAAAGTGGTTAAAAACTCATTTTTTCGAAAAATCGTAAAAGTTTCAAACACCTATAACTTCTAAACTAATCGACCGATTCAGCTCATCTTCGAACTTAACCGTGGTAAATACACATAAAATAAGTGTAAAAAATTTCATTAAGATCGGATAAGAATTGTAGACGCAATCGTGTCCTCAAAAGTCCGTCATATTACATAAATATATATATATATATATATATACATGTATGTAATATAACGGACTTTTGAGGACACGATTGCGTCTACAGTTCTTATCCGATCTTAATGAACTTGTCTACACTTATTTTATGTGTAATTACCACGGTTAAGTTCGAAGATGGGCTGAATCGGTCGATTAGTTTAGAAGTTATGGCTGTTTAAAATTTTAATGATTTTTCGAAAAAATTAGTTTTTAATCACTTTTAAAGTCTATATAACTTTAAAACTCAAACTCATAGATAATTTCTGTAAAATGTATTTTAAAGCTTGACTAATAAGCTTCAATTTATAACCCTAAACTTTATATTCTGACCATTTTTTCCAATAATTTAATAGCCTTGAAAATTTTAATGGAATCAAAAAATGTTGAAAATGTGGTTTTAATTCCACATTACTTAGGCATGTCCCATTATAACCCAGTTTTGTCAGTTGTATTTTATTGTGCACAAAATAAGCTGTAAATTTCACTGCTATTTTATATTTTAAAAGTATTTCTTTTATTATTTATGATGTATCGAATGTACCTCCAATCCCTATGATTATCACTGGTCTTGTCATTACGATAGCGCCCACAAATCTTATTGGATCTTAATGAAATTTTTTACACTTATTTTATGTGTAATTACCACGGTTGAGTTCGAAGTTGGGCTGAATCGTTTGAATAGTTTTGAAATTATGGCTGTTTGAAATTTTCATGATTTTTCGTAAAAATCATTTTTTAATCACTGCTAAAGTTTATATAACTTTAAAACTAATATTTATAGACAATTTCCATAAAAAGTATCTGAAAGCTTTTCTAATAATCTTTAATATTTGCCCCTAAGCTTTATGTTTCGACTATTTCTTCCAACAATTTGATAGCTTTGAAATTTTTAATGAAATCAAAAAATGTGGGGAATATGGTTTTCATTCCACAAAACTTTAGCATTTCTCATTATAATCCAATTTCGTCAGTTGTATTTTACTGTGAAGAAAACAACCTGTAAATTTCACAGCTATTTTATATTTTAAACGTTTTTCTTTTAATATTAATGATGTTTCAAACGTACCTGTACGTCCTATAATTATAACTGGTCTTGCTATCGTAATAGCGATTACAATTATGATCTCATACCAATTAAATTTTCTATACTTTGTTTACGTGAAGGGTAGTTGGTACATTACCTATAGAATGTTTTGTCAAATAAACTATCTGAAGTTCTCTATCGAAAATAGTCGTTGTCTTTTTTTTATACTCACTCTTAGAAAACGAGCCTAATTTCATATCATGACTATACACTAACATGAATCACAAGATATGTATGTATGAAACTTTTCATATAGATTAATTGGAAAATCTACCTTCCATTTCGGCTGCCGAATGGCCTTTTTGAATAAATAATTGATTAAACGCGGTATTTCCAAAGAAAAATTTTTTTTTTTGTCCAAAATCGTGGAAAACATCTAATAATTGTTGTTATGTCCAAATAAAATTTTTTTTTTTATTTTTAATAATCATTTAAAATAATTATTTTTGAGCTCCTCTTTGCAAAGCGCGCGAAAACGCAGCGTCAGATTTTTCACCGTTTTATGCGGCAAAGAATAGTGGGAGGATAACTGCAATAAGTTTAACGAATGAACAATAAACGGTCGTCACTTTCCACCAATGACGATAATTAAAAATTCCCCATCAATTGTCAAAACAAAGTTTATAAAAAGCCTGAGCACCATGGCTCAGGGCCTTTTTTAACTTCTTGGTCCGCGTAAACGGCGTCGATAGCCCGTAATCTTATTGCAGAAATCTTCCGACGTGGCAATAAGTAATCGTCGCTGATTTAGGTATCCGGCTGATTAATTTCGTGTAGCATATTATTTTATCAGTTACGGTTTTCCAAATTCACTTTAAATAAATTGTAAATCGATCTAGGTATCCGGCTGATTAATTTCGTGTAGGATATTAGTTTATTTATTTACAAAATTTCAAATCAATTATACCGTAAATCGATCTAGGTATCCGGCTAATTAAGTTCGTGTAGGATATTAATTTATTCATTTACGGTCATTATTAATAAATTAAATTGTCAATTGAGTTAGATACTCGGCTGATAGTCAACTATCGTGTAGAGTATAGTTCTTAATTGCAATTGAAAGATCTCGAAGATCTATCCGGTTCGAGTGAATTGTGACACAAATCACGTGAATTTGTGATCTCACTTTGTGCCGAGTTTCTGCGCATAAAACCCCTTTTGGGTGTGAAAAAGGACGCATTTATAAATAAAAATCTGTTTGAAATATCCGATAAGATAAATAATCTTATAATACAAGTTATATAAAAGTTGTGAAAAACTAGAGTGAACAAGTGACGTTCTGTTAAAACGTTGTAATTTAAAATACTAAATAAAAGATCAAGTTCATCACTCAAGCCGTTCGATTTTCATTCGAAAGTAGTACATAAGACATCATCCTACCAACCCAGCCGCACCCATTCTACCAACCTTACAGGAAGGCCGAGTGAGCTGTTTAGTTCTGGAGGGATAATAGCTGCCGCACTAGAAGTATTGACATCGAAAGGTAGGTGAAAGAACTATTTTTCTATCATCATAAAATACTTTTGGCTTAAACAAGAGCACCAGTCTCTTTGAAGACGTTTGGGTTCTTAATTTTCGAAAAGATCCATTATAAATAATAAATTATAGGAAGATAATTTCTTCCTCGTATTCTTTATTGTTGTCCGCACCCTCCAACCCGCTTGTCCAAAATTACTATCGCTACCAAAGGGAGAAATCCCGGATAAATAATTAAAAATTAAGCGGCGGACATAACATTGTCGAATGTGATTTTTTTTTACTTCACTTTCATTTTAATTCATAAGAAAATGCTTTGTATTTTTGAATTTTTTACTAAAATCACAAAAATAATAGGAAAAAAATTTTTTCAACTCCTGACTTTCAATTAGCATTCAAGGGGACACCCTACAGATTCTAGAACACCAGGTAATTTTTTTCGTTGGGACTACCCCGTTTGATCAATTATTTATTTTCAAAACGATTGGGCCACCTCAAAATGTTGAATAAAAAAATTTTTTTTTCCTTAAAAATTTTTTTTTTTCTATAAGGTACAAATTCTACCCCCATGCTGAAAAAAACAAAAAAAAAGTTTTTTCTGCCCTCCGGCCGGAAAGTGGCAACTTTCGGGCCGCTGCCCTAAACGAAGTTGCAACTTTCCGGCTTCGTCGAGCAGAAAATTAGTATACGCACCTTGGCCAGTAAAAAAGAAAGCCTCAGACCACATGATGGTCAGCCTCGGCTTCGCCTCGGCCAACAATTACATGTGCTCTGAGACTTTTCTTATTTTACTGGCCTAGGTATGTAATATACTATTTTTCAACCCACCCTAATATATACATACATATATAAATTTTTTAACGAATGGTATTTTTGAACTCTACTCAACTAATTATGATAGTTTACGACGAAATCCCTTGAAAAATCGACCATGAGGACAAATACAATAGTTAGATTTTTAAAAAAATCTACCTAAAAATGTAAAAGTCGATTTTTATCGATTATTGCGTATTTTTTGAGTTTTTCGTAGAAAATATTGTAGTTACCGAAAAAAGGCAAATGAAAAATTTGTAGGAAATCAAATTTGCTACAAAAAAGGTCCTGTAAGCCAAGGCTGTAAAATCTGTTGTTTCTGAAATAAATTGAATTATACATATGAAAATTCAAGATATCTTTGCAGTATATGGTTTGTTAAATTAATAATTTAATTTTCATTTATTAAATGTTTTTTTTGGACATCATATTATTTTTCCATAAAAATATAACGTAAAAAAAATTTATCTATATGGGGCATTCCACGTCGAATCAGACGGTTTCAAAAATTGATTTTTCCGATTTTCTTCATTTTTGGTATTTTTTAGTACCCCTCAAAAAAAGCTTCCCGATAAATTTTGAGATCTTTTTGATAAATGGTTCAAAAAATATCGAATTTTCAAAAAAAACCGCTATGTTTATGGTTTTTTGATCATAACTTTCGTAATAATGGTCGAAATTCTATGTTTTTTTATTCACAATTTTCGTTTTTAGTTGGCCTTTACAGACAAAAATGCATAACAAATATACGAAATGTTTTTGATCGAGATTTTTGAATTTTTATTTTTCAACCGTGTTCCAAAATTTTATATAATTATTCGAAAAAGCGACGAAGCTATATTCATTAAGGAGTCCTCTAGTTCATAAAACAATCGTTAATGTAAAATTTTCGAAAGAACACGGAAATAATTAAAAACGTTTGTGATACAGTTTCATCGCTTTTTCGAATAATTATATAAAATTTTGGAGTCGTTTCAAATGAGCTACCCTAATATATATATATATATATATATATATATATATATATATATATATATATATATATATATATATATATATATATATATATATATATATATATATATATATATATATTATAACACAAAAACTAGACGCTAATTTTTGCGCTATAACTTCGTTCTCTGCCTTTAGCCTCCAGTCTCAATACGAATAGGGCGCCAGGTAATTTTTATTAGTGGAATCACCAAACCAGTAAATCATGAAGTTTTGGATAATTTTTGATCTGTGGAATTATCACCAAAACCACGCATAGACAAAACTAAAACTAAAACTTAACAAAGTGCTCAGAACTTATTAGCAAAACAAAACGGAGACTGGAAAACTAAAAGCAGAGTTACGGTATGCCATGGTGTCACTCAGTGTGTAGGTCTATGGAGAGAGGGAGTGGTCCGGGTTACATCATTCCCAAAGTCATGTAGATTCATTTGAAATTTGCAACTTTTATTTAACAACAAATAATCTCAAAACTCTATTTAACAATAAATAAAATACGATAGCTCAGTACAAATAATGTTTTGTCTTTATAACGAATGCTGAATACAATAAAATTAATCTTAACGGAAGGTAAATTGACATCTAAATGATACGTATCGATATTTTATAAATAAATCAATTAATTAACTAGAACTAAATGATAATTAGATAATATTTGGTAAACTAGAACGATAATTATAGCCTCGATACTTTAGAACATTCTCTTTAGCAAAATCGTAAAACTAACGTACATGGGTCTCATTTCGATGTTAATTAGACACTAATTGGTTCATCAACCAAACATATTTCTTATAATTCTTTTATAAAATAATATTAACAATTGTTACGTCCAGCTAAAATGCTGAACATATTATTTTAATTCCCAATATTTTTTTTTATAATTGCATTTTATTTTATGCTTTAATTAAAAATTTGTCTGGCGACCAAATTTTATTTTTTAAGTAATATTAGAAAGATAAGACATAATGTAGTTTTTAAAATAGCTTTTAAAAGGTTTAGGCTTGTTTGTTTTGTCGATTGTCGAAATGCTAGAGCAAACACCTAAATGTAGTTCTTATGACCCCTCTGGTAATTATCAAGGCCCAAAGGCCACCTGGAAACACTTTAAGTAAAAAGTAACTGAAAATATTTATCAGCAAAAGTGTACGTGGAATAGGTAAGAAGTAAATAGTTCTTAGTTTACAATAATCTCGACACAATCTTAATCCCTTACTTTCGTTTTTTAGTACACTTTTGTTGAAATATTTTATCATAGAACAAATAGACATTTATGCCATTAGGAAGTAAAATTTAGATGTCTAGACGGAAAAAGCTTTTAATGACAAAATATTCATTAAGAAAATAAATTTAAATAAATAAAATTTAGATGTCTAGACGGATACAGATTTTAATGATGAAATAGCCATTAAAGGAAAAAAATATATAAATTCTAAATAAATAATTTCTAAGAAAAAAAAATTATTAATACAAAAAAATTATATAATATAATTTTAACGAAATACTTTCTAAAAAAATTATTTAACATATAATTTTAACAAAGAAATACGAGATAGTTCAAGAACTCAAATCAATAACTGCTAGATATAAGTTTCTGTAATTAATAAACGAATAGATAAGTATACAACTCAAAGATTAACAAGTTGCCCTAGTGCAAAATATAACAAATAAATTTAAAATTATTATAATAAATATAAATTTAAATTTTTATAATAAATGAAATTTAAAAAGATAAAATTTGAATTTTCATAATAAAGATTTAAAATTATTATAATAAATACAATTTGAATGTTTATAATAAATAAAAATTTAAACTTATCATAATAAATAAAATTTGAATTTTTTTAATAAAGATTTAATTTGAATTCTTATAATAAATAAAAATTTAAACTTATCATAATAAATAAAAATTGAATTTTTTTATAATAAATAAAACTTAAATTTTCGTAATAAGTTTAAGCTATTATAATAAGTAAAACTTAAGTTTTTCGTAACAAATAAATTTAAATTGTTGTCATAAATAAATTTAAATTATTAAAATAAATAAATTCAATTATTATAATAAATCAATTAAAACCATTATAACAAATATAATATTGTAGATGTGAGTGTATGTGCGGATGCGCACGCACATAGGCCCACATTGGGGCGTGCCCTTACCACTTCCCTGGGTAAAAGCCCTTAGGGAAAGGGAAGGCCCCAAGAAAACTGTGTTCCGATTGGACACAGTCTTCCCCCAAAACAACACACAAAATAGACTAATTAGAAAATTATAAAAGGTGTCGCAGAGCAAAGAAACACTCTCTTCAGTTTTAGTTCCGGGTCTAACAGTACAATTAGTTACAAGTGTCCTCACACTTTCAAGTTACACTAGTTCCGCACGAGTTTAGTTTTCATTGAGTATACACACATACGTTTCAAGTTACACTAGTTCCGCACTAGCTTAGTTTTCATTGAGTATACACACATACGTTTCAAGTTACACTAGTTCAGTACTAGTTTAGGAATTTACGAGTATTCTATTGATTTAGTGTTTTTATAAAAATAAATTTAACGGTGAAAACAGAATTTTAAACAAAAATAATACGCTGGAATCAGTGAAATCTACTACAACTACAATAGAAATTATCCAGTTGCTGCGACACCGGGTATTGTAAACTTAAGTTACCATATAATACGAACGGACTTCCAAGCCAAAAATCTCTCGTGACACCAATTTTTAGAGATATTTTATGTTAAAATTACCAGAAAGGTCTCATAGTAAGAATTAATTCTTTTTGTAAAATTCGCAGTATACGAGTAAGTGTGGGCGGCTCGCCACCTTACGTCTCCGCTATAATTTCGAATTAATAATCATTTTTCGGTTTGAAAAATCAGTGTCGCCTAACTAGCCTTCTAAGTGTGAATTAATTTCAAATTATTGTATCCACGTAATTGAAAAGTTATTAATTGTAGAATATACAGGGTGTCCCAAAAGTTCCGGCCCAAATTTTAAGGCCAGATAGAGGACGAAATTCTGGGACGAAAATCCTCTGCCGTTTTTTCACCTGACGAACAGGTAAATTGTTATTAATTAAAAAAGGTAGCCAATCAGAAAAAAGCATTAGCGCGAACCAGTAAAGTGGGGTGAACAGTCTGGGGAAAGCTTCAACGCGTGAGCGCTCGGCTGTCGTTCAGCGGCGTTCACAACGCGAGATGCACGCGAATGGAAATTTTAATTATTCAATTTTTGATCTCTTCGCGAAAATCGAGTCCTGCGAAAAAAACTAATTTTAATTTTGTTATTAACTGACAAACGGTCAGCTGACTGCTACCAGTTTAAAAAATAACAGAAGATTTTTTTAAAAAAATCTAGTTTCGCAATTATTAAAAAAAAATTATTTCGCACATATCAACTGACTGGCAGTCAGCTGATTGCCAATAGTTAAATGAACGGCTGAGGATTTTTTCTTAAAAAATCATGTCCCGCGTAAGAAAAAAATTATTTTGCTCTTATCAACTGACTGGCAGTCAGCTGACTGCCAACAGTTAAATGAACGGCTGAGGATTTTTTCTTTAAAAATCATGTCCCGCGTAAGAAAAAAATTATTTTGCTCTTATCAACTGACTGGCAGCCAGCTGACTGCCAACAGTTTCGAAAAGAACTGAGAATTTTTTTAAAATAAAAGTCCAGTCCCGCAAAAAAAAAAAATTATTTTTCTCTTATCAACTGACTGGTAGTCAGCTGACTGCCAACAGTTTCGAGGAGAACTGAGAATTTTTTAAAAATAAAAGTCTAGTCCCGCAAAAAAAAAAAAATTATTTTTCTCTCATCAACTGACGGGTAGTCAGCTGACTGCCAACAGTTTCGAAAAGAACTGAGAATTTTTAAAAAATAAAAGTCCAGTCCCGCAAAAAAAAAAAAATTATTTTTCTCTTATCAACTGACTGGTAGTCAGCTGACTGCCAACAGTTAAACGAACGGCTGAGAATTTTTTATCTAAAATTCAGTAGCGCAAAAAAAAAATTAATTTTGCTCTTATCAACTGACTGGCAGCCAGCTGACTGCCAACAGTTAAACAAACGGCTGAGAATTTTTTATCTAAAATTCAGTAGCGCAAAAAAAAAATTTATTTTTCTCTTATCAACTGACTGGCAGCCAGCTGACTGCCAACAGTTTCGAAAACGGCTGAGAATTTTTTATCTAAAATTCAGTAGCGCAAAAAAAAAATTTATTTTTCTCTTATCAACTGACTGGCAGCCAGCTGACTGCCAACAGTTTCGAAAAGAACTGAGAATTTTTTAAAAATAAAAGTCCAGTCCCGCAAAAAAAAAATTATTTTGCTCTTATCAACTGACTGGTAGTCAGCTGACTGCCAACAGTTAAATGAACGGCTGAGGATTTTTTATCTAAATTTCAGTCCCGCAAAAAAAAAATTATTCTGCTCTTATCAACTGACTACCAACAGTTTAATGAAATGCTGAGGATTTTTCGGTGAAAATCTAATCCTACAAAAATTTTACAAAATTTATCTAAAATTTAATCGTTGCATTGCGCGAAATCGTCAAACGAAAAATCTCATAACTCGAATGTTTTTTACGTTTAAAAAATTTTGTGGCCCTGAAAAGGGCCGTTTTGTTTTTATGGAACGATGACTATCATTAGAGCAGCTGCTCAAACGTTCCTCCTCCAACTTGGATGCAAAGACGGCAGCGTCTTATTAAATCTGTCCTGACTTTCTCCATCATGTCAGGAGTAATGTTTAGGTATGCCACCTGAATTCTCGCCATCGTCTCAAACTGATCCTCAGGTTCTGTCTCGTAAACGACTCCTTTCATGTAACCCCACAAGAAAAAATCCAGAGGTGTCAAGTCTGGTGACCTTGGAGGCCATGGAAAGGGACCGTTTCTCCCGATCCAAGAATTGGGATACGTTGCATTCAGGTACTCTGTCACCTGCGCTGCTGTATGCGTCGGTGCACCATCATGCTGGAACCACTGAGGACGTTCATCAGGTGGTAGCTGCGCCAGAGCTTCCGGCAGCACTTCTTGTAGGAACGTCAGATAATTGGCGCCCTAATTCACATTTTACTAAATAAACGATCTATCACAAGAATTATGATTTACGTAAATTTCCCTACTTACGTTCATAGCGTCCGGCAAAGGATGGAGAATTACGACGTTGCCAACAATGCCACCCCACATGTTAATTTTCCACTTATTTTGGAAATTGCGGTCCCGAGTGAAATGAAGATTTTCTACGGCGTACTCATGCGAATTGTGTTGATTAAAAGCCCTTCACGAGTAAAAAGTGATTCGTCTGTCCACAATACACGCTGTAGAAAGTCAGGATCATTGGCAACCATCTCCAAAATACGGTTGCAAAAAGCTATCCGCTGTTCAAAATCACCAGGTCCTAATTTTTGAACTTTAGTTGCGTGGAATAGATGCAATTCTCTCACTTTAGTTATACGATTAATTGACGTACGAGAAATCTGCAACTGACGCTCAAGTTTGCGGACACTAGTGTGAGGATCGTTTTCCACTGCGTCAACCACACGATCTTCATTACGCCGATTACGTATGTCTCCAGGACGACCTACACGCTCGACGCGGGCTGGCAAAATATTTCCAGTATCCCGCAGACGTTGAGCAGCACCGAGAATCACGTGATGGTTTGGATGACAAGCACGGTTTGGGTAACGTTCAGCATACAATCGACAAGCATCCCTAGCGTTATAGTGACACTCGCCGTACAACATGATCATGTCCGCATAATCCGAGCAGAATACTGATTTTCACAAGGCATAGCGAAAAGTAGTGCAGTTATTGAAGATTCAATAGAGACTAACGTTTGTTAATAGTTTGCATCGATAAATTTTAAAAACAAGTGAAAAACGATGAACAAAGAGAAACAAAAATTAGCGAAACGAAAAAAAGACAGCGAGTGCCTTGGACACAGCGTCAAATTTCCAAGAAAAAAAATTGAATAAAGTATATTGAAGAAAGCAACAAACAGTAAGGAGTAAAAGAGATACTTATAAATACTCAGTAGCATTTGAAGAAATACTCATAAAAATTATACAAAATAACAACATCGGCGATCGTCCTATGGAGGCTTAGCTGTCGGCATAATACTAAAAGTGAGTTAATAATAGAATGGAAAAAAAACAATCTGTCACGAAATTTGACTGAGATGAAAATAAATAAAAAATTTCAAACGTCTTATCATCTCATGCCAATCAGTCGATAAGAACAAAAAATTTTTAGTTTTCAAATTATGCGAAACTAGATTTTTATAAAAAATCCGCAGCATTTCATTAAACTGCCAGCAGTCAGTTAAAAAAACAGAATAATTTTTTTTTTTTGCATGACTGGACTGTTACTTGTGAAAAATCCTCAGATAATCCTCAAACTGTCAGCAGTCATCTGACTACCAGTCAGTTCATGAGAGCGAAATAATTTTTTTTTTGCATGACGGGACTTTTATTTTTAAAAAATTCTCAGCCGTTCGTTTAACTGTTGGCAGTCAGCTGACTGAAAGTCAGTTGATAAAAGATAACTTAATTTTTTTCTTACGCGGGACATGATTTTTATAAAAAAAATCCTCAGCCGTTCATTTAACTGTTGGCAGTCAGCTGACTACCAGTCAGTTGATGAGAGCAAAATAATTTTTTTTTTGCGGGACTGGACTTTTATTTTTAAAAAAATTCTCAGTTCTTTTCGAAACTGTTGGCAGTCAGCTGGCTGTTAGTCAGTTGATAAGAGAAAAATAATTTTTTTCTTCCGCGGGACATGATTTTTAAAGAAAAAATCCTCAGCCGTTCATTTAACTGTTGGCAGTCAGCTGACTACCAGTCAGTTGATAAGAGAAAAATAAATTTTTTCTTTCGCGGGACATGATTTTTAAAGAAAAAATCCTCAGCCGTTCATTTAACTGTTGGCAGTCAGCTGGCTGCCAGTCAGTTGATAAGAGAAAAATAAATTTTTTCTTTCGCGGGACATGATTTTTAAAGAAAAAATCCTCAGCCGTTCATTTAACTGTTGGCCGTCAGCTGACTGCAGTCAGTTGATAAGAGAAAAATAATTTTTTTTTTGCGGGACTGGACTTTTATTTTAAAAAAATTCTCAGTTCTTTTCGAAACTGTTGGCAGTCAGCTGACAACCAGTCAGTTGATAAGAGAAAAATAAATTTTTTCTTTCGCGGGACATGATTTTTAAAGAAAAAATCCTCAGCCGTTCATTTAACCGTTGGCAGTCAGCGGACTACCAGTCAGTTGATAAGAGAAAAATAAATTTTTTCTTTCGCGGGACATGATTTTCAAAGAAAAAATCCTCAGCCGTTCATTTAACTGTTGGCAGTCAGCTGACTGCCAGTCAGTTGATAAGAGAAAAATAATTTTTTTTTGCGGGACTGGACTTTTATTAAAAAAAAAAACTCAGTTCTTTTCGAAACTGTTGGCAGTCAGCTGGCTGCCAGTCAGTTGATAAGAGAAATAGTATATTACACACCTAGGAAAGTAAAGTAAGAAATGTCTCAGATCACATGTAATTGTTGGCCGAGGCGAAGCCGAGGTCAACAAACATGTGGTCTAAGGCTTTCTTATTTACTTCCCGAGGAGTGTATACTATTTTTCTCCTTGACGGAGGCGGAAAGCGGCGACTTCGTTTTGCACAGTGGGACGAAAGTTCCACTTTCCGCCCGGAGGTGAGAAAAATAATTTTTTTCTTACGCGGGACACGATTTTTAAAGAAAAAATCCTCAGCCGTTCATTTAACTGTTGGCAGTCAGCTGACTACTAGTCAGTTGATAAGAGAAAAATGAATTTTTTCTTTCGCGGGACATGATTTTTAAAGAAAAAATCCTTAGCAGTTCATTTAACTGTTGGCAGTCAGCTGACTACCAGTCAGTTGATAAGAGAAAAATGAATTTTTTCTTTCGCGGGACATGATTTTTAAAGAAAAAATCCTCAGCCGTTCATTTAACTGTTGGCCGTCAGCTGACTGCCAGTCAGTTTATAAGAGAAAAATAATTTTTTTTTTTGCGGGACTGGACTTTTATTTTGAAAAAATTCTCAGTTCTTTTCGATACTGTTGGCAGTCAGCTGACTACCAGTTAGTTGATAAGAGAAAAATAAATTTTTTCTTCCGCAGGACATGGTTTTTAAAGAAAAAATCCTCAGCCGTTCATTTAACTGTTGGCAGTCAGCTGACTACCAGTCAGTTGATAAGAGAAAAATAAATTTTTTCTTTCGCGGGACATGATTTTTAAAGAAAAAATCCTCAGCCGTTCATTTAACTGTTGGCAGTCAGCTGACTACCAGTTAGTTGATAAGAGAAAAATAAATTTTTTCTTCCGCAGGACATGGTTTTTAAAGAAAAAATCCTCAGCCGTTCATTTAACTGTTGGCAGTCAGCTGACTGCCAGTCAGTTGATAAGAGAAAAATAATTTTTTTTTTTTGCGGGACTGGACTTTTATTTTAAAAAAATTCTCAGTTCTTTTCGAAACTGTTGGCAGTCAGCTAGCTGCTAGTCAGTTGATAAGAGAAAAATGATTTTTTTCTTACGCGGGACATGATTTTTAAAGAAAAAATCCTCAGCCGTTCATTTAACTGTTGGCAGTCAGCTGACTACCAGTCAGTTGATCAGAGAAAAACATTTTTTTTCTTTTGCGGGACTGGACTTTTATTTTAAAAAAATTCTCAGTTCTTTTCGAAACTGTTGGCAGTCAGCTGACTACCAGTCAGTTGATAAGAGCAAAATAAATTTTTTTTTTGCTCTACTTAATTTTAGATAAAAAATTCTCAGCCGTTCGTTTAACTATTGGCAATCAGCTGACTGCCAGTCAGTTGATATGTGCGAAATAATTTTTTTTTAATAATTGCGAAACTAAATTTTTTAAAAAAATTCCTTTGTTATTTTTTCAACTGGTAGCAGTCAGCTGACCGTTTGTCAGTTAATAACAAAATAAAAATTAGTTTTTTCCGCAGGACTCGATTTTTCCGAAGAGATCAAAAATTAAATAATTAAAATTTCCATTCGCGTGCATCTCGCGTTGTGAACGCCGCTGAACGACAGCTGAGCGCATCACGCGTTGAAGCTTCCCCCAGACTGTTCACCCCACTTTACTGGTTCGCGCTAATGCTCTCTTTTGATTGGCTACCTTTTTCAATTAATAACAATTTACCTGTTCGTCAGGTGAAAAAAACGGCAGAGGACTTTTCGTCTCAGAATTTCGTCCTCTATCTGGCCTTAAAATTTGGGCCGGAACTTTTGGGACACCCTGTATATATATATATATGTATATATATATATGGGTCATTCCACCAAATAAAATTATTTTTACGGGGCGACCCTTGTCGATTTGGTTCAAACTTTGTGGAGTCGTTTCATATATTAAAAAAAAAATTCTCTGAAAATTTGAGCCTTTTATTTGCTGCTGTTTCAAAGTTATGATTTTTTGGATTTCTTAAAAATTTTTGTTTTCAACTTTTTCATTAATTTTTTTGAAGGAAAATTTTTTATTTTTAAAATAAGCACATAACAGTTTTTTGTAGAAAAAATTCTCAGCTTTCCAATAAGAATATCCATTTTTTATTTTATGGTACAGAAGACCTTTTAAAATTCGATTAAAGACGAAAAAACGATTTTTATGACTGTGCGGCGCTTGATACATCTATCTTGCTATTTTTTTCTGAAAGCTGAGACTTTTTCCCAAAAAATATGTGATTTTCACGATGTGCATATTTTTTGTTTGAACAAAATTAAATAAAATATAAACTCTCTATCATTAAAAAAAGTTAATTCTTATTTGTTTTGAGGATGTTGATACATTTTTAACACATATATATCTCAAGTTATCAAGAAGAGGTGAGATAGTGCACTGCTTGTGTTTCTTTCACCGTTTTTGACTCCGAGTATCGTACGTCTAAAACATTCATTTTCTATAAAAAGTCATCATTCCCTGATTAAACAAAACGATTCGAAACGATTTGTAATGTTAAATGCCCATAAAAAGGGTGATTTAAAAGTATTCAAAAGCATTAAAAAGTATTTAAAATTTTTTTTCCAATCGTTTTGAGTCGTTTCTTTTAATAAGGGTTGATTAAAACAGTGAAATCAACGCTGGTAGAATTTTAAATATCCGGATGTATAAATTTTGTGGTGTGAGGATATGTTTTCAGGTATGTATCTGCAGTAAAGCTCTAAAAACAAAAATTATAAAACTATTTTTCATGATACCAGCATCAATGGTTCAAGTCTAGGAATCAGTAATTTGAACTTTGATTCTTGAGTTTTGTTCAATAGTGATTTCAAACTATTGATGTCATCTGCGTTAATGACAGTTCTGACTTTGTAATCAAGTTTTATAAATATTTGTGTGCATAATAAATAGTATTTATGGTTTCTGTTTAGTTATAAATTGCAAATCATAAGTTAGGCGTACACTAATGGTTGATCACGCCATTGGTCTTAATATAACTTGATTCTAACTAGCTGCTGACACTGATAATAATTTTCAATGCAGGTAATCATGAAAAAAATAGTGTGTAACACTAAATGAAACACGACTTCAGATTGCAATTACTGTCAGCTTTTGCCTACGGCTCGGGCAGCCTACTTTACTTTCGTCTGACATCGTTTTGTTTCATCTCTTGCCACACAATGAACTATTACAGTTTGTTAAAACTATAAAATTAATGACTTGCATTTAAATAATTATTGATTTTGTTCAAACAAAAAATATGCACATCGTGAAAATTACATATTTTGTGGGAAAAAATCTCAGCTTTCAGAAAAAAATATCAAATTAGATGTATCAAGCGCCGCACAGTCATAAAAATCGTTTTTTTGTCTTTAATCGAATTTTAAAAGGTCTTCTGTAACATAAAATAAAAAATGGATATTCTTATTGGAAAGCTGAGAATTTTTCCTACGAAAAACTGTTATGTGCTCATTTTAAAAAAAAAAAATTTTCCTTCAAAAAAATTAATGAAAAAGTTGAAAACAATAATTTTTAAAAAATCCAAAAAATCATAACTTTGAAACAGCTGCAAATAAAAGGCTCAAATTTTCAAAGAATTTTTTTTTTTAATATATAGAACGACCCCACAAAGTTTTGAACCAAATCGACGAGGGTCGCCCCGTAAAAATAATTTTATTTGGTGGAATGACCCATATATAATATAACGCGCCGTTCTCCAACGATAGCGTCCACAATTCTACACCGATCTTAATGGAACTCAGTATACTTATTCTATAGACGATTGCCTTGGATGAGTTCGAAGATTAGCCAATTTGGCCAATAAGTTGAGAAGTTATGGTTAATTGAAATTTTGTCAAATTTTCAAAAAAAAATTTGTTTGCCGCTTTAACTGGATATAACTTCTAAACGGAAAGAGATAGCCTATTTTTGTTTGTTCTGTCTGAAAGCTCGACCGATTGCCTTCAATTTTCACTATGCACCTTATTGATTTGTTCACTTTTTCTAATAGATAAATGATTTTGAAAATTTACAAAATATTGTAAAAACTAATTTTATGCAGGTTGTCACTTCAATTATTGCCACAATTTTAAACTGATCGCTTTAAAACTAAGTATACGTATTTTGTGGGTGATTACCTTGATCGATCTCGAAAAATGAGCTCGATCGGTCAATTAGTTTAGAAGTTATAGCGTTCAAAAATTTCCAAAATGTCAAAAATTCATATTTTTACTTATTCTTCCTTAGATATTTTTTGAATGCTATAACTTATCGACTCTCTATGAAATTCATCTAAAAGCTCTTCAAATAAGCTTTAATATTCATGTCTATATATATGCCTTGACCACTGAAATTACTTATTTTACCATTCATTTGTTATGTCCAAATAATTTTTTTTTTATTTTAATAATTATTTCTGAGCTTCTCTTTGAAAAGCGCGCGAAAACGCAGCGTCAGCTTTTTCACTTTTTTATGCGGCAAAGAATAGTGGGAAGACACCTGCAATAAGTTTAACGAATAAATTATGAACTGTCGTCACTTTCCACCAATGACGATGATTATAAATTCCCCATCAAATCACCAACCAAAGTTTATAAAAAGCCTGAGCACCCATAGCTCAGGGCTAGTCGATTCTTAAAACTTACGGTCCACGAAGATTCGAACGTCGAAATTTCGTGCACTCTTATTGCAGGATTCCGCCCTCGGCGTCGAAAAGTCAATAAGAGGATTTTTAATATTTTCAACATAAACCTTATCGCAGGAATCCGTTTCGGCGTTGAATAATCAATAAGGCATTTCTTAATTTATCTAGACTAATTCTTATTGCAGGAATCCGCCCTAGGCGTAGAATAATCAATAAGACAAAGTCAAAGATCGTGAATTTATCACTAACCTTACTGCAGGAATCCGCCCTAGGCGTAGAATAATCAGTAAGGCATTTAAAACTAAAATCTTTTGTATCCAATTATTGCAGGAATCCGTTTCGGCGTTGAATAATCAGTAATTGAATTCAAATTATTATTAAAAATCCTCAAATATTGATCACAAATTCAATCTGACGCAACTGTAGTAAGCGTGCGTCTATTACAATATTTGTCGGATTTTAAAAATCATCCGGTACGATCGAACCAGTGACGCAAATCACGTGAACTTGCGATTCCATCTCGTGCCGAGTTAATTTGCGCATAAAACCACTTTTCGGGTGTGTAAAAAGGACGCATTGAATATAAATTAAAATTTTAATAAAATATTTGTCAAGGATAAATAATCCTATAATATAAAGTAAACATAAAAATTATGAAAACTAGAGTGAGTAAGTGACGTTTAGTTAAAAACGTTATAATTTGAACCATTAAAATAAAGACAAAGTTCATCACTCCAACCTTGCGGTTTTCATTCGAGAGTAGTACATAAGGTCTTATCCTATAATCCAGCCGCGCCCGCTCAACCTAAATCCTAGGATGAAGGTCAAGCGAGCTGCAACGTTCTGGAGGGGTAAAATCTGCCGTACTAGAAAAATTGACATTGAAAGGTAGGTCAAAAAACTATTTTTCTATCATTCATAAAATACCTTTGGCTTAACTAAGAGCACCAGTCTCTTCGAAGACGTTTGGGTTCTTAAATCTCGAAAAGATCCACTATAAATAATAAATTATAGGAAGATAATTGCTTTCTCGTATTCTTTATTGTTGTCCGCACCCTCCAACCTGCTTGTCCAAAATTACTATCGCTACCAAAGGAAGAAATCCCGGATAAATAATTAAAATTCAAGCGGCGGACATAACACATTCAATGAAATTTTGCTATTGCATTAGTTCTCCTACTTCTTAGTACATTCATGGAGCTACTTAAATTCATATCATCGCAGTGTGACACTTATAAAATTTAAACATCTCAATTCAGTGGGTATATACAATTTTGTTTCATCGACAGTGTATAAATGATATGATATATCAATAACAAGATTAACATTAGTTATGATGATAAATATTCTCTATATCTACTCGTCGTTCGATATTCTAATAGACTTTCTATTTAAAATATTAGTACTAATTTTAAGTATGACACACAGAAAAAACATTTAACTTGGTTCAAGAAAAATATTGTCTTCCGAATTTTCTTTCTTGATTTAATAAAAATAAAACACTTGATTCGAAAACTTTTGTTTGGTTCAAGACAATAATTTCTCTTGCTCCAAAAAAATTTATTTTTGATGTGAAAATGAAAATTTCTTGGTTTAAGAAAAAAAATTCTTGGCTAAAGAAAATAAGTCATCTCTCGCCAAAAAATCAACGTTTTGAACGAAAAAAAGTTTAACTTCGGCCAAGAAACTTTTTCTTGCCCCAAGAAAAAAAATTTCTTACTCCAAAAAATCAAAGTTTTGAACGAAAAAAAGTTAACTTGGGCTAAGAAAAAATTTTGTAAAGAGGAGTTTCGTAAATTTATTTATGAAATAAAATAAATTAAGTAAAAAAAAATATACCGGACATAACATTTCTGTACACTTTGATGTATCACAATCAATTTTTAATCTTAGAATATTTTATTAGCAGATTTTATTGAAAGCAAATTATCGCCTTTGTCCTTATGGTAGAATTCTCGAGCATTAAAACCATAATCTATTACTTTTCGAATAGGGTCCGGAATACCATTGGTCCGATAGTTTGAATATATGCATACGAATCTTTAAATAACGTCAAACCAAAACATATAGTGCATTATCATCAAAAATTCTTCTGAAGCTCATTTAGTTAGCATCAATTTTTGGCATTATATTTATAATTTTTTGATTTTTTTTGTTTTATCATCTCGAGAATTTTTAAGAAAATGTAAAAAAAAATTTTATTTTATTATTAGCTTTCATTTGAACAGTGAAAAAAATGAAACAATGAGAAATCTACTTCCATTTCGGCTGCCGAATAGCCTTTTTTTAGTAGATTTCATAAAAATCTAACTATTGTATTTGTCCTCATGATGGAATTTTCGAAAAATTTTGCTACCTCTAAACTCAGCTCGGCGAGCTGAGTCAGGGAATACATTCAGTTCAAAAGTTTATATATGTGTTCATGTGTATATATACAATATAACGCGCCGTTCTTCAACGATAGCGTCCGCAATTCTACACCGATCTTAATGAAACTGAGTATACTTATTCTATGGACGATTACCTTGGATGAGTTCGAAGATGAGCCAATTCGGCCAATAAGTTTAGGAGTTATGGTCAATTGAAATTTTGTAAAATTTTCAAAAAAAATTTGTTTGCCGCTTTAACTGGATGTAACTTCTAAACGCAAAGAGATAGCTTATTTTCGTTTGTTCTATGTGAAAGCTCGTTCGATTGCCTACAATTTTGACTATACAGCTCATTGATTTCACCATTTTTTCTAATAGATAAATGGTTTTAAACATTTACAAAATATTGTTAAATCTAATTTTATGCAGGTTTTCACTTTGATTATAGCCATAATTTCAAACCGATCACCTTAAAACTCAGTATACGTATTTTGTGCGTGACTACCATGTTCGAGTTTGAAAATGAGCTCAATCGGTCAATTAGTTTAGAAGTTATAGCATTTCAAAATTTTCAAAATGTCAAAAATTCATATTTTTACTTATTCTTCCTTCAATATCTTTCGAATGTGATAACTTATCGACTTTATATCAAATTCATCTGAAAGCTCTTCAAATAAGCTTTAATTTTCATGCCTATACATATGCCTAGACCACTGAAATTACTTATTTTACCATTCATTTAATGAAATTTTGCTATTGCATTAGTTCTCCTACTTCTTAGTAAATTCATGGAGCTACCAAAATTCATATTATCGAAGTGTGACACTTATAAAATCCAAACATCTCAATTCAGTGGGTATATACAATTTTGTTTTATCGACAGTGTAAAAATGATATGATATATCAATAACAAGATTAACATTAGTTATGATGATAATATTCTCCATATCTACTCGTCGTTTGATATTCTAATAGGCTTTTTATTTCAAATATTAGTACTAATTTCAAGTATGACACTTTGATATATCACAATCAAATTTTAATCTTAGAATAGTTTATTAGTAGATTTTATTGAAAGCAAATTATCGCCTTTGTCCTTATGGTAGAATTTTCCGTGCATTAAAACCATAATCAATCATAATTTTTTGAATAGGGTCCGGAATACCATTGGTCCGATAGTTTGAATATATGCATAGGTATCATTAAATAACGTCAAATCAAAACATATAGTGCATTATCATCAAAAATTCTTCTGAAGCTCATTTAGTTAGCTTCAATTTTTGGCATTATACTTATAATTTTTTGATTTTTTTGTTTTATCATCTCGAGAATTTTTAAAAAAATGTCAAAAAAAATTTTATTTCATTATCAACTTTTATTTGAACAGTGAAAAAAATTAATTAATGAGAAATCTACTTCCATTTCGGCTGCCGAATGGCCTTTTTTTTTTTATTGTTTTGTTCTTTAAAATTTTTATTTTCTTCTCAATTTTTTTGACCGTTCGAATTTTTATCTTTTGTAGTATTTTTTTCTTTTTCTCAACGTCAAATCTTCATGTTGAGATTCATCAATTTTTTCAGCTTCGCCTACTAGAGCTGGTTCTTGGATTTGAGCGATCGGTGTTGTTGAAGAGGGATATTCTAAAATCAGATAAAAATAATAAGATCCAAATTTTAAAAATATTTCAATAATAATAGTCATGAATCTAGTGATTGTACATGCCTATTTCATCTAAAAAAAACGACTTTATTAAAACAATAACAATTTCATTCTTTTTGTCTTCTAGAAGTTTTTTCCTACTGAACATATCTAAAAAATAGAATGAAAAATAAAAATTATGTAAAATTCGATCTAAAATTTTAACGTTGTAATTACCTGAGCGAGCATACTCCCACGTTTGACAGACAAACTCAAGACTAATATTCATGTGAGCTTCTAACTCAGTATTAATTCTTTGTAATGTCTCTGAAGTTATTTTTTTTAAGTTTTCGTAAACTTCAGGTTTTTGTGCTGGCGTTTTTTTCTCAGTATTGTGGTGCATGTTGCACATATCCTCTGTTTTCAACAATAAAATAAACTCAATATTAATACACAATTACATGATGAAGAACTATTTAAATTTATTAAATGTAAATACCTGTGTATGAAGATCGCCAAAACTCTGGGAAGTCATGGACTAACAAACCCGGCTCACTGAATTGTGACAAATTTCCACGCAAACCGTGCATTTTCATATATTTTTCCAGAGATGCGGGAAACATATCTTCCCCCGAGTCTTCAAATAAGTCTGGAGTTATATTAGCTCTATTTTTCTCCATAGCAACCTGGTGTTGCTTTTCAACCTCCTCACAAATAGCTGTGAGTTCTTCATCAAAACCATCGTTTAATAGAGGATGCATTGCTCCTCATTCACTTGACATCATTAATATTCGATAATTTTTTACTGTAGTGCTCACTTCCAAATACAATGACTGACTGTTAGGTTTTGAATCCTCCTGCTCTCTTTAGAAAATCTATCCCTGTACCCCCACCACAAATGACTTTGCAATTTCCAGTTTTCTAACTTTTAATGGTATACATTATTCATTTGACCGAATCTATCTCTTTTCCACAACAATATAAAGTCGCTGGGTAAAAAGGAATGTAGTGCCGACCACTACCCCAATACTGTAATTCACATAACTGCATCTCTTCAATTGGTTTTTCTTCGATTTCATAGTCAAGATTCAATGGGGAATTTAAAGCTAACACTTTTGTGGTTGGGTTAAACTTCAATAAGTGAACAAGATATTCTAAGTCGATACTTTGAGATAATGTATCCGCATTCGCAAGGATGCTAGTGCTTGCTATGCTGCAAAGTGAAGGAGGGTGACACTTAATCTCCCATGAACTGTGGTCATACTATTTTTTTGTCATACACTCAGGTATACACAGCCTAGGTATCACAATACACAATTCGAAAAAGTCTAACTCTTCGCTTACGAAAGCTGAAAATTTCCACAGATTCACGTGAGGTTTCTTCGAACAGCCAACGCATAATTTACATCGTTTTTTCACGATTTGCATTAACATTTTTTAAATCAAGTATTTCTTCAATAACACTTTTAAAAAACACTTTTGAAATTTGTTTTTTTACTAATTTTAAGTCGTTTTCGCTCCTGAAAAAACTATTTTAAATTTATATGCCGCTGCCCGAGCAATAGGTTTAAATGATACATTTTTCAGTAAAACCCTACCACACTCAAATGAAATATAACTATAGAATAAAGTTCTCAAATTCTAAATTATTTATTTCCCCCTCCATAAGCCCCCCCCCCCCAGAAAATCAGACCCCTAGGCTATCTCCCCCCCACTCTTTTTTCCTACTGCGTGTGTAAGTTTTAATAGCAAATATATATCAGTATAATTTGTGACTACACAACAATCACTTCAGAGTCATGGCATCCGAAAACTTTGTATACCAAGCTCAAGTAATTTCGTTAAATAAATCGAACACAAAGCAGTTACGTTGCGGCTTTAAATATTACGACAACGACTTTAAACCTGTCGTGCAAATCATCAGTGTACAACCAAAATGTGAAATACAATTAAATCTAAATGAGTGGCAAAAATTAAGTAGTTTTCTGAACTTAAAAATGAACGCTGCGTTATACTACAACTCCAGAATAATCATATTTTTTTCCTTGCGGCGACTGCTAACTTTCTCAAATTATGCAGCACGAGAGTCAATCACTGGTTAAACCATCTACAAGGATTACCTTCAAAATATTATGTTGATTATTGTTGTAATAATAATAAAATAAATGCATGCCAGGACTGGTTGGTGGTTAGGATGTTGGAAAAATACGCATATTTAAAAATATAACGATATTTTTATTTGTCACAGCACAAAATATCACTGGGTTACAAATTTAATCGTTGATTTAATTTATCAATACTGTTAAATGTCTGAGCTCATGAATACGTAAATGATTGAATACAAATTATTGAATTGAGCTCGAGTAAATAAACGAATTAAAATAATTAAGTTGAGTTTAATTGAACACTGAGTTGATCGCAAAAATGTCAGAATGAAAAGTAACAGGAAATCAGAGGTTACCGAGAAAAGTTAATTATTGAGCACATTAATTACTATTTTTAATAGCACTGAATGCATAACTGATTTAGTTATTGAGTTTTAATAATAATGATCACTTAATTTAATTGAATTTAATGAGCTCATAATAAATTACACTGATTTAAATTTATTTGTTGAACACGTGGTAGCATGATTGCAAAGGCTACTGAGCGAAAAGCAACGTTTAATTTAATTGAGAAATTGAGCATAATGATAATTAAATAAATAATAAAACTGAGTCTTTTATTTTGATGAGCACTTGAATTAATTTATAAAAGAGTAATTTAGCACCTGTACGAATTTCCATTGAATTAACCTCCTCAAAAACAGGTTGTAGATCACTGGAATGCTTGATGTTTTTATTATTTATTTTCTGAGCTTCGGTGCTCGTGTCACGGCTGCTACATTCAAAAATTTTATTAATTTTCTTCCCAAATAAGTACACACTAAGATCTCTTGCACTTAGACCCTTTTTATGACGTCCGACTTACTGACGCCAGCAGTCGTACTGGACAAATATACCTACCTGAGCGTTGTCAACGCTTTACAATTAGGTCGTGTTGTACTAATGGACCGCGTGTATTATCGATTTCTTTTTCCTTTAAATTTCATCATTTTTACTTAACGTACTTTTAAAATTTATGTATCCGTTCCCATTTAATAATCTAAACATAGGAGCGGTAATCTTTCTTTGATTTTCTTCTTAAAACTATAGACCACCCAACTCATGTGCACCTGCATGTGATTCTTCGAAATTAGAGAAAGCTAATGGAAACTACCAAAATTTATGGTTTCCTCGGCGGCAGAGTGGCGCCAGGTCATCGGCCTACTCAATAGTCAAAATCTATTTCCCAGGGATCACACGTGTGCATGAGCCTAGAACTTTCGAGTGGGTCCGAGTCTTTTCGTATGGGAAACAAGTTACCACCACTTTTCATAGGTGAAGACCATATAAAAAGACCATGGACTTTAGCTCATCAGTTCTTTTGGGAATCAAACTCTGAACCATACTGAACTCCGGACACTTAACGGTGTTCGTGGCTAGAGGAATGATATCCCGATTGAGCATTCGGTCACGTGAGCCCAGATCATTGGATTGGTCCTTGATCGTCGTAAGCACTCGTATAATCGGCATATTATTTTCTTCTAGCTTCAGAAGCATAATCGACGCGATATTAGTGTATAGCATCCGATCACGTGAGCCCAGATCGTACGATTGGTCCTTGATCGTTGTAAGTCGTGAACTAATATCAACCGTTTAGCACCGGTACAGCATTGATTATCTTCATCTTATTTTAATCCATTTAATTTCATTTTTATTTTAATATTGACTTGTACCACGAAAAACGTGAAGAATCAAAGAATATTTTACCGCGAGAAATGCGAAGAATTTAAATACATTGAATAATATTTTACCGCGAAAAAAGCGAAGATTTTAAAGAATTATTTTATCGCGAAAATACGCGAAGATTTTAAAAGAATTATTTTACCGCGAAAACGCGAAGAATTTGAAAATACTGAATTATATTTTATCGTGAAAATACGCAAAGATTTTACAAACAAATTTACATTTTTATTTACTACGAAGATTTTGAAACGCATAAATAATTAAAACAAACTAAATAAACCAATAAATTAAAATCATATTAATTAACCGCGAGAACGCGCTGTGTAAAAGTGTCCTGTGTTACTGCTGATAGTCTTGACACCTCACCTAAACCTGTTTAGGGTAAGTTTTAACCATTGTAATCATTATTTGATATTTTTATTATTTCATATATTTTGAACCTGATTATAAAGCATATGCATGACACATTTTATTTTATATTGTCGATTTTAAACAATTGTACCCCTTTTGTATTTGGAGTATATTGGATCTTAAATAAAATTACTCGTTAACATAATAATTTGAAAAACATTATTTCTCAGACAATACTACTATAGCAATAGAATACTAGCTTCTCGAGGCTTTTCGGCAGCCCACCTTCCTTTATCCCTTATTTTCTACCTGTTTAGCCGCTCAGACAGATAGTTAACAGTAGAGGGTACACAATCTTACGTTTACCGCTCGACGTTTGATTGTGAAATTTAAATAAGTCACACGCATAGATTGGAAATCGTTTTGAGTTTATCAATATTTGTCTTCAACAATATTGTGTGGGCGCGAGTAGAATATAAGGTAAAATAAATCGAGCATTTGGTCACGTGAGCCCAGGTCATAGGATCGGTCCTTGACCACTGTAAGTACCCTTTTATTTCATACCTTTATACGAAATTCGTACCTACGCCCATCACGATCTCCAATCGTGACACTCGCAATTATAAAAATAATTCTATTTTTATAGAGAGTGATGAACCCTTAATGTAATTAATTAATTACTTTTATTTATTTACTCGAGATGAGTGCAAATTTGATTGATTATGAAAAACACGTGGTGTCACTTGAAATTATATGAACGCAAGAATAATGGCGTCGGTCTTCTCAACACGAGGCAGGAAATTCATACGCGCATGCGTCGCACTGCGCAAGTCAAGTTTTAATTGCTAGACACTAGGCTCCAGTAGGTGCTGCCTTTATTTGCCGGGAGTGCAACTACATTCAAATTTGAATAAAGTTGTGATTACGCAACAATTATACTATCCATAATATATCAAAATATATTCTAAAAAATCTGATACTTTATAACACAGTTATAAATTACCTAGAAAATCATTTCGATGAAATGTTTAAATTTAATGAAAGATTGACTTCAATAGAAGCAAATATTTTCGATCATGGATTATCATTCTTCTGGAAACTAATTTATTTCCATGACGATTTGGTTCAACTCATCGTCAAAGAAATCAGTAGATAGACAGGGGGAGTTCTGGATACAACGGGGCAAGATGAGCATGATATGTTGTACCGACAGATGGTAAGTTATTGACTGTTGGTTATCGACTGTCGATAATGTATCGACTGTTGGTGATGTATTGACTGTTGGTGATGTATCGACTGTTGGTGTGGTTATCTGCAGCCTTTTAACGCTAATTGACATCAATTGAGCTTATCTGGGGCCTTTTTGACATCATTTTGACACTAATTGTTATCATTTCAGCTTATCTGGGGTCTATTTTACCGCCTGAGCTTATCTAGGGTTCGTTTGATGCTAAATGTCAGCCATTTTGAACTCTTACCCACCATTTCAAGCTTATCATGAGTCCTTTCTCCAGATTATTGATGCTAATTGATATCTATTTTGAGTCCAATAACAGGTGGCGCCTCATGTATCAGCAGTCGTTTAACCGGTCGAGCTCATGTTTGAGCTTATCTGGGGCCTTTTTGATATCATTTAGACGCTAATTGACAACATTTTGAGCTCTTATTTGCCATTTTGAGCTTGTGTTATGACAGATGGCGCTTCATGCATATTTTGAGTGGGAATTTTTGAAAAGATTGATACTCGTGTTGCCCTCATGGTTGGTAGTTTTGAGCTCATGTCCACCATTTTGAATTTATTATTTTTCCCATATCCACCATTTTGAATTAAACATTATACCCATTTCCGCCATTTTGAATTAAATATTATGCTCATGTCCGCCATTTTGAATTAAATATTATGCCCATGTCTGCCAGTTTGTATGAACTATTGTGCCCATGTCCGCCATTTTGAATTAAATATTATGCCCGTCTGCCAGTTTGAATGAACTATTGTGCCCATTTCCGCCATTTTGAATTTAATATTTTTCCCATATCCACCATTTTGAATTAATTTTGAATCTTTCAAGCTTGCGTTTATCTGGAGATTACTATATGAATAAGTAGTGCATTTTTAAAAAAAGTTATGATACACTAATCAGAAATTGTAAGATTTTACAATATTTAGTTTTTAGCGACAGCGATTTTTTTTATTAGCTATGACTTAATTGATTAAATCTTTAGATGATGTCATCGAGTTTAACTTTAACTGCGCAGTAGAATATTTATTTTTAGATGGTGACTCACTCGATTCTATTTTTAGTTCATGACTCATCAGTTAAATTTTTAACTGCGTAGTAGATGACGTTAAACTCTTCGTCACGCCATCTAGATCTTAGGTTATGTTGACACAATCTAGGAATTTTTTTAGCCAAGATTCTAGGGAATTTTGTTTTATAAGGTTGGTACTTTGTAATTTTCTAGGGAATTTTTGCAAGATTCTGGGGATTTTATTTCATTAGGTTGGTACTTTTGAGAACTATAAAATTTTTTACTACGCAGTTGATGAGTCGCGCCTCACCTATAAAAGCACCGCGCGAGAGCATACTTCACAAAAAGAAGTACGAGTTCTCTCAATGAAGTACGAATCTCTCACGATTAAAAGTTCTTTGTGTGTGCGTTTAAAAAATTTTTTTCTGAAAATTTTTATAAACAATTTTAAGTGATTATTTAAACAATATAAAAATAATTTAAGTGATTATTTAAACAATATAAAAATAATTTAAGTGGTTATTTGAACAATATATAAATAATTTAAGTGTTTTAGTGATAAATTTTTAAATGAACAATCTTAGTGATTTTTTTAAAATTTATTTTTTAATAAACTAATCAATTTATATAAAAACTACTTAATAAACAATACTAGTGATAAACTTTTAAAAGACAATTTTAAGTGTAATTATAAACAGTAACTTTAGTGATGAATTTTTGAAAAAATGGCACAAAATGATTTTATTGCGGCGCTGCAGCGTCCAGTAGATTCAATAATTAAATCATTCAATGATTTACGTGATAAGCCATTAGCTAAAGAACATTGCCAGAAGTGTTATCAAGTGTGTGCTGATACAATTGATTACTTCAATGAGATCTTGCTAGATCCTCAGATAAATGTTCAAGTCAGGAGAAGTGTACGAGCAAATATTATACTTTTGTACTGGTATGCTGATCAATTTACACAATTGAGTGGAGAAGTAACTGGTGGTGACTTGCGTGCAAACCGACGCCTCATCAAGTGGCAAGATCTTGAAAACGCATTCTCAAATAATATAAGATCAGGATGCGTGACAAATCAAGCTCATACTGATCTTCGTGCTTTTCTTGATGATGCTCAGAATTTTGCAATAAAAAATCCGAAAAAAGCGCAATAATTCCATTATACTTAAGTAAACTCATAAAGTCTGATAAAAAAGTTATTCATCTCTTAATGGTACAGCAAAATATTAAATTAAATACATTTGATTTTGATATTAAAAATTTTCAACCTAAATTTCACTTTGCTTTGATCAAAGATCTTTCACGTCTAGTTAAATCTCAAGTTTTCAAGTCAAACAGCAAATTATTTTTTTGTGATTGATGCTTGAATCATTTTAAATATGTTTATTCGTATGAAAATCACAAAGCTGACTGTTTTAAAATAAATAAAGTCCATATGACATTTCCGAAGGGAAAAGATCAAATTTTAAAATTTAAAAACTATCAATACAAAGACACTGTACCGTTTGTTGTGTATGCAGACTTGGAATGTACACTAGAAAAAACCCCAGGAGATGATGAAACTCAAAAGCATGTTCCACACAGTGTAGCATTCTATCAACATTGCAGTTATGATAATAAATTATCTAAATTCGAATTAAATCGTTCAAAATTTTATATTGGGTGGTTTATTTTAAAGTTGGCAAAATTAGCTATTGAATACGAAAGATATTTGAAAAATCCTATACCAATGAAACCACTCACTGTGGTTTCAGGCAACTGTTTGTCATATTTGTGAAAAAAAAATCACTACCAATACTGATAAGTGTTATGATCACTGTCATTTCACTGGTAATTATCGCGGCCCAGCACATATATCTTGTAATGTCAATTATCCAAAGTCTCATGTTATTCCCATAGTCTTTCACAATTTATCAGGCTATGATTCACATTTTTTAATTAAAAGTTTAGCTACATTAATTAAAGGTGATGTAACTCTGCTACCAATTAATAAAGAAAAATATATATCTTTCACAAAATCAATAGAAAATACTTCAGTGACATTACGTTTCATAGACTCATTCAGATTTATGGCATCTAGCCTTGAAAAATTAGCTTCAAATATTAGTGATGATGAAAAGCTTATAACGAAACTTCACTATCCCGACCCAGATGAATTTAAATTAGTTACACGTAAAGGCATATTTCCAGATGAATATATTTCAAATATTGATAAACTTAATGACAAACAATTGCCTGATCAAGTATCATTTTTTTCAAAATTAACGAATGAAAGTGTCTCTGATGCTATGTTAAAATACACTGGTGTGGAACTTCAGCTTTTAACTGATCCTGAAATGGTACTTTTTATTGAAAAAGGCATCAGGGGTGGGGTATCTCAGTGTACAAACCGATATGCTGCTGCTAATAATCGGTACATGGGTGAGGACTTTGATCCAAGCAAAGCTGAATCATACTTGATGTACTATGATGTAAATAATTTATACGGCGCAGCTATGAGTATGTCACTGCCGACAGGTTCATTTGAGTGGGTGGAAAATGTAGATGATGATGTAAATAAATTTTTAAATGACAATGATGATAGTGTAGGATACATTTTAGAAGTAGACTTAAGTTATCCTGAGGAGTTACATGAACTTCACAAAGACTTGCCCTTGTGTCTTGAGCACTTTGTACCACCAGGATCCAAACACTCGAAATTATCGACAACTTTGTATAATAAAAATAATTATATAATACATTACAAAAATTTAAAACAATGTCTAGAATTAGGATTAAAATTAACAAAAGTCCACAGAGTACTAAAGTTCGAACAATCGCCATGGCTCAAAACTTATATAGATAAAAATACTGACTGTAGAAAATTAGCAAAAAACGAATTTGAAAAAAATTTTTATAAACTAATGAACAACGCTGTATTTGGTAAGACTATGGAAAATGTAAGAAAGCACAAAGATGTACAATTAAAAACTGAATGGAAGGGTAGATATGGCGTCAAAGAATTGATATGTAAGCCAAATTTCCATAGTCTTACCATGTTTGATAAAGATATGGTAATTATTGAGATGAAAAAAGTAAAAGTCTGTTTCAATAAACCAATCTATGTGGGCTTTAGTATTTTAGATTTGTCTAAAACATTTATTTATGACTTTCATTATAATTATGTAAAAAAGAACTTTAAAAATGATGAGTCAAAATTAATGTATACTGACACCGACAGTCTCATCTATCATTTTACTGTGCCAGATGTCTATAAAATCATCAAACGTGATATCTCAAAGTTCGACACCTCTGACTATCCCGAAGATAATGTTTATAATATGCCATTAGCTAATAAGAAAGTCCTGGGTCTAATGAAGGATGAAAATAATGGTGAAATCATGACTGAATTCACTGGACTCAGGGCTAAATTATATGCATTCAAGACTTATAAGAACAAATGAGCTAAAAAGCGGGCAAAGGGAGTCAAGGGCCCCACTTTGAGAACGATCACGTTTGATGATTTCAAGCAATGTCTTAAAAATCATGTTACATTAACTAACAAACAATACTTGATAAAATCGAACGAACATGATGTAAAAACAATTGTTCAAAATAAAATTGCATTGAGCTGGGCTGATGATAAGCGCCAGCTCATTGATGGCAGCCACGATACTCTACCATGGGGCTATAAAAAAAATGTAGATGATGATGATGATGATGAGATAATAATTAAAAAAAGAAAACTAACGTAAATAGTTGCAAATAAAAATGTATATATTATTTCTAAGTTTTTTGTAAAATTAGTTAATAAGTAAAAGATTTAATTAATTTAGATAACTTTCTGTAAGTATTATCATCAATTAAACAATAATAATTATTATTTATATGCATATGGGGATGTTAAAATGCTGAGAGATTGGTTTGTAAATGTTTAATAAAAAAATTTTTAATTTAAAATATTAATTTTTGAATTTTTTATTTTTAACCTATAATAGACTAAGTTAATTATAATTTATAAAATTAAGCTATATATATATATATATATATATATATATATATAATTAATTAATCAATCATAATTATCCTATTTATTATATTTTTAAGTTTGAAAGAAAATTGTTTGATTTAAAGCAAAAAAAAAAATATTTGTCAGGTATGTATGGTTTTGAATTTGAAATTTTTACCGCCATAAGTATAATTCTTATTTATTTTTTTAATATGTTGATTAATTTTTAATATATTTTTAAGTTTGAATAGAAATCGTTTAATTAATTTGAAGAAAAAAAATCTTTATCAGGTAAGTGTAATTTTTGAATTTAAAATTTTAACCATAATAAGTTTAATATATTCAAATTCAAAAATTATACCGCCATTATCGATCACTAGTATTGATGTGTGATATTAGTCTATCTCGGTAGAGGTCGCCTCGGTAGATATAACCTTTCCCGCGCGTAAATAACAATCAATTTTTATTCTATATATGATTGATTGATTCTTAAAAATAATACTCAATATTGCATCAGGATATGTTTTCGATTGTATTTTTAATATAATGTGCATCAAAAAATATTTACAGTTATTTTTACGTTATAACTTGCCGGTGACAGCACAACTGCGTCATAGTGTAATGGACCAATCAGGTCTCAAGTTTTTCGGTCCTATGCATTCTCATTGGTTGCCTAAACTAGACACAGAAAATTATTTACTTAAGGAGATAAAAATCTCTCAACTTAAATCACAAAAAAGTCTCAACGTGTTGGGTGTCGGCAACGGATATTTTTCTTTTCATAAAAATGTAAGTATTGTTTTTCATTAATTAATTATTATTATATATTACTTATTATATACTTAATAATTGTATAAATAAATATTTAGTTAGTAATTATTCATCTACATAATTATTACTTATTATGTAAATAAATAATTAAATTATTAATAATAATAATTAATTTGAAGTTTGTAGAGAATGTAACTTTAGTATTCATGTGTATACACACATATATATATATATATATATATATATATATTATAGAAGACATTTTTCAAAAATCATAAATATTTATTTTAAGTAATTTATTTTGTTTTATTAAAATAATAGCAACAACAACAACAACAACAAACAACCAACAGCAGCATCAATATTAACAACAACAACAACAACAAACAACAACAGCATTAATATTAACAAGGTACTTGCTTTTCAAATTATTATTAAGTAAAATATTATTAAGTTAATTATTCATTTGAAATGAAATTTTTTTTTTTATAGATGGGGAATGTGTTAACTTATGATGTAATTTATCCAAGGGAATGACTATGTTACACATTGGATGAATTATCAAATGAAATAAGAATGCAGTTGGAATTATATAGAGATTACGAAAATTTTGATGATGCAATCATCAGTATTGGTGAGACTACAACAATGATACAAATCAGCGATCGGAACATGAGCTGGTGGTTCCGTGTACCTGGTGATAAAATACCATCTCCATCACGATACCACTTCACCGGAACCCTGTTAGCTGAAATGTATCCAAACCTCGAGACATCATGGAGACATGAGTTGGAGATGATGAATGAAATTCCTGAACTGCAAAGATTTCAATTGGAAGCTAATCCTAATGCACATTTTTTATTGGAATATACTAAGTACAATTGCATATTTCCAAGAGTCTGGTTCAATTCCATTTCAACAGATTATTTGATAGCATTAATAACACATCAATTGGAAGCTATAAATAATAAAAATGATGTTGATGAGGTGAATGCTAACACTATAGCGGAGGCAGAAAACATAAATAGAAAAAAGCGAGGATATAACAATTCTATTATAAATATTAGATCAGTTGAAACCAAATTAATTATCAACGATAAAAACCGCTACTGGTGGTTCTGCATGACAGAAGATACAACAAACACACCAAGCTTCGACCAGTATTCATTTACTGGGACTGTAATATTTAGATTATGTGTGATGGGTATGGATCAGATGCGAAGGCAACAACACACGCAGCTTTTGATACAACAACAACAAAAACAACAACTACAACAACAACAACAACAGAATATACACATTAATAATGATGATGATGATGATGATGATGATGCTTCAATAGCTGACACTGAAATTTTATTGGATGATGACGAAGTAATTCATAATTCAGCTGGAGAGTGGAGCGAAAGAGAGATAAGTTCAGATGATGATATTGTCTAATTATATCATTCTACTTTTATTAACAATTCATTGTTAATAACATTTTTATTATTTTATTATATAAGTAATGGTTATTAGTTTTTGAAAGTTCTTTATTCCCTAATAAAAAAAAGATTTCTAATAATAATAATAATAACTTATTTATAAACACACACACACACACACACACTGCATTCTTGGACAAATTAAATTTTTTTTTATTAGTTTTTAAGTGATTATTTAATTGCTCATTTTATATAAAAATTTTTTCATTATGTTAATTACATAAAATCATTCTTAGATAAATTAACTATTTATATTAGTTTTTAAGTAATGATTCAATTGCTAACTTAATATTAATAAATTTTTTCATTATGGTATTTAAATAAAAACCATTATTGGACAAATTAATTTTTTTATTTAATATTCCCTTCTTCTTCCTATTTTCTACCATTCAAAAAGCACCGCGCCGCCACCGCTTCTGCGGATTATGCACAAGAGAATATATATTTATTCAAATTTCCCGCGTGCATTTTAAACTTCTTCGAGCGTTGTTGCCGCTCGCGGTTCCTCTCCCCTCCCTCCATGCGTCTCTGTTGCTCGCGGTGGCTTCTCTGCACTAAGGTTACTAGAGTAGTATTTCTAGTAACCTATTCTAGTAAACTTGCTCTACACCTCTCCAAGCATCTCTGCTACTCGCGGCGGGAATTTCAAACATAATTCTCCAAACGTCAGTGTGATGTCGCTCACATAGCTACACTTACGCAAAATGACGTTTGAAATTCCCGCCGATATATTACTTTCATTGAAAACACACACGAAGGTAGCTTGAAGCATCAAACAATGACGCGCATGCATAAACAAACATTCAAACTTCCTACACACTTCTATTATTTTATTTTTTCGGTCTTTTTTTTATAATAACATTCTATATATTACAAAAAACGAATTTATTGTTTAAAGATATATGATTTAAATCTATAATGTATGCATAGAGAATACATAACAATTAAAAACATATTTTTTATGCACTTATCCAAAAAATTAAAGGAACAAGAAAATTTTATAAATTTTTTAGTGATTTTTAGAAGTCTGTATTTTCGTGAAAAATATTTGTATCGAAAAAATTAAAAAAGCAAATTGAAGCTTGAAATCTCTAGTTTAAAGATCATCCAGCAAAATATTTTTTTGAGCCACGGTTTTTGCGGAATCATAAAAAAAAGGTCGAGACAAAATTTTTCTAAATTTTTTGGTTTTGTTTTTAGGTCTACGGGGCCGAGAAAAATTTTTTCAAAAAAAACGAATTAATGTTAAAATAATGTTAGAAAATTTATTCAGCTACAATTTGCTTTTTTTTGTTTTTCTATACGACGATTTGCTGCTGAGATATCAGCCTTCAAATGAAGAACGATCTGTTTGTCTTTGATTATTGATATCTCAGCAAGTAATGGTCACACAGTCATTTAAAGGGCAGCTTAATAAACTTGAATAAATTCCCTACAAGCTGCATTTTCGGTTTTTTCAAAAAAAAATTTTTTTTCATCCTTGATATCCATTTGAAAAACCCACAAAAAATGGCCATTTTCTGGTTTTTTAGTCAACTCACCGCTACTCTGCAAGTATTGATAAAAAAAATAATATTGCCAGGTAATTTTACAGCTTAATGTACCCCAGAAAACCCTGGAAATTTTCAGATTGATCCATTGAACCGTTTGTCCGGACCGATTGCTCAAAGTTTTACAAAACAATTAAAGGAACAAGTTTTGTTCCTTAATTTGTGTAATCATTACCAAAATGAAAAAATTAATTTTTTTTGGATTTTCTTTCATTTTTGCGTTAGTTATTTAGTAAATGTAAGGTTAAGAGGAAAAAAAAAATTTTTTTTCCGAAAAACGAAAAAAAAAAATAACCCCTCGCATAAAACGTAAAAAAAAAAATGTAAAAAAATTCTTGTTTGGTTTCGTTTTTTGGAAATTTTTTTAATAATATTTTACTTAATAATAATTTGAAAAGCAAGTACCTTGTTAATATTGATGCTGTTGTTGTTTGTTGTTTGTTGTTGTTGTTGTTGTTGCTATTATTTTAATAAAACAAAATAAATTACTTAAAATAAATATTTATGATTTTTGAAAAATGTCTTCTATAATATATATATATATATATATATATGTGTGTATACACATGAATACTAAAGTTACATTCTCTACAAACTTCAAATTAATTATTATTATTAATAATTTAATTATTTATTTACATAATAAGTAATAATTATGTAGATGAATAATTACTAACTAAATATTTATTTATACAATTATTAAGTATATAATAAGTAATATATATTAATAATTAATTAATGAAAAACAATACTTACATTTTTATGAAAAGAAAAATATCCGTTGCCGACACCCAACACGTTGAGACTTTTTTGTGATTTAAGTTGAGAGATTTTATCTCCTTAAGTAAATAATTTTCTGTGTCTAGTTTAGGCAACCAATGAGAATGCATAGGACCGAAAAACTTGAGACCTGATTGGTCCATTACACTATGACGCAGTTGTGCTGTCACCGGCAAGTTATAACGTAAAAATAACTGTAAATATTTTTTGATGCACATTATATTAAAAATACAATCGAAAACATATCCTGATGCAATATTGAGTATTATTTTTAAGAATCAATCAATCATATATAGAATAAAAATTGATTGTTATTTACGCGCGGGAAAGGTTATATCTACCGAGGCGACCTCTACCGAGATAGACTAATATCACACATCAATACTAGTGATCGATAATGGCGGTATAATTTTTGAATTTGAATATATTAAACTTATTATGGTTAAAATTTTAAATTCAAAAATTACACTTACCTGATAAAGATTTTTTTTCTTCAAATTAATTAAACGATTTCTATTCAAACTTAAAAATATATTAAAAATTAATCAACATATTAAAAAAATAAATAAGAATTATACTTATGGCGGTAAAAATTTCAAATTCAAAACCATACATACCTGACAAATATTGCACACCTCAATCGCGAAAGCGTTAGGTGTGCTTTACTGTCACTCTCTCACTCTCGGCCCTTTCACTGACTTTAAATCCTCTCTACTTTCTTTATAGTACACCAAAGTTGTTAATGATATATACCATTTTAAAGGAAATTTATTAAGGAACATTTTTCAATGCAATCCTTATTTGATTAATGATGTGATTAATTAAAAAAAAAATGATTTAGTCCGAAGCCCTCAGTGCGTCAATTGTGGTGTTCGGACTCGTCTAAACACGATAACTTTCGAAAAACAAGACTTATCGACTTCTTTTTTTTTTTATTATCTGTGTATTTCTGATCACAAGAACCCTTTCAAAAATTATTATCTGAATCCTTTTTGTTTTGGTGTAATTAATAAAAAACGTGAAAACTGATTCTTCGTGAAAAATTTAGCTGCTATTTTTACTGTTGTTATTATTTTTTTCATTGTTTCTCTCTATCAACTACTGGTGGCAGCACTAGTGTTTTTTTTTTTTTTTTTTAGATTTATTTTTCCAGACTGACAATAAAAATTGGCGTAACAGCCGTAAAACGAAAATGGCGACTTGTACAAAAAAAAAGGCGGCTTATTCGAAAAAATTTAACTTAAGATGATAATAGTTAAAAAAAAAAAAAAAAAGTCAGAAAAATATTTATTTGATATCAGAAAGACAACATAATTTATTTAGATAAATTTATTTATGATATCAATAAGATGGCTTTCTGACATTCATGCCGAGCGGGTCAAAACTTTTTTTCTGTTACCACTACGAAAAAAAGACTTGAAAATTTTTTTGTAGAGAATTTAATTTCCTATAAAAATATGTCCTTCGATTTTTGAAAAAAATTTTCTTTAATGCTTTTATTTTTGAAAAATATATTTTTGATGAATATATTTTTTTCAAATCACATGTCAAATGAGTAATATTAATAAAATGAAGATTTTTTTTTACTCACAATTATAAATGATGAGCAATAATAATAGTAAAAAAAATATTAAATTAAATTAATAAAAAAAATAAAAAAAAAAGACAGAAAAAATAATAATATTTATCCTTATATGATAAGTGAGTTTTTTTTATACACCGGTAGCTAATAAGACAGGCATTTTTTGTTTGAATATTGAATGTAATCAATATATATATATATATATAGTGTGGTTGACGTTTGTTGTTTGATGAAAACTAGTTGTAAGTGTTCTTTATTTAGAAAGTTCGTTTTGGTAAGATGGCTGCACTGCTAAAGTAACGAGTATTATTTTTAAAATTTAAACTGTAAGTATTAATTTTATAATTTTCATTTTATCTTTTTTTTTTCATTGTTATTTTTTTTTTTTTTTTTTTCTTTATTCATAACAAAATTTGTATGCATGTGTCCATATTAGAAAGTGATGTTTTGATAAAGTTATTAAATAAACGAAAAAATCATAATAAGGTTATAGTAACGAGTGTGAATGTAGCAGACATAAGACAAATTTAAAATTATAAATAAATAGAGTAAATGATTAAAAAAAAATAATTATAAAAACGCACTTATTAATTTTTAATTTTTTTAAATGCGCATTTTTTCTAAATTTTATTTTATTAATTATTTTATTTACTCTATTAATATTTTAAATTTGTCCGATGTCTGCTACATTCACACTCATTTATAGTAACAACAGATTAGTATCCGCAAAAACTTAATATTTATTTTTTTTATTGTAAACAAATTACTGATTGTTAAAAAAAAATCATTACGATTACGTAAATTCATTTGTTGATTTGTCAACTTGTTTATTTAAAAAGAGTAAATGTCTATTTGATTATCTTAATTTTTCTTTAAGTAAAATTGTATTGTAATAAGTCTAAACCAAATATTAGATATTATATTCATTGATTAGTATCAAATGTTTCAAAATTAGAATATAAATTAACTTTTTTTATGATTATGTATGTAATTCATTACCAATTACTTAATTTTTTTTTAGATCCCATAGTATGATAAAAAAAAAAGTAATCTAGTTTTTGATATTAAAAAAATAATAAAAATGACCAGCAACAGTAAGTTATAAGTTATTTACTCTGTCAAATTTAAGTTTCTTTTCCTCATTTTTAATTTCATACAATCCTAACATTAATGAACTAATTAATTCTTAGGCTATTTTAAGGAACGTATAAGGTTGTTAACAGGACAAATTGCTAGAGCTGAGACGTCCAATGCTCGACGAGAAGATTTTTGGTTGGCAAGAGAACGTGATATCATTAATTATTACAATAAGTTTTTAATGATATTGCCGCCACCACTACCCCCATCTTCACTTCCATATCCAGACGTTATTGTACCACCTGTAGAAGCGATAACAAGTATCGCACCGCTCCTACCTTCACCAGCTCCTATACCACTGTTACCAGGCACTGTTGCAGATCATTCATCATCATCGACAAGTGATGCAGTGGTTAATATAAAACCAGTTGATATACAACCACTAGCAAAGAAAGAACGAAACAATTTACCACCAATAGAAGCTGACACAGTAACCGACTTGTTCTTGTCTCCAGCTACATCATCATCATCGCGGAATATGATTTACCGTCGCAAAAATGGCGGTAAAGCACGTCGTCGCTGGGCATCAAATCATGTAACGAAGCATAGTGAAAAAGATAGTCGAGAAAAAGGCAATCTTATAATTTATTACAATAATAATAAAAGAAAAATACTTGATTAAGACTCCTATATTTTTTTTTCTTTTATTATTTTTATTCGACTTTATGTATAAGCAATTATATGCATGATTAAAGAAAGTAAAAAAAAATTTTAATTATTTATTTCTGGTCCATTTTGAATGTATTGGTTTATCGCGATAATCGTAGTTATTGATAATAAATTTCTGTGTACAATTATAATGAGTACAGTATTATACTGTTTCGATGAAAATAATATGATGATTTGTTAACAAGTAATATAATATATGTTCGTTAATAAGTAAAATTGAATAATAAAAAAAATGTTTGACGAGTGTGATATGTGAACTGTTCGTTTTGTATCAATAGTTGATAAGACAGATGTCTTTTTTTCATGCATCCAATTAACACTATGATGTGATTGGAAGATCGTTAGTGTCGCTTACATCAAAACTAGCCGTAAGTATGCTAGAATTCTTTATTAAACTAAGATGGCTGCCCTGCAAAGCAAACGACAAATACCTTTTTAATTCCTACACTGTACGTATTACCCGAATTATTCTTTATAATTTTTCTTTTACACACCTCAATCGCGAAATTCTTTTTAATATTAAGTTCAAATAATTTTTTTCTTGAAAATAACAAAGTTGTAATGAATATTGTAAATTTAAATACTAATTCTATTAATTGTTTCATTAAACGGAAAATAAAATTTAAAAAAAAAAAATAAGATCATATTACAATAGTAATGTCATTAGAAATAAGAGATAAATTTTTTTTTGTATTTTGCAATAAGTTACTAATTATTGAATAATTATGGAATCAGTTTCTCATAATAGTTTCATGAATTGTTAATTATTTTTTTGTTTTTTTTTTTCTATCATATATATTATGACGCAACTTTTAACCTGAACAGTAGATTTTTTTTAAGTTGAATTGATTTAGAATCATTGATTATTTTTTTTTTAAATTATCATCATATGAGATTTTAATCTTAATTACGTAAATTCATTGGATGATTTGTCGATTAATTTGCTGAAATTTTTTAAATTTTGTAATTTTCCATAGATTCTTTTAGACTGCATTCATTGAATGAGAAAAAAAAATTAATCTGAAGATTTCGATAATAAATAAAAAAAAAAAGACAATGGCCAGCAAACGTAAGTTCTTTTTTTTACTTTATCAAGTTAATTTCATTTTTTACTGTCATGCATTTCTATTGTTAATTAAATAATTAATTTTTAGGCTATTTTAGAGAACGTATAAGTTCTTTAAGACGATATCTTGCTAGAGTTGAGACAGAGCGTGCAAGACGTGAAGATTATTGGCTGGAAAGAGAGCGGAACCTTCTTAACCATTACAAAGAGCAGTTCGAAAGACTTCCAGCATCATTATCATTATTACAACCACTTTCATTTTCACCTGGTAATCAATCATTAGCAGAAACAGAAGAACATATAGTGCCTTTAACACCGCATATCACGTCTCCGTTGCTTCCATCAACTTCAACGCCGCTGCCAAATGATGCTCTAGTAAATAAAACAACGATCGTCGTGATACCGTCACCGCAACCAGTGTCAGCAGACGAAGTAAACAAAGTATCGCCGATTGATAATACAAATCAACATCAAGTACAAAATGAACAGAATGATTACAATGATGATCATGGTAAATGGATGTTTACAATAATTTTTTTGTTATATTCTAATACGTATCTTTTGTATTTGTTTTGTTTTTTTTTTTTTTTTTCAAGTTCCCTGAACATTAAATGAAATTTTTCAATTTATTTGTTTCATTTTTAGATGATTCTGTCATCTCTGAGCGAAACCAGCTCAGTAATTATGAGAAAAATGATCATAGTAGAGGTCGAGATAGTGGTCGTGGAGCTAATAGTCAAGAAAGAAACGATTCTAATGCTACTAGTCAAGGAGGAAACAGTCGTGATGCTACTAGTCAAGGAAGAAACGGTCGTGATGCTAATAGTCAAGAAAGAAACGGTCGTGGAGCTAATAGTCAAGGTGGAAACGATCCTAATGCTACTAGTCAAGGAGGAAACGGTCGTGATGCTACTAGTCAAGGAAGAAACGGTCGTGATGCTAATAGTCAAGAAAGAAACGGTCGTGGAGCTAATAGTCAAGGTGGAAACGGTCTTGATGCTAATAGTCAAGGAGGAAACGGTCTTGATGCTAATAATCAAGAAAGAAACGGTCGTGGAGCTAATAGTCAAGGTGGGAACGGTCGTGATGCTAATAGTCAAGGAGGAAACGGTCGTGATGCTAGTAGTCAAGAAAGAAACGGTCGTGGAGCTAATAGTCAAGGTGGAAACGGTCGTGAAGTTAATAGCCAAGAAAGAAACGGTCGTGGAGCTAATAGTCAAGAAAGAAACGGTCGTGGAGCTAATAGTCAAGGTGGAAACGGTCGTGATGCTAATAGTCAAGAAAGAAACGGTCGTGGAGCTAATAGTCAAGGTGGAAACGGTCGTGATGCTAATAGTCAAGAAAGAAACGGTCGTGGAGCTAATAGTCAAGGTGGAAACGGTCGTGATGCTAATAGTCAAGAAAGAAACGGTCGTGGAGCTAATAGCCAAGGTGGAAACGGTCGTGAAGTTAATAGCCAAGAAAGAAACGGTTATGGAGCTAATAATCAAAGAGGAAATCGTCGTGGGGCCAATAGTCAAAGAGGAAATCGTCGTGACGCTAATAGTCGCGGACGCAGTCGTTGGGCAAATAATCGTAAAAGGGGTAATTGGAGAGGACGTCGTGGGGGTGGCAACATGAATATAGTTTGGAATAATTAACAATATCTTATTCATCTCCATAAGTCGTTCTATATATATATATTTTTTTTTTTAAATATATAGCTCGTTTCTACTTTGATTAAAAAAAGAACACTTTACTAATAATTTATATCAGTTTTATAAATATATTTTGAAGCCAAGTTCATACTTTTTTGTTTTTACTTCAATATTCTAACGAATAATTGGTATAATCTTTTGTCTTTATTTTTTTTTTTGTTTCTTAATTTTTTTTTTGCTGGCCTCAAAATATAAAAAAAAATTATAATAATAATACACGATTGTGAAAGAAATGATCACTGATGAGAGCGTCATGAATGGATAGTAACTTGATTATAGATGGAGTAGTTGGAGACATTATTGTTATTATTCATTTATCTCGTTTTTTTTTTCCTATTGATATAAGGTCAGAGACCTAGTACCCGATCAGGAAACTAGTACCCGATCACTCATGTATTTGCACATCTATATTTACTGTTTTCTACTAAATATGGATATACAAATACATGGAGTGATCGGGTACTAGTTCTCTGATCAGGTACTCGGTCTCTTACCTAATGAGTTTTTCTTTCCAATTTTATTAATTTCTTATTGGTTTTTGGTTCAAGTTATAAAACGGTGATGATTCAATTGAGTTATAAAACAAATACTTTGACAATTACTTATATAGTTTTTATGGGTATATATTTTTTTTGTTTAATTAAGGTGAATTTTTTTTTTTAATATTCCAATGAGTTGTCATTAATCTTTTTCTTTTAATTTTTGTTTTCTGGCCTTAAAAACAATGAAAGTAAATAACAAAAAACATTTCTGGAATGTGGCTTATCTTAAATACACTGGTCACAGAAATTAAGGGATAGAAAAAAAATCCGAAATTTTTAGGTGATTTTCAACATGCTGTAACTTGGTGAAAAATGGTCGTATAAAAAAACTAAAAAAAGCAAATTGTAGCCTCAAGTTTCTAGTTTTAAGATCTGGACCTCAAAATTTTTTATCATGTACGGTTCCGGAGTAATCATAAGAAAACCAACGAAAAAAAAATTTTCAAAATTTTTGCTGGTTTTTCAAAACCTCTATGGGCGACAATAAATTTTTTTGAATAATTCGACTGTCTGACTTTTCTTGGAAATTTTATGCCCTTTAATTTGGTGGCCTTTAAAAGTCTCTACGACGATTTGGCGCCGAGTTCCTAAAATTCCTAAAATTTTTTTTACCGCCGGCATTAAAGTTACCCAAAGCGTACGTTTGGTAAGTTGACATTTAAAGCAGATGCAGTTACAGCGGTAAAAAAAATTTTAGGAATTTTTTGTGACAATGATAAATCATTGCAGATACAACAAAATAAAAAAATTTTGAAAAAAAAAAAAATTTTTTTTCAAAATTTTTTTTTTTTCAATTTTTTTCGATAATCGATCTTTTTGATTAAAGAAATGAAGATTATCGGTAAAAAAACCATTTTCAAATCGAAAAAATGAACAAAAACCGAGAAACTACCAATTATGGTGATTTTTGACAAAATCGATAAATTTAAAGCTTCGGGGCACTAAGAAAGAAAAATCGCAGCGATTTGAAATTTTTAGGGTTTTTTCAGGACCCTTTGAAGTTGAAAAAAAGTCGAAGATATCCTTTGTTCATCCGTTATATCCAAAGTTATAGCAAGATTTCAGAATATCCTTAAATTTGTGAATTGTGACCTGTTTTTTACCAAACAATATCGCTTTAAAAAAAATTTTTCTATCAAATGCCACTAATTTTGCCTTATAGAGAATGTTTTCCAGTTTTTAAAACCCTGCTTCCATTCCCTGTACGACCAATACTTTCGGAGTTATTGATTATCAAAGCCAAAATGGATTTTTTTGCTTTGATCAATGATAACTCGGCGCCAAATCGTCGTAGAGACTTTTAAAGGCCACCAAATTAAAGGGCATAAAATTTCCAAGAAAAGTCAGACAGTCGGATTATTCAAAAAAATTTATTGTCGCCCATAGAGGTTTTGAAAGACCAGCAAAAATTTTGAAAATTTTTTTTTCGTTGGTTTTCTTATGATTACTCCGGAACCGTACATGATAAAAAATTTTGAGGTCCAGATCTGAAAACTAGAAACTTGAGGCTACAATTTGCTTTTTTTAGTTTTTTTATACGACCATTTTTCACCAAGTTACAGCATGTTGAAAATCACCTAAAAATTTCGGATTTTTTTTCTATCCCTTAATTTCTGTGACCAGTGTATATGTCAAAAAAGTATGTAAATTACGTATTAATAGTACTATATATTAATTAAGAAATTCTAATACCTGTAATTTGTCAGTATTTAAAATAGAAAAAATTCTGTTTTCGTCTATTGTTTATGTACTTATATTTCATTATCATACCTTGATTTGATTGACATAACTTTCAAAACCGATAATATAGAATTCGATCATGATATTCATAACACTATTTTTCATTGATATCCTCAAGTAAATTCTCAATCCTTTATTATTTGTGATATTAGTATCAATTTGAATTCAAGAATAGTATAATTGTTTTTATTTTTTATTATTTTTTTTTTATCAGCTTATTGGATTAATAGTATATTACACACCTAGGGAAGTAAAGTAAGAAATGTCTCAGATCACATGTAATTGTTGGCCGAGGCGAAGCCGAGGTCAACAAACATGTGATCTGAGGCTTTCTTATTTACTTCCCGAGGAGTGTATACTATTTTTCTCCTCGACGGAGGCGGAAAGCGGCAACTTCGTTTTGCACAGCGGGACGAAAGTTGCACTTTCCGCCCGGAGGTGAGAAAAATAATTTGTCATGATATGTACTCTTCAAGTTCCCATTTATACGATTTTTAATTAATAATTACGTAGTAAAGTCTCACATTATCAGACGTCATTATAAAAAATAATAATAATTACTAAATTATATTACATTTTTAAGTTTGAAGTTTTATTTATAAGTGCAGATGAAAAAACAAATTGGTTTATTTGAGTAATGACGTTTAACTCGTGTAAAAGACACTTTTTTTCAATCAGATTAACATTTTTTGTTTGATTTAATCAGACTTAAATTATGTTTTCTTATTATTGTTGTTTTTTATTTTAAATTTAAGATGAATGAGAGGAAAATGATTGTGTGTTCGGTTCATCCCCCCGGTGCATTCGGGCGCCTGCTATAATACTCGGGAAAATTTAGAAGATTAATCATAATTAAATTAGTAATAAAAAAAAAGTGAATAATCAATAAAATAAAAATGTATGAATTATCAAGTGTGCCGATTAACGTGACATTAAAGTGAACAGATTTTAGTATCTTGATTATGAGTAATCTTTGTAAATCGTATCAATATAGATAATGAAAAAATCGATCATTAATTAATAAAAAAATTTAATAGAAATCGATTTTACCATGCTTTCTGTCTACAGTAAATGTGCGTGTGTAAATTTTGTGTTTTTTTTTATTTATATTTTGATACTATTTACAAAGATTATTCATAATCGTTACATTGCAATTTCTCCACTTAAATACAATTTTAATGAGTACACTTGATAATACATACATACATTTTTTTTATTAGTTATTCACTTTTTTTTTACTAATTTAATTATCCCCCATGGAAAAAATTTATATGTTGAATATATTAAAAATATATTTCTACATATAAATCATATATAAACGTAATATAACAAAAATATATGTCAAATATACTGAAAATATAAGCGAATATATGCTACATATAAAAAAAATATAAATAGAATATATATGGAATATATAACTTTTGGCCGATTTTCGTATATATAAAATATATGTTCAATATAATGAAGTTATATGTATAATATATTTTTTATGGATAATCACAAAGGCAGTAAAAGCTTAAAGAAATATATACAAAATATATTGGCTTTATATTTAAAATATAATTGATAGAATATATTGTGAATATATTTAAAATATACTTAGTTTATAAGGAAAATATAATAATTAGATATAACCAAAATATATGTGACGTATATTTGAATTATATTAAAAATATAAGTAGGTACTTCTAAAAGAAATAAACGCAGATTATAGTAGGTGCATATATAAAATGTGAAGAATGATATATAAACTAAATATATCAAAAATATATACAAAATATAAGCCGAACATATGATTGAAATGTATAAAGAATATATTCCGAGAAAAATGATTCCAAAATGACTAGGCGGACCTATGATGGAGTTTTCTTTGGAAAATTTGGGCCTGAAAAGTTAGGGGAGGTAACCTGCAGGGGTGCCTAGAAAAACCGGTCCAAATTAATTTGTCACACGGGTTTTTGTAGAAGTTTTTTTTTAGGAGAAATTTAACCTGAAAGAAATAATTGAGTTCAGCAGCGGAGGTTTCTGAGGGGAAAACTCCAAAATCACCGTGAAGACCGTCATTAAAGTCTTCGTAACAAAAATTTGGGCCTGAAAAATATAGGAGTAGTAACTTGCCAGGGTGCCTTCAAAAAAAGTTCCAAAAGTGTCATATGAGCCTTTGTGGGAGTCTTTCTAGACAAAATTTAGGCCTGGAAAAAATATCACTGATTACCTGGCTCCTATGAAAATTTTCGACGTTTTTGTCCAGGCACTTTTGTTGGTTACCATCCCTATTTTTTTCAGGCACAAATTTCTTCTAGAAAAACTCCTACAAAAACCCGTGACAAATTTGGATCGGTTTTTCTAGGCACCCCTGCAGGTTACCTCCCCTAACTTTTCAGGCCCAAATTTTCCAAAGAAAACTCCATCATAGGTCCCCCCAGTCATTTTGGAATCATTTTTCTCGAAATACATTCTTTATACATTTCAATCATATGTTCGGCTTATATTTTGTATATATTTTCAATATATTTAGTTTCTATATCATTCTTTATATTTTATATATACACCTACTATAATCTGCATATAATTTTTTTTAGAAGTACCCTGCTTATAAAATCCGATAGATTCTTATAGCTGTATGTATAAGACTGTTACGTCCGGATTGACCTAACATGTACTTCAGTCCCTTATTTTGAGTCAAGACACTGAAGTCCTTTACTCGGGTAACGGGGACCACGTTATTTGGTGCCGAGCATGAATAAGGACAGGATGGGCGTATATTTTCCTTAAAATTACTGAATAAAATAACAAACTTACTATTGATGCTGATTTATTGAAATTACTGGTTCAGAAATGTTGTCTACAATAACGAGCTGATGGCTGGACAGTACACTTGGACTCTTCTCGATTTGTAGGTGTGGCTGCTTGGCGGCGATTAGTGCGAAGGTGGATGCGTAGTGGACGATCTTCTCGGTTGATTCTGTTGTCACTGAATTTACTATTTTCGCGATTTTTGAACCTCAAAGGGGAGATTGCATGAAAATAGACTTCCGAGTGAATTCAGAGTCGAATGAATTTAATTCCTTTAGAGGAAAATACGGTTACCGTAGCGATTTACGACGTTACGAAAGTCAAGAATTAATTTTAAAAAAAAATACAAGAACTGGCGGAAGAATTGTGTGAGAAATAAAGATGAAAAATAATCGGTGGATAAATTCCGAATAATCAGTATGATGATATAATATAAACCGTACGATAAAAAAAGTTAAGTAATTCTTGAATTTACGACGTTAAATTAACCGTAGCGTTAAAGGGTTTAATAATTCTTAAAAGAAATTACAACAAGGAAAATTGAGAGTAATTACGGATGTACTTGTTACGACAAAAAAATATTAGAAGTGGGCGCTCTGGTCCCGTGTGGGCCTCTTTATATAAGCTAGAGATTAGGCGTTTACCGACCAGAAGGGGGGTACATGGCCTAGAACTTCTAAGGCTTCTCTGACTATAATGATAATGATAAAAACCAAAATGGAAGGTCTTATCTTTTCGGGGAAATCTCCGAGCGTTACAATGGCTACCAGCTAGTGTGGACCGGCCCCCTTCCTTACAATGTTTAGACTCTTTGGAGTGGGGGAAACGTTAGAAAGAAGTGGCTACAAGGTCTTCTGCCTTGGAAGGTGGGCTACTGCCGTGATAAGAAGGGAAGTGGGGATGAGGGACTAGAACTCTTCTATAGTGAATGCGCTTGGTAGCTAGGAGAAATGCGTGGATTAGGTGCGCAGGTTATTGAAAGAAAGGAGGTAGCTGGGTCTTAATACTTTTGGAGTAGGGATGACTTAGCAACATGGATCAGGTGCGCAGCTCACAGAAACGAAAGAGCTAACCTGGTGATCGCTTAGTAACAGAGAGGGGAATTCGAACAGCTTATTCGCCAGGAGAGGGGAAGTATGAATTTCTAGTGAGTGGGGATTGCTTGGCAACAACGGGGAATACATAGATCAAGTAAAGAAAATATTATTTGGAATGATAGAGAGATAACTAGGTCGGCGGTACGAGGAGACCAAATTTGTATTAGGAAACTAAAAGTTGTAGTTACAGATCGGTAGATTGTAGTTATAAAAGATAAGAAAAAAAATGTAACTCGGGCTATCGTAAAATTCGGCGCCGGCACGGCTGCCTCTGAGTTGAGTAACGCCGCTGATAAGAGATATAGAAGCGGTATCTTAATTATTACACATAGTAACTTTTTATAAAACAAAGGGACCGTGAAAAGAATTATTACTAGGTATCACGTATAATTTATTTATTACCGGATACGGATAAGCCTCGACAAATATTGGGTAGCAGCTTGTTAGCTTGCCGCGAACACGGAGACAAGCCGAGAGACGTAAATGATTTTATTATTTTATATATATTTTATTTACAATGACTTTTTAGAGAACCGGCGACTGCTTCATATAGTAATGACATAGTCCGGGTAACCTAATTAAATATTAGTTCTCCTTTTTTTTATCAATCTCCCATTACGAGATTTCATGCAGGAAATAAGTGATGGTCTTGATAATCAAGAAACATATAATAGTTCTTTTTTTTTGTTTAATTAATAAATATTATAAACGTGTAAAGTGATTTTTTCAGCCGTCTTACGACGTAACACACCTCCGCACTTAAGAATGAACGTCGGGGTCCGATGACCGCGATGTGAATGTCCTTATGTAGTGTCCAGCCAACATTACAATCAACTCCCATGTTTACCTATAGTATAATTATTAAAAGAAAATATCTGCAGTTGTCTGCCTTATTCTATTAGGTTTCAGAGCTGTGATCAGGAGAAGGAGCTGTCACATGGTTACTTATGTCTGCGTGTTATCATTATTGTATTTATTAATTTATATTATATTTTCCTTATATTGCATGTGAAATGTTATTCCTCCTCCTGCTCAGGACGCTGTACCCCTAATTACAGAAATTCTACCCTCACTCTCCTTATTCTTATGAATTGTGGATGAAAAATGAAAATGCATAGATACACGCCTCATCGCATACGTTGTGCATACACATATATATATACTTGGATATATGAGTATACCTTTTATCTATACGCCTATTCTCAAGAAATCTAGTCTGTATGCGTTAAGGGGATACATAAGTTATGGTCGGATATCACCTGGTTATGACTTAAATTACTAGAGATCCTTGGGGAGCGTTGACCTGACTACCTGGTGATGGATTACGTTGATAATGGTGATTCCGGGTGGTCGTCTGTGATTGAAGGAAGGTTGAATGATACCCATGTGGACGAATGGAGACGAAAGCAAGGGTAGAGTTGCCTTCTTATCTGAAGATAGGGAAAGAAGTGGTTTCTCTCCTTTTTTCTTTGAAGTCCCGAAGTACGTGTCAGTTGTTGTTATCGGAGGGCCCCAGCCCTTATAAGCTGGTGGATTTTCCGAGGTTGGTTCAATTCTAGTTCAACCTTCCTCGTGAACTTATTCCTTCGTGAAGTTGTTCTATCATGGTGCCCGTAAACCGTTTCGTAGTACGTCGTGGTCGGTCCTTGAACCGTTTTAATCAACTCCGGAGTACTTGGAGATCACCATCTCCGGTGCGAGGATCTGTTCGCCCTCGGAGGAAGAAACCAGTGAAGTCTCGTCCCACTCGTCAAACTAAACGGAGCCACATTTTCTCGACCAGTGAATCATTTGAACGAGACGGCGAGTTAACTAGTATGGATGAACCAACGGTAACACTTGGGCCCCGTGGACGTCCAGTATGCCCTCATTGTCAAACGGATGACATCCACTATAACGTGGGTGAATGTGCGGCGAATCTGTTGGCTCGAATGGTCCATCGCGTAGAATCGGATGAACGAGGTTATGGAATGGCGCTTACCTTGGAGGAAGTGTACGCTCTATACAGTGACGTCCATACCTATGATCTGGTGGAGTTATTGCGACTACCACTTCTCTTCATGCAGGCCGGAAATTCCAACACCCGGCAGAGATTGTTGTTCCTCGACCCCATCCAACAAGCAGTGCGGGTAAATAAGGGAGAAAATATTGAGTGGTTTGATGAAATCCCTACGGAGGAGTTGCATCGGGTCCCTCCAGGAGGTTCTCTACTCCAGGTGAGTCCGAAAAACCTTGATTATGTATTAGTTTATAACCACTAAAAATTTATTTTTCTCTCTCTTTTGTTTTAGTTGGTGTTAGAAATGAGACATCCAGCATTCTTGGACTGGTTGGACCGTAGCAAGGCTCCTGCCAGCATAGCCTTCCGGCTGAACGAGCTCAGGAAGGAGTATCGGAGGCTTGGTCTGATTCCTGACGGACGACCTCGAGGTTCTCAAGTTAATCATGAGTAATTTGTATAACAAATAAATGTATGTAACGATTAAATAAAAAGACAGGTTACCTGAAGTGTTAGTTAAGGTTATTTCTAATGTTAACCTACCCCATCACCTCGTCCCTTAGATAGTCTTCCTTCTGTTTGGTTATAATAATAAAAACAATTTCTTCCCTTAAAACGATCTTACTCAAATTAACATCACTAAAATAAAATTCCATTTGTTTAAGAATTGCAGCATGTAAAGCCCTTTTTACGAAGTCGTGGTTTTCGTTGACCTGCTTTATTATTTATTTCTGGTTCCTGTTGTTGTTCCTGTTGCTGTACAATATCATTCTGTTGTTGTTGTTGTTGTTGTTGTTGTTGTTGTTGTTGTTGTTGTTGTTGTTGTTGTTGTTGAGCTTCAATAGCTAAAGAATCATGTACCTTTGGTGCGGGTGCAGATTCTGAAGCTAACCCGATTTCTTGTTTATCTATTAATGATAGTGATGATAATAAATATCAAATTTACTTGGCTCGTTTTACTTCATACGTTGGTTACTGGAAGTAGTTCGCCTAGGTTGATGGAGGCAGTAGTCAAGACGGATCTCCAGTGGTTGAGTGTCTACATACTAATTTCATCGGAGTATCGCCAAAAAAAAATTCTCTTTTTATTTTTACCATTATTAACATTATTGTTTTTTTTTCTTGGAGAGTGAAGGTGTAATAGTTACAATTAAGGTTGATAATCTTATAGCTAGCGTGATACTATCTAAACTTAGTAGCCGTTGCAGGAAGCCATGTTTGACGGCAGGGTTTAGTCCCACCTCCATGGGTACCTTCGTTATCTTACCCAATGAGGAAGGAGCTAGTCCCCCGTTGTGGCGGCAACGATAACTTCTATGTTGCTTCCACCAATATAAGAGGGGACCAATTTCTTTTACAATGAATAGATAATAAGCGAAAGAAAGCTAATGATTTTCCAATATGGTTACTAAACATGTGATGAGACTTCACAATTTAACATATCGTAAGCCAAGTAATAACTATTTTGTAAAATTACAATGTCCTCCTGTAAAGGTGATGTTCAGATCGTACCATTCACAAAAATTTGTTGCCTTAAATTACCTTGTATGAATCTGATACGTATAGGAATTCTACGATAGTATAATAATCTTTTTTATCACCAATATGGTAAATCTATTATATTTTGTGTATTTCGATTCATTATAACTGTTGGTAAAATTAATTCAAAACCTTGCGCTTTGACTGGCTGTAATTGTAAGTAAAACTACTATACTAGATGGGTTTTTTTTCTCTTCCCCCTTCTTTTTTTTTTACATCAAACCTTGGATTATCAATTTAGGTTACATATTTATTGGGGAATATAGAATGGGTAATTTAGTTGTGGTTTCTGAAAAATTTTTTTTTGTATCGAATAGATCAAAATTTTAATTTATGATCGATTAGAGTTGAAGAAGGAGAAGAAAAAGAGAAAAAACAAAAATTTTTTTTTTTTTTGAATATCAATTATTTAGTTTATTATTTTTATTAGTAACAGCCAAAAAAAAAATATATTCTCAATAATAAGACTGAACGGATAACATGTACAGTAACTGGAATGAGCCAAAAAAAAAAAAAACAAAAAAAAATTTTTTTTTTCTTCCACGTTAAATATTAGCCTTGGTATCTTGACATTATTTTAATTTTTAATAAGGTTATTGACATAAGTTAGTTTACAACGCAAGGTAGGGGAGGAAAAAAAAAAAATATAATTCCCGTTTCCTCATGGTAGGTAACATGGCTATGGTTTATTGCACCAAGAATATTCTAATTCAAAAATGATTTTCGTACAATTATTATTACAAAAAAAATTATTTCATTACAATGGTTACAAAGAGGGATTCGAGGCTAAGGTGGGTCTCGGTATTCAGCTCCTTATGTTGCATACATATTAGCGCTAATTTAATTCATACTGATTCTTAAAATTAGAAAAAGGGAATATAAAATCTTCTTATTATCGTATGAAGCTTCCTTACGTCATATAAATTTGCCCTTTTCCTTATTTCTAAAAGCATACAATAATATTTTTTTTGTGTTTTTCTTTGTTTATATATTTTTCTCCCTTTTTTTTTCGATTTCATATAAAATTTTTTGTGTTGTTTTTTTTTTTTTTTTTTTTTGAAGAAGCTACAATTCGTGCTAGGATTCTAGCAGGCACATATCTGGTAGTTTGTATTACTAAAGAATTATGTCTTATTTTTTTTGATTATGTAAACATCTTCTGACATTAATCTCGAATGTTTACTACTAATTTTAATAATTGGCACTTGAATAATTTCATTAATTAAAGAATGACATCTTATTATTTGGCCATTATATAAAACATCCCCTACATACCCACTACTAATTTCGCTAATCTAATATTATTCAATTTGTTAGTAGTAATTGACACATAAAATAATTTGTGTTAAACTTAAAGAATTACAGATTATCATTTAGTTATTATATAAAACTTCCTCTACATACCCACTACTGATTTCACTAATCTAATAATATTTAATATTGTCATTAGTGATTGACACATAAAATAATTTGTGTTAAACTAAAGAATTACAGGTTATCATTTAGTTATTATATAAAACTTCCTCTACATACCCACTACTGATTTCACTAATCTAATAATATTTAATATTGTTATTAGTGATTGACACATAAAATAATTTGTGTTAAACTAAAGAATTACAGGTTATCATTTAGTTATTATATAAAACTTCCTCTACATACCCACTACTGATTTCACTAATCTAATAATATTTAATATTGTTATTAGTGATTGGCACATGGGATAATTTGCGTCCCAAAAAAAAAGAAAAGAATGAACTTTTAAGCTAAGGGTTGCATTGGATTGCATTGAATGTTGGTATGCTTCATTGATACATACCAACATTTAGGGAGGAAGGAGTTATATGTGGGAAGAGGAAGACCAGAGTTTTTTCCCACCTTGTTTGAAGACTCGATATTTCAGATTGTGAGGTAGCATGCTGCAACTTAAAGTTAGAAGTAATCTCTTAATGATTCAACTAACGTGTGGAAAGCACGGGAGCTATATCGGTGGGAATGGTTATTGCTACAGGAAGGGTTAAACTTGTGTAGGGTATCCCATCACCGATCAATGTACCCCGTATGTGGGTTGAGATTAGGTTCCTCTTTCGGTTTCTGCTTCTCCAGGGTAGGGGAACAATAAGGTGATCATAAGGAGGGGCGGAAAAGAAGGAAGGAATTTTAAGGGGATTGATTAAGGATAGAAATTTCCAGTTATTGGTCCTAGAGAATCTGATAAAAATTATTCTGCTGGTACAGGTGGGTCTTCATCTTCATCAGTACTGCTGTCCGCCTTGTCTATGCATTCTGCCAGTAAATAGTTGTACTTGAAGTGTGATGCCTTCAACAAGTATGTTTTTATATCGGCTCTAAAGCGACTCGTAGGTTGTCCATCTTCCAGATAATTGAACAAGAGCGATAATATAGTGTTGGGATCCTGATTCGAAAATGACTTACAGATGATTTGTAAGTCTTGATGGAAAAGCTGAGTATACCTCTTTACGTAGTGGTTATTGGTGGAATCGCCTAAATAACATTTCCCCTGGGTCTCGCGATAGAATAGGGCGAGGATTGGATTAACTTGGAAGTGTCTGATCGGTATGGTTTGTCGATGATTGAACAACATCACGAGAGTTTGGTGGAAAAACCAAATAAACATAATTCGACTAGTCATATACCTCCTGATATTGAACTCGTGGCCTTGCTCGATGATCTGTTCTTGAGTGGTGGCGCAGAGAGCGTTATACTCCGTCGTCTTTAGTGACACGAATTTGACATCCCGAACCATATCATCCAATTGCTCTGACTTGGATCTCCAAATGTTGTAGAGTCTTGCAATATCGTTGTACGTCTCGCGCCCTTTTCTATAGATCTGGGTTGCTTCCGTATAAGTTGCGATGACAGTGTTAGCACGGGGGTACGGTAAATGTATTGGAATCCCTTGTAGTGCCAATTCTAGTGCGGTGGATTCTTCTCCTTCTTGCTGTATTACTGGGTCGAATTTAGGTTGCAACTGGTAAATCATTCCCCCAAAGAAACTGGCGTGGTCTGGTGATAGCTGTCTTATATCCCCCTGCATTGTCCAGACCTTAAAGAAAATACCATCAAATTATTGTCTATCAAATCCACGGCGCTGATATGCTAGCACATCTAATGACGCTCCTTTTCGTACGGATCCCCGGTCGACCCAAAATGCCAGGATACACTCGGGGCATTTAGTGGCGTCACTCATCCGATGTATTGACTGGTAACATCGCATGCATATTATATCAGAAAGCTGGGTTCGTTGAACTAGAGAATGGGTAGGAGTAGCTCTCCAGGGTTGGTTTGGTATAGTAGTTCTGGTTAACCCAAGACTTCTGGCGCAAGTTTTACAAAGCCTTCCTTTTTCGCTAATCCACGACATACCTGATTTGCACACCAAATGGTTTATGGGATACCACGCATCACGTTCTAACGCAGCCTTATATGTAGAAACGTCAGAAAAAACTTGTTGCATTAAGGTAGATACTGCTGTGCGGAACCGAAGGAATTTCAGCTGGGATTCCGGTATTTCCAGGAGAATTTCATGGACATTGCGCATGGCTTCATTATAAGGACGCAACGATGGTGGAATTTCAATGATACTATTTTGACGCAAGTCCCCCTTTTTGTTGGGTTCTGACGCGTACGCGGCAAGTATAGCCCGGGCAGAGTTGGAGGTAGTTACTGAACGGGGGGAATTGGAAATGAAGGTAAAAGGAATTTCTGGTTGAGGGGGAGGGTTTAGAGCATTTTTCTGAGAGGATTTCTTTTTATGGGAACGTACCTTTGAGTTTGCTCCCAAGGACGTTAGTGATAAATTTGTTTCGGGTGGTACTACTGGTTGCCTTTTCCTTAAGGTCATTTTCCGTGAGGTGAGTGGACCCTCGGTCTCTTGAACCATAAACGTTTGACCGTTGGTAGAAGTCGTAGCGGGCGGAGGTGGGGAAAGCTGTTCTTCGATTTCTTCCAGACTCGGGGTGTTTTTCTTAATTCGTTTTGTTTGGCATGAAAGATTGACTCGGGTCTCGGGAGAAATATCTTGAAATCTATCCTTAAAAGGGGGTAACGGGGATGAAAGGGGGTCGGACACGGAAAGTGAAGATACGCGTTGTAGTTCATCCGGTAAGTGAGTTACTAACTGTGTAAGGTATTCCTCTAATTCTTCTTCTGAACTGGTTTGTTCCGGTTGCGTTGTAGGTCCGAGAATATACTGGAGTTCGAAAGGGTCCATTATTCCTATAACAATTAAACATGTACCTCGTGAGCGGCTTGTCGTAGGTAAGTGTAATAAGTTTGTGGTGGTACGACGATTGTTGGTTCTGTATCTTCTGAATTGTCAGTGGTTACGGGGGCGGTGGGTGATGACTCTGGTGGTATACTTTCTAGGGTGGGTTTCTTCGTTCCCAGGTGAATGAGTAAATGGGTGACGGAACTCCATACCGCTCCCACTAAATGGACGGACCACCCGTATATCGAGTGAAGGGCGTAACCATGGATTACCGTATCCACGGCTAGTTTTACGAAACGAATAATTAATAATAAGCCGATTATTCCGGCACTAGCAGTACCAAAAGTCAGAAATGATCCCCAGATTCTTACCCAGGCCCCTTCTGCGATCTTTGCCAGGGCATCTTCATCAAGCAGATTGACGAAATTGGCACCCTGACGTTGGGATGGTTGGCCCGTGATAGTACGAGCCAATGTATTTAATACAGTGGGCCGTTCGGCGGGGAACATTATGCTAGATCGTAGATTTTTCAGGTCTTCATAACTATAAATCCCGCTAGTCGCTAATGAACTGGGGTTTACATACGCCCAAGTTGCAGTCGTTGCAGGCTTCAGGTTATCTGGCGCGGTAATGGCGGTTAGTTTTGGAGTGAAGGTATACCAGGAATCGGCCAACATATACATAGTAGGCAAAATAGAGTTACAATTAATTTGGGTACCAGAATTTAGTAGGATGTGAGTTCGAGGAGTTAGGAATACACTCGAGTCGTTGTCCTTAGACACAGGTAATTGTTGGTAGCATTCATCTGTTGTTCGCACCCGTACGTTTACCGGTACACACTTAATTAGATGGATAACTTCTCCAGCCACGACAGCCATATACCCCGGCCCCTTCATTAAATGATACGCGAATTCATCGGGGGTTTGAGTAGCGTGCATCAGAGAGTTTTTTAGTATTTGAACCTCCAAGTCGCACTTATGTTTTAGAATATCGCGATAGAGATGATCTACTTGCGTTCTAATGTGACGCTCGACGTATACAAATTTCGAATTTACGTAGGCCATAAGGTCAGCGTTCTTACTGATGGCTGCCTTTTTTTTAGGAAAAACATTTACCTCGGTGTATTCTATGACAAATAGTTGCGGATGCTCGGTTCGTATGAGCTGGTATCCACATAGCATTTGACGCCCTTTTCGTAAAAACGCAAATGTAACGTCCCTGCTTACTACGGTGTATACTACTTCCTTGTTCTCCTTATTTTTGCCACCCTCATCGATTATTTTCGAGGCAGGGCCGTCGTACAAGACCTGATACCGTTCACCAACACAGCCGTCGGTAGGTAGTGGTGACCAAAATGTGTTTCCCGCGTCAATATCGGAACAGCTGCCCTCGGCCAACGGACATACAACCCCGGATCGTAGGAGCACCAGATTCTTTTCCAAATCTACCTGGGCATAATAATCCCTCAGTTCGATGGTTGCATACCCCTGTACGACCACGTTATTCCACACCCCATATGGGTCTGAATAAGTTACTCCTTCGCATCCCCCGTTAGGCTCGATCGCCCCCGCCAAGGTAATACTATGAGACGAAGAGGAATTTGATTTGAGACCTACAACCTGAGTGTCCACTCCCAAGTGGACAATTCCCGTGTTATGAATACTTTGACACTCATCTGCCCCTATCGATTGTAAATAAGTGTTTTCGGCTCCCTTGACGATGGAGCTATGACTATGGATTCCGCAGTGGGTGATGGTTCGTTTTATGTTTATTTTACATTGAATAACTCTAGTACTGGAGTACTCATTTAGTTGAAGCAATTGAATACGTAATTGAGTTGTATTTACCTTAGGTTCTGGAATATTGCATTCGCCCACATTCAGCAATGATAAGGTCGTGACGTTCAGGCCTGGTGCTCCACAGTCATATCCAATAAGTGCTCCTACTGGAGAGAACAATAGCGTGAGCCAGAGGGTAAATATGGTCTGCCACCCTCGGACACTCGTGGTACGGCGTAATTTGTGGAATATCTTCTTCCTTCCTACTGGTGTATTTGGGGTTGTTGCAACTTCTCTTGGGTTTTCGTAAGTCGATTCCCAGGTTGGAAAATTCCCTAAACTTATCAATGGAGTTGATTCTGTCTTGATCTCTTCACTCTTACTTGAGGTACTAGGAGAATTGGGCAGCAAGGGGAGAGGTGGAGGTCCCCCGAGATATGTTAAAGCGGTTCCCGGTCCCATGGCTACGTATGTATTATTTTCTAGGAGTAAAGAGCGAGGGACATCGTAACTATCATTAGGGTTTCCGGACGCTTCTCTAGTTAACCAGAGTTTAGCTCGGTGTACATTATTTAACGCACAAAAATATCTTCGGTTCAATTCCCGGCCATGAAAGAAACAAAAGTCTTCCGTAATTGGTAGCTGTCCGGTGGGGGGCATTTGTAACGACAAGTCAATTATTTGTGCTCCCGTGATATCCATTAGGAACTTTGTTACTTCGGTGGTGAACCCGTAAACTTGAGTCGATATGCGTACTAGGTGGTGTAGACGCCGATAGGTCATTTCGATATCGATTCCCCTAGTTTCCCAGACCATCCCATGCGAAGCTGTCCTAACTACATTGGACCGACGAGTTTTATAGGCTAAATTGTACAATGAACCCGGGTAATCGACTACCCAATGATCCTGGTTTGACTGCCCGATATCCAGAACTGCGATTTCCTTAGGAACCAAATGTCCGTGGTCATCTTCAAATCCCTGAATGTCAATCACGATGCATGTTTGGTGCGGTTGATCCCACGTCCTATTCCTATGATAGGAACCCGATGTAGTGTTATGATATCCCGCCATTCTCTTTACTTCTGTAAAAGATTATGACCTCTCATATAATGGATTATCAAATGATACAATCACCTTTAATTTATTGTGTAGAAATAGTTATAGGAATGTCCCTTTTTGCTTCCTTTGATTATGATACGGGGGAGAAGAAAAAAAAAATAGTGGGGCGTTTATCCTAAAAAAAAAAAAATGTTATTAACAACTAGGGGGTTATCATAATAACTGTCACCATATAAACTTATTCTTATTACTACCATGCGCATATATATATATATATATATTTGTATATATAATTAGTTCCTTACTAGAGAGAACTTAAGAGATTACTGCGCGAGCCACTAGTATTATAGGTTCCCGGCAAACGGCACAGCGGGTTAGACTAGGGGCACATTTGGTACAGGCTACTAAATGACCACAGGGTAAGAAAACTATCCCCAAATCTTCGTTGAAGCAAATCTTGCACAGACCTTGGTCCTTTGGTTCCCAGGTCGGCTCTACAATTGTGGCCGCGTCACTCCCCTCCTCGGAAAAGGTATCGGGTTCAAAGTTAAACACCTGGGGATCTTGCTCTGAGGGTTCGGAACTTTCTGAAGTCGTTGAGTCCCCTGGCTGATCTTGGACGCGGTCAACAAAGGCTTGCCCCTTTACTGACCATAACCAGTAGCATTTGTTAAACCATCTAGCGTGTTCAACCCAAGGGTCGTCCTCCCTTACCCAATGTTTTAAACCCCCTCCACAGTGGTAACACAAGGTCTGATCGTTCTGATTGATATAGAAGAAGCCGGCTTCTGCCAATTGTTCTTTAGATTGGGCGTTGGTCAGGGGCCAATCACGAAAAGTTTCCAATCTTCGGTCGTAACTGGAGCACTCAGGGTACATGGGACCTCGCGGTTTGGCCAGGTTCAAATGTCCGAGTTTGAGAACGGGGGAGGGTTGAGGAAGATTCAGTTCTGTGGGGGGTGTAGGGGCAATAATACGATTCCCGCCCAAGAGGAGACTGCTCTGCCTAAATTCAGTGGGTGGTGGCCCCGTAGCGATCGTTATATCGAACCTAGGTAGGGTTTGAACAAACCGACAATTCGTTTGCCAACGTCTATGGGCGACGATAGGGTCGTCGCCCTCTTCCCATCGTTCAATCCGTAGTGCACATTCGTAACAAGTGACTTGGTCCCCGTTGCCGAGATAGAAAAACCCTGCTGCAGCTAGTTCTCGGGGCAGCGTGGGAGGTCCCGTCCAACCGACAAACGTCTCGAGTCTACGTTGCTCAGAGGCATATTGGATGAATCGTGGAGCCTCGATGTGCGAGGTTGACCTATTTCCAATCACCAAAGGGAGCGTCGGTGGCCTGCGCGATGGTTCACTGTCCTGCGACATTGGTGCTGTAATGATTGTTATGGCCACCATTAATCAATTTTATGGTTCCTTCCCTTGCGTAATTAAGGGGCACAAGGGATAAGATAGAGAAAAAAAAAAAATACAAGAAGAAAAGAGAAAAAGAAAATATCTATATATAAAAAAAATATATAAAAGAAATTTCTTGTTGGTTGTCACGCTGGGTGTTGGGGGTTCTTACCCCACCCTCGTTTTTGTATATAATCCTACTCGTCGGAGCTACTATCACCTTCCTCATCAACGGGTTGTATGTGGGAGTAGGCTAACCGATTAGGATGTATTATTTTGAATTTACGGTTTATTTTCAGCTTCACGTTACCATCAGGCATGACTTCCACTATTTCATGTGGTCCGTCATACGGTAGGTGCAATTTTCCTTTTTTGTGCCCCTTCAGTAAGAACACATAATCACCAGGGTGAAATGTTACAATGGTTGAGTTACGATCGTAGTATCTTTTGGACCTTTCCTTGGCTAAAATTAGATTTTCGCGGGCCAAGGTTTGTACTTCATGAATTCGAATCGTTAATTCAGTGATGAAGTCTTCATACGTGGGTACTGGATCCTCTTCGGACTTGCTGGAGGGTAACCGGGCAGGTCGTCCATATACTAATTGGAAGGGTTGATAACGAGTTCCTTCGTGGACACTAGTATTATACGAAAAGGTGGCCAGCTCTAACCATTCGTCCCATTCCTCTTCCTGATTCGCGAATTGTTTCAAATATTCGACTAATGAATGGTGGGAACGCTCCAACGATCCATTGGATTGGGGGTGGAATGCGGTGGTACGGTATCTCTTTATTCTAAATATTTTTGCAAACTCTCGCATTAACTGGCTAATAAGGTTTGCACCTTGGTCAGTGAGGATGGATTTGGGTGGTCCGTACACGCAGATCACGCGCTTTGTAAAAGCCCTGGCGATTTCCTCTGAAGTTGTTTTCTTCAGTGGTATCGCAACTACTAATTTGGTTAATAAATCTTGTGCGGTTAAAATATATAAATTACCATTTCTTGTTCTTGATAGTGGACCGACGATGTCTATTGCAACCTTGTCGAATGCACTTTCTGGAGTGTCGGTAATCTGCATTGGTTGTTTCATTTTATTACGCCTTAACTTGGATAGTTGGCACGACAAACAATTTTGAATGAAATTCTGTATATCTAGTTTCATGTCCTCCCAATAATAACGTAATCGGACGCGATTGTAGGTTTTCGTGACGCCCTTGTGCCCACCAATAGCGGAAGTATGGGTCTCTTCCAGAATTCTCTTACGATTCGCACGATCTACGTATTCGACCATACCGAGGCATATAACTAATGTAGTTTCAGTGCCCACGAAACAATCGCGTAATATTGCCAGTACTTGATTCCAAGTTTTTCCGTTAATGATTCGCGATTTAGCTATGCTTACGGCTCGTAACCTTAGCCGTCCTAGTACGTTTGTTAAAGCGTTTCGTACCCATTTCCAATCGAGGACCTCCTGTGAATTTAACACTATTGCAATATGATGACGCTTTCCAACCCGTATCAACGTTATACTCTTCGCCTGTAAATTCTTAAAACGAGGTAGTAATGATCGTTCGTTCATTTTTCTTGACCCCTCGTCACAGGGCTCACCCTCTTCATTTATAAAGTAAAGATAATTATTTTTTTGCATGTAGATATGATCCCGAGTTTCTACTACCCGCCGAGGCACGCCCGACCGATTTCTTTTGAGGTCCAACGTCTCCTCCTCTTCCCTTCCTAAATCTGAGTCTTCACCGCTCTCTTCTTCTGCTTCATTCCCGTCGTAATCGTCGTCGGCTTCCCACCGGAAACGCGGGTTTCCCGAAATTCTCGGTATTATTGCCTTAAGAGTTTTTCGAGAAGGATTTAATTCATTTGACCCCACGATCTTTGTATTATCTAAGTCTAGAAATTTCTTTTCCTCGCTTTTGTCCGAATGTTTCTCAATACCCTTATTCGAACTTCGGGTTCGTGCGGCGATAGGATTATCATAGGACGTCGAAGGTTGTGGCTGATCTGTGTCCTCGGCTTTGGCCTTGGCAGCTTGAGCCCGTGTTATTACTAATATTTGAGGTTCACGCTTGTCCATCATTTCTTCTTCGCTCATTTCGCTATGTTCTGTTGGGTTCCCGGTGAAGTATTCGGGGGGGTTTCGTGATAGTGCATCCGCATTAACGTTTGTTTTTCCGGCCTTATATACGACTTCGAATTGATATTCTTGCAATTTTAGTCTCCACCGGGTCAACCGTGACGTAGGGTCCTTCGCAGTTTGCATCCAGACTAGCGGTTTATGATCTGTAACCAACTTGAAGGGGCGCCCGTACAAGTATGGCCGGAACTGCGATACCGAATGTAATATTGCTAACGCTTCCTTTTCATACGTGCTATATTTCTGTTCGTTCTCGTTCAAAACGCGGGAAGTGTATTCTACTGGTCTATCCTTCCCAATGGGACCTTGACTCAGGATCCCTGCAATAGCGATACCTGACGCGTCGGTGGTTACTACAAAAGATTGTGTCGGGTCAGGGTATTGGAGAACTGGTTCTTCGCATAGCTTGTCGCGTAACGCTTCGAACGCCGTTTGTTGGCTATCACCCCATTCAAAAGCCATATTCTTCTTCAGTAAATTAGTTAGGGGTTTTGCAATTTGCGAGAATCGGTGAATAAAGCGTCGATAGTAACCCGCTAGTCCTAAAAACTGACGAATATTTTTTTGAGTTCGGGGACGCGGAAAGTTTTTTACTGCAGTAACCTTGGATGGGTCAGGTCGGACCCCATCGGCTGATATTATGTGACCTAAATAAATAACTTCCCTGCGCGAAAATTCACATTTATCTGGTTGAAGTTTTAAATTAGCTGCCTCGAGGCGTTTCATAACTCTTTCTAGTTTTAAAGCATGTTCCTCTAGCGAGGCCGCATATATAACAATGTCATCTAAATACACAAATACTTCGACCCCTTGTAGCCCCGATAGAACTATATTCATTATACGCTGGAAGGTAGCAGGTGCGGTTTTAAGTCCAAAGGGCATTCGCGAAAACTCGAAATGACCGAATGCGGTAGAAAACGCAGTTTTGTGGCGATCCGCTGGGTCTACCTCAACCTGGTGATAACCGGACTTTAAATCTAACGTGGAGAAATAAATTGCTCCCCCCAATTGCTCTAAAATTTCAGTTATCAGGGGTAACGGCTGTGCGTCGCCCACAGTTTTTTCATTCAGCGGTCGAAAATCAAGCACTAGTCGGTATTTTTTATTACCCTGGGAGTCAGGTTTCTTCGGGACAATCCATACGGCTGTATTATACGGCGATACCGACGGCACGATAATTCCCTGTTCCTCCAACTCCTTCGCTTGTCGATTAATTTCTCCCCTCAGCGTTTGAGGGTATCGATATTGTCGCGTAAATACCGGTACATCATCGGTAGTCTTGATTTTATGCGTCAGTACGTTCGTGCAACTTAACTTGTCTCCCGGAATAAAATAGCTATCGCAGTGTTCCCTGACATGTTCTAATATACTATCTTTCTCTTCCTCGTTCATATGATCATGTCTTAATAAATTCATAATCGTTTCGACCCGCTGTTCTCTCTGGTCAAAATTATCGTTCTTACCTAGAGTGTCTGAGTATCTGTTTGGTTGAAACCTTATTTCCTTAAAGGTACCATCGATGTCCCGAGGTTTAGTGTTAACTCCGAGTCTATTTTCTTCATTATTAAAATTTTCGACTCTATCTTTTGTTTTGGTGGTCCTCTTTCCTATCCTAAAATCTCTACAATTATCGCTGACATTTAAGTATTCAAATTTATCAATTCTTTCAGAGATATCTTCCCCGCTGTTGAAAATTTCAAAATTATTATCGATTTTTTTACTTCGATTTTTATCTCTCCCCAAGTTTACCTTCTCAACAACATGTTCACTAGTATTTAAATTTTCAATGTTATCAATTATTCCGGCGGTATTCTCCCCACTATTAAAATTTCCAAAATTATCATCAATATTTTCACCGCGATTTTTATCTCTCCCAAAGTTTACTTTCCCGACAACATGTTCACTAGTATTTAAATTTTCAATATCATTAATTATTCCGGCGGTATTCTCCCCGCTATTAAAAATTCCAAAATTATCATCAATATTTTCACCGCGATTTTTATCTCTCCCAAAGTTTACTTTCCCGACAACATGTTCACTAGTATTTAAATTTTCAATATTATTAATTATTCCGGCGGTATTCTCCCCGCTATTAAAAATTCTAAAATTATCGCCAATATTTTCACCGCGATTTTTATCTCTCCCAAAGTTTACTTTCCCGACAACATGTTCACTAGTACTTAAATTTTCAATATTATTAATTATTCCGGCGGTATTCTCCCCGCTATTAAAAATTCCAAAATTATCATCAATATTTTCACCGCGATTTTTATCTCTCCCAAAGTTTACTTTCCCGACAACATGTTCACTAGTATTTAAATTTTCAATATTATTAATTATTCCGGCGGTATTCTCCCCGCTATTAAAAATTCTAAAATTATCGCCAATATTTTCACCGCGATTTTTATCTCTCCTAAAGTTTACTTTCCCGACAACATGTTCACTAGTACTTAAATTTTCAATATTATTAATTATTCCGGCGGTATTCTCCCCGCTATTAAAAATTCTAAAATTATCGCTGTCATTAAGAGCATGCTCGATATCCTTATTATTTTCAATGACAAGAGCGGTACCTTTACTGGTATCATCATTCACCCAAACATTTTCGTCTTTAATAAAAGCATCAAAATAGTTTATCTCCGTATATGGTTCCAGTGTAACGACCGGTACTGCTATTTCTATTTCCTTCGACGTTGTGTTAATTATAAACATATGCGCCCTCCCATTTCTATTGGTCACAAGCGCATTTCCCAAATAAATTCCTCTATTAATTTTTAGTCTCGGTACGTATCCCGTTTCTACTTCTGGATTAGCAACACGGATGTAAAATCCCGCTTTCGTGCGAGCCGGTATAATTACCGTTTCCTCGTGTTCGAACTCTACCTTACACCCTTGAATCTTTAGACACCCCTGAGAATAAAGTACATCTATATCGTTATCTTTCAGAAATTTTGATCCCAAGATTCCACTTCCTTTTATTGGAAATTTATTCGGGACTAAATGGAATATAATTGGAATACCATAAAATTCAGTATTTATTTTGCCTAGGGTAAAAACAAATTCCGGAGTAATTCCCGTTAATTTTAATACCTCGCCCCGGTCAATCCAAGTGTCTGGAGTAACCATACTATATTTCAGTAAATTTATTTCACATCCCGTATCTATCATTAAAACAGCCGAATCAAATATTTCTTTAGACATTATTTTTATAGTAGGGGCTTCGCAATCATGGCTAAGCTTAACTACTGCCACTGGAAAGTCTCCAATGGTTCTTCCGTGTCCATCTCTTCCGCGATGACCTGCATGACCGGACGCTCGGATCTCCCGACCTCCCGCGATGCGCCCGAACGCAGGGGGTTTTGGTAGTTTCCCGACCTGTCTTCGTTACTGGCGCGTGCCCGTTCATTAGTGGATGGGCCTGGCGCCCCATCCATAAATGACCTGCGATTATTATCCCTTCTTTTTGTGCAATCTACCATAAAGTGTCCAGGTGATTTACAATAGTAACAAATTCTTTCGTCCCCTTTTCCGTTCACACGTTCGCGGTTAAAAGTTGGAGGAATCAATTCGTTTCTTGAATTGGTATTATTAATTGAATTCTGGTTAGCGCTATTACGATTGTACTGGTCATTGTTCCTATAATTATTTCCATAGGAACTTTCATACCACCCTTGACCATTATTTTCGTTACTTCTGTTATTATTGCCGTTTTGTGAGTAGTTATTGCTTCGCGTTCCGTTATTACCGTTATACCGATTATTAACTCCGCGATATGGGTGCAGGTTTGCATTATTATTATTACCATATCGATTATTACTATAATCATTAGTTAAGTTATTGGGAAATCGTTCACGTGTGTTAATGTCCCGATTTAGGTCCCGTTGGTAACATGTTAAGGCACTATGGCCGGTTTTATTACAAATTTGACATACAACAGATTGTCCCTGTACTACCCCTACTCGCTTGCCGTCTCGATTATTCGGTAATTCATAGTCAAAGCTTCGGTTTGAGTAGTTTATATCTCTTCTAGACGGGGTTTTTCCCCGTAACAATTCCTTAGCACGTAAATCTTTTTCAATTTTCACGGCTTCGATTGCGGTTTCGCGGTAAAGTCGATTTTTCGAAATTTTCTGTTCCACTTCCGGCTTAAGTCCGCGTATTAAGGGGTTAGGGGTAGTCAGAATTTTCAAAAAATCGATTTTTTTTTTTTTGCATTTTCTTAAAGTATAATATTTTTAAAATATTGTGTGAAAATTTGAAGTGAATCCGACAAATTCTTTTCGAGTTATTTAACAATGACCAAAGGACGCTCGGGTGCTACGTGGCATTCGAGAGCAGGTAGCTAGAAACAGCTGCAAGCAACCGACCTTTCGGGTTTCATTGCCATGAATATCTCCCCATTTTAATGTATGTATAATTATATATATATATATATATATATATATATATATATATATATATATATATATATATATATATATATATATATATATATATATATATATATATAAATCCTTCTACATATATTCACAATTTGTAGGTAGTACAAGAACTGAAAAATAATTTTTGGTTGCCAGTATACCTGTAGTCGTTGCACTGATCAGTCGATAGTTTTGTGATAAATTATTTCTCAAGTGAATTAAATTATTAACCATGGGACGTGATTCTAGAAAGGTTTCAAGAGAACTTCGGAGTTCTGAAAAAATTAATAAGTCGCGTTCAGTCAAAAGAAAGAATGTTTTTAATCCGAAAACAGCCGAAAGTGATGAAAGTATTCAGAGTACATCTTCTAAAAAATTAAAACAAAACACTGAAGATGATGTACCTGAAGACAGCAGTACTGAATTTCGAATAATAAATTTGATGAAATTCGAGTGATGAAAAACCGAATCATGATATGTGTCCAAAAGGCGAAGAATCTTGGTGCTCTTACCAGCGCGCTGAAGCAAGAGGAGAGCTTGATACCTATTCTCACGATTATTCTCCCTTACCTTCTGATGTTTTAAAAGCTATCAAGCCTATATACGAAGGTCTTAGTAATGAAAATTTACTTTCAAGATGTGTAGGTGGATTCAATCAGAATAATAATGAAAGCTTTAACCAACTAGTATGGAAAATATGCCCAAAAACGGTAAATACTAGTTTTACTGTCGTACAAATAGCTGCATACGTTGCTATGTGTATATTTAATGAGGGTATAAATTCATTATTAGTCTTGATGAATACACTAGGACTTAATTGTGGGCCTAATTCTCATCGGTATGCAGAAAGAATGGATGCTGCACGTATCAAAGTAGCAGATAAGCGCGCTAATGATAACACCCGAGAAGGTCGATTGCAACGTAGGCACCAGCAAATCAATATTTTGGAAGCTGCTATGACGGCTGAAGAGCTATTATATGGTCCAGGAATAGATGACTCAGTGTAAGTTATTAAATAATTCTTATAATTCGACATAAATCCATAGCAAAACTTTAAATGCGTTTTTCTCAAAACTATGTTTTCTGAACTGGTGATCACTGTAACTTAAAAACTGCTCGGTAGATTTCAATAAAATTTATTGTACTTTTGAAATACATTAAAAACTCGTGCCTGATCGAAGGATTTTTTTTTTTTTCAAAAATTTCGATTTTTTTTTAACAATAAACTGTCGGTTTTTTTCTCGAAAATTTGAAAAAAATTTCCTGAGGCCTCCATTTTGTTAATTTCGAAAAAAAAAAAAAAAGCTTCGATCAGGCACAAGATTATCTATTAATAAAACTAATTTTTCTTGTCCGATTGATTTTAGATGAATCTCCAAGGACTTATGATGATCACCGCAAAGGACTTCGGGAGGAACGGGCTCTACAAAAACAGCGATAACTTTTTGAATTATTAATTTTTTTTTTTGAAATTTTCGTGAAGTCAAATCGAAACGTGTTCTAATAAAGCTATGTTTTTATTTTTGTCAAATAAAGTAATTAACTACAAAAAAAAAATTATTGAAAATCATCATTTTTTCAGGCCTCTGAGTACCCCTAACCCCTTAAGCAATCTCGGAATTCGTTTTCGTACCTAGTGGTTTCTGGTGCGGGTAAGGGTTCGTTGCCCGGCATCTGCGATTTTACTACATCTAATATTTGGTTCCCTAGTTCGAAAACTCGGTTGGTATAAGATAATGCTGATTCGTCGTCGCGCTGAAAAATTCTTCCCATCTCCCCTTGTAATTGATACAACGATTTGGGAGGCTCGTAATACTCCTTGAGGTGGGATAAAAGAGCATTTACCGTCACAAATGTTTGCCCTTGAATAGTCCGCCGAGCTTCGCCCCGTAATTTGTTTCGCAACATTAATACTAAGTTCTGTTCGTGTTCAGCGGGCACCATCGCGTTAGCCTCCTTGCACCCTTCAATAAAATGGGCCAGTGGTATATTCTGACCCGTGAAATAAGGGACCGCCTCGACTGCATATTTAATTGAGTTTGGTAAAACGACATGTATTTGATTCATATCTGGTGCGGGTATTTGCTCGCCGGCCGGTGCGATGGCCAAGTTATCAAAATTAATTTCCCGTCTCACCCGATCACCCTCCACACGCGCGCCTGCTGCTTCTCTAAGTCGCCGTTCTTCCCGTTCTTGCTCTTCCCGTAACCGTCTTTGCTCTTCGATTTGACGCGCTCTCTCTGTTTCGCGCTCTTGATCTTCCCGTAACCGTCTTTGCTCTTCGATTTGACGCGCTCTCTCTGTTTCGCGCTCTTGATCTTCCCGTAACCGTCTTTGCTCTTCGATTTGACGCGCTCTCTCTGTTTCACGTTCTTGCTCTTCCCGTAACCGTCTTTGCTCTTCGATTTGACGCGCTCTCTCCTCCGCACTTAATTTGGATTCACGTTCTAACTCGAGCGCTCTTTCTCGCTCCCGTCTGGCCTGCTCCGCTGCCGTTAATTGACTTGAGGTACTTCCGACCGTACTTGAGGAGCCCGATTGTGTAAATTGTTGGTTAAATAGAACTCGCTGATCCGGTGTTAAGTCTAACGGGTTTATTTTACTCCAATCGGTACCCTCTATCTGGCCTCCGACTTGTTGTCGATTTTGACTACGCGATCTTGTTACCGGGGGAGTCCGTTTAGGCATGCTCGGACACCGCGGGCATTTCAAACGCAAATCCCACTTCTGACACCAAAATTTTTATTTATGTTACGTCCGGATTGACCTAACATGTACTTCAGTCCCTTATTTTGAGTCAAGACACTGAAGTCCTTTACTCGGGTAACGGGGACCACGTTATTTGGTGCCGAGCATGAATAAGGACAGGATGGGCGTATATTTTCCTTAAAATTACTGAATAAAATAACAAACTTACTATTGATGCTGATTTATTGAAATTACTGGTTCAGAAATGTTGTCTACAATAACGAGCTGATGGCTGGACAGTACACTTGGACTCTTCTCGATTTGTAGGTGTGGCTGCTTGGCGGCGATTAGTGCGAAGGTGGATGCGTAGTGGACGATCTTCTCGGTTGATTCTGTTGTCACTGAATTTACTATTTTCGCGATTTTTGAACCTCAAAGGGGAGATTGCATGAAAATAGACTTCCGAGTGAATTCAGAGTCGAATGAATTTAATTCCTTTAGAGGAAAATACGGTTACCGTAGCGATTTACGACGTTACGAAAGTCAAGAATTAATTTAAAAAAAAAATACAAGAACTGGCGGAAGAATTGTGTGAGAAATAAAGATGAAAAATAATCGGTGGATAAATTCCGAATAATCAGTATGATGATATAATATAAACCGTACGATAAAAAAAGTTAAGTAATTCTTGAATTTACGACGTTAAATTAACCGTAGCGTTAAAGGGTTTAATAATTCTTAAAAGAAATTACAACAAGGAAAATTGAGAGTAATTACGGATGTACTTGTTACGACAAAAAAATATTAGAAGTGGGCGCTCTGGTCCCGTGTGGGCCTCTTTATATAAGCTAGAGATTAGGCGTTTACCGACCAGAAGGGGGGTACATGGCCTAGAACTTCTAAGGCTTCTCTGACTATAATGATAATGATAAAAACCAAAATGGAAGGTCTTATCTTTTCGGGGAAATCTCCGAGCGTTACAATGGCTACCAGCTAGTGTGGACCGGCCCCCTTCCTTACAATGTTTAGACTCTTTGGAGTGGGGGAAACGTTAGAAAGAAGTGGCTACAAGGTCTTCTGCCTTGGAAGGTGGGCTACTGCCGTGATAAGAAGGGAAGTGGGGATGAGGGACTAGAACTCTTCTATAGTGAATGCGCTTGGTAGCTAGGAGAAATGCGTGGATTAGGTGCGCAGGTTATTGAAAGAAAGGAGGTAGCTGGGTCTTAATACTTTTGGAGTAGGGATGACTTAGCAACATGGATCAGGTGCGCAGCTCACAGAAACGAAAGAGCTAACCTGGTGATCGCTTAGTAACAGAGAGGGGAATTCGAACAGCTTATTCGCCAGGAGAGGGGAAGTATGAATTTCTAGTGAGTGGGGATTGCTTGGCAACAACGGGGAATACATAGATCAAGTAAAGAAAATATTATTTGGAATGATAGAGAGATAACTAGGTCGGCGGTACGAGGAGACCAAATTTGTATTAGGAAACTAAAAGTTGTAGTTACAGATCGGTAGATTGTAGTTATAAAAGATAAGAAAAAAAAATGTAACTCGGGCTATCGTAAAATTCGGCGCCGGCACGGCTGCCTCTGAGTTGAGTAACGCCGCTGATAAGAGATATAGAAGCGGTATCTTAATTATTACACATAGTAACTTTTTATAAAACAAAGGGACCGTGAAAAGAATTATTACTAGGTATCACGTATAATTTATTTATTACCGGATACGGATAAGCCTCGACAAATATTGGGTAGCAGCTTGTTAGCTTGCCGCGAACACGGAGACAAGCCGAGAGACGTAAATGATTTTATTATTTTATATATATTTTATTTACAATGACTTTTTGGAGAACCGGCGACTGCTTCATATAGTAATGACATAGTCCGGGTAACCTAATTAAATATTAGTTCTCCTTTTTTTTATCAATCTCCCATTACGAGATTTCATGCAGGAAATAAGTGATGGTCTTGATAATCAAGAAACATATAATAGTTCTTTTTTTTTGTTTAATTAATAAATATTATAAACGTGTAAAGTGATTTTTTCAGCCGTCTTACGACGTAACAAGACCCTATACTTAACTATAGCACTTCTCATAGAACTCATTCATTCTTATAAAATCTCTATGGGAATTTATGAGAACCTATTGGATCCTATGAGATTTTCTAAACAGGGTACCTACTTATATTTTTAATATAATTCAAATATACGTCACATATATTTTGGTTATATTTAATTATTATATTTTCCTTATAAACTAAATATATTTTACATATATTCACAATATATTCTATCAATTATATTTTAAATATAAAGCCAATATATTTTGTATATATTTCTTTAAGCTTTTACTGCCTTTGTGATTATCCATAAAAAATATATTATACATATAACTTCATTATATTGAAAATATATTTTATATATACGAAAATCGGCCAAAAGTTATATATTCCATATATATTCTATTTATTTTTTTTTTATATGTAGCATATATTCGCTTATATTTTCAGTATATTTGACATATATTTTTGTTATATTACGTTTATATATGATTTATATGTAGAAATATATTTTTAATATATTCAACATATAAATTTTTTCCATGGGGGATGAATTTGAATTTTCCCGGGTGGGTATGTAGCAGGTGCCCAGTGCGCCAGGCGGAGGATCCGACCACACCATGAATATGATGAGCCGAAAATTGCCGGCAATTCCCGATTGCAATTAAGTATCTAGAAAGATTTTTCTATAATGCTATACTATCTCTTTCTTCGTTTAAAATTATCAAGATGTCTAAAAAATCTATAAATTAATATTAATCATCGGGATTGATATGCCAACAAGTTTTTTTTTACTACGTAATCATTTGACTACTTAATTACTAAGGATTTAAGTATACCAGACGTCACTTTATGTTTGCTTATTAATATTTATTTCATAATAGAGGTTAGTCGACAGCCATTAATCAAATAAGATTAAATTTTTTTTACTTTTCATAGTTGTTATAGACATAATAAAGAAAATAAAAAAAAATTGAAAATGAAATTGTTTTTTTTTTTATTTTTGCAAAAGTCAATAGTGTTTCTATTTACATAATAAAAAGTTTAATGGACATGAAAGTTAGCATTAATTATTTGAATTTTTGTTATTTCTTGGGTTTTATTAATTTACTGTTTCGTTACATAATACATAAGCTTAAATGAAAATATCTTTTACACTTTTATGAACAGTATATATGAAAAGATTAAAACCTTAGTATAATAAGTGAAAAAAAAAAAAAAAAAAAAAAAAAAAAAAAAAAAATTATACATATAAATATACTAAGGCGATCCGTTTTGAACAAACTTTATTTTTTACTTCCACAGCAAAATATTGATATATATATCAATAAAAAAATTCCCTAAAATTTTTAGCCCTTAATCTTACTTATAAGTACTTTTATTTTATTTTGAAGTTTTTCCATTTAAAACACATAGGGAATCTAACATTTTTTTTCAATTCTCTAATACTCAGTCGCGTTTTAAGTTATCAGGTCATCGTTTGCGGCATTTTGTAGGCAATTTAATGCTCTTCAAGATTTTACGCAGTAATTTTACTGTGACTGTAATAAATTTTTTTGTATTGGTTTTGAAAATAATGTTTTTAACGATATTTTAAATTTTTAGTTAATATTAACTGAACAACAAAATTTAAAGTAAAAATGAATATTGAATTTTGTAGGAAATTTGATTGTTTGCAAAAAAGAATATTTTAGTTTAGCTTCATAAGTTTTTCGTTCGCGTGATAGAAGGATATTATTAATTTCATAAATAACCTACTTATTCAAAATCATTCCAATGCTCGTTACATTTAATTCCATTTATTTCCCGTAAATAGGTCGGAATAATAAAAAAGAAATTATTGACTGTTTCAAAATGAATAAAATCTTTCTATCACGTGAACTTATGGAACTTAACTAAAATGATCTTTTTTGCAGATAATCGAATTTCCCACAAGATTTATTATTTATTTTTACGGTGAATTTTGTTGTTCAGTCGATATTAACTAAAAACCCAAATCATCATTTAAAAAATGATTTTCAAAACCAATATAGAAAACACAAATAAAGGCACAGTAAAATTACTATGGAAATTTTTGTAGTGTATTAAATTACCTACAACATGCTGTAAATAGTGACTCGATGACTTGAAACGTGGCTGAGCATTAATGAATTGAAAAATTGATGAGAAATTACTGAATTTTATTTCATTACTTTACTTATTTATTTTAATGAACAATAACTTATTTAGGAAATTCTTTGGTGTGAATCAACTATCCTGCTTAAAACTGGTAATGAAGGTATATTTTTTTATTTTTATTTATTTCTAGTATTATTTTTTATTTATTTTTTTATTTAGTTTCAATTAAGTTTATTTAGTTTTAATTAGTTTTAACTAAGAAGTAAATTTTCGGAATACATAATATTCTGTTGATATTACTTCTAAGTATTCTAGTCTGCCTTTTGCGACTCCAGTCTGCCTTTTGCGACTCCAGTCTGCCTTTTGCGACTCTAGTCTGCCTTTTGCGACTCCAGTCTGCCTTTTGCGACTCTAGTCTGCCTTTTGCGACTCCAGTCTGCTTTTTGCGACTCTAGTCTGCCTTTTGCGACTCCAGTCTGCCTTTTGCGACTCCAGTCTACCTTTTGTAACTCCAGTTTGCCTTTTGCGACTCCAGTCTGCTTTTTGCGATTCTAGTCTACCTTTTGGGAATCTAGTCCGGATTTGGCAATCCAAAATAAAGTTTTTATGGTCGATAGTGTGTTATTTAAAACCTATCGATATTAAGTTTGTACTATTCCACTTTTGAGGTATATTTTTTTTAATAATTTATATTGTTATAATATATTGTCACAATATAACTTTTAATAAATTAAGTAATTATATAGAATATCTTGAATCGATATCTAATTATTATTTACAACCTGATCCCTTTGCAAATCATTCATCTTATAGATATCAAATACATTAAGTAAAATGCCTAAAACAAAATCTCAATCCCTCAAAAAACGGCGTCAATCACAAGCAGTTCTAATCAAAACATTGCATGCAAATGAAGAATATCGCCTTGCCAAAAATTTAAAAAAGAGGCAAAAATTTTCTGAACGACAAAAAAAAGATGAAAGCTTTCGATCAGAAAATAATGAAAAAAGTAAAAATCGTAAATCACTTTATCGCAAGAACAATGACTATGTCGTGGAAGAAAATAAAAAAGCTAAACTAAGGATGTCTCGACTGCGTCAAAATGAAAGTTATAAACAAAAAGAAATTCAGAAAAAAAAAGATTATCAAATACGTAGTCAAAATCCACAAAAACGTAAATCACATAGTGATGATAGTAATATCTCACTTAAAAGAGCTCGAATTGATTCAGTATCTGGTCCTAGGTTGCTCCAACTTCAAAAAGAAGCAAAACGCAAGCAGCGTATGAATGACTTATTAACATATAATGAAAATTTTTCTCGTAATCTAAGAATTAAAATTAAAAACAATAAAAATGACAAATCTGTAAAATTATATCAGCGTGTTTTGGCAAAACAATGTCAAGCTCTTGAAATTTGTACTTGCTGTATGCGCAAGCTTTATGACGGTATAAAAAAATTGACAGTTTATAAAAGAACTATCATTACCGCTCAAAGTCTGGATAAACATGCTTATAATTTTAAAGAATCTGAATTTTTGTGCGATCAATGTTGGAACAGTTTAAGAAAAGGCGATATTCCTAAAAGAGCTGCTACAAAAAATCTTTCTTTCATAGAAATCCCTGATTGTTTAAAACGCTTAAGTCCTCTTGGAGCTCGATTGATATCACCTTGGCTACCTTTTCTGCAAATCATACCTCTTCAACAATATACACCTCATCCACAATTATCTCTTAAAGGAAATATTGTGAATGTTGAAGTTGACGTAGGCGAAATGATGAAATGTTTGCCTCGTCGTCCCGAAGAAGCTCAAGTAGTTCAAATTAAAATTAAACGTAAAAAAGAATACAAAACTAGTTATATGGCCGAAAGTATTGTTGTGAAAGATGTTAAAGAGTCTATGAAATTCTTACAACAATCTACACTTTACATACGATATAATATTAAAGAAAATGAAGAATTTTTTTCACAATTTACCCAAGAAAAATTTCCTTTTGTCGTTGATGATACTGATAAGAAAAATCTTTTAGATTCTGAAAATAAATTATATCAAAAATTCAATGAAAATGACGACACAGATAATGAATGTGATGGAAACTTTGACAATGATGACGTCTTAGTTATTGATCAAAATCGTGAAATGGCAGAACTTACTCAAATCATTGCACCTGGAGAAAACAAAATTCCTAAACCAATGTATAGTATTCCGTACTATGAAATTTTTTGTCATCCACAAATTTTTGGGGGTGAACCTTTTGATGAAGCGAAAGTTCTTACCACCAATGAAAAACATAAGCTTTGGCTCACACATAAAGATCCTCGTTGTCGACAGGATCCAACTTTTGTTCTACTGCTTGGTCAAATGACTGTACAAAAACGGACTAGAGATTCAATGAATTTCGTTACACGCAGAGGCTGTAAAAATGAATCTCTACACGCTAAAGATGTCTTAGAAGGTGACATGGTCGATAAAATGATTAACAAAGATGAAGCATACAAATTTTTAAAGCCTATTGTTGGGTCGCCCGCTTATATGGAGGATAAAAAGAAATTTTTGATAGCGGCAATGGCACAAATTGAAACACCGAATGGGTTTTTTACATTTTCATGCCATCTACATCAAAATTCTCATATATTACAACAACTCTATGAAGAACAATATGACAAAAAAATTAGCTCGTGTGATGCACTATATCTCGATCCTGGCGAAAAAGACTTGTTAATACGTAATAATCCAGTAACTTGTGCACGTTACATCGATCGTTATTTTACGACCATAATTCAGTGTCTCAAAAAATCAGAAGGTCCTTTCAAAGGAAATTATGTTGAAGATTTCGCTCACAAAGATGAAGTTCAACAAAAAGGAGTTTTGCATCGTCATATGGTAGCCTGGTTGAAAAATGCACCGAGATATAATCCCGAAGATAATGAGTCAGAAAAACAATGTGTCGAATTTATAGATAAATTTATAACATGTCATTTAGATGAAAGTAATCCATACATAACGGGATGTCAAATACATAAACATACTTTCACATGCTACAAAGGTATGAAAAATATGCAAATATGCCGTTTTCATTATCCCTTATGGCCGATGCCTAAAACAAAAATTTTAACTAAGCTACCTTTAAATGAGCGAAATGAAAGTATGAAATCTAATTTTGAAAAAGTTAAAAACTTTCTTCATGATTTGAGTAAAACGCCACGAAAAATTCCATTTTCACAAATCTTAACAGAGCTTAAAATGTCTGAAACTGAATATATTCAAGCTGCTAGATATTCTTTACATACAACGCGAGTTTTTTTGAGACGTCAAAGTAATGAAATTTTTGTTAATGCTTATAATCTAGATATTTTAAACTTACTCAAATCAAATTTGGATATTCAATTTATTTGTGATCCGTACGCGTGCGTGAGTTATTTAACAGATTATATTGTTAAGGTTGAAAAAGATATGGCAAAGTTATTTAGAACGTTAATTGAGCAATTCGCTCATGAAGACTTCACCAATCTTGAGAAAGTCAAAAAATTTGCAAATGCGTTTGTTAACACTAGAGTTCTAGCAGCTCAAGAAGCTGCTGCTCTTGTACTTCATTTGCCATTTTTTAAAGCAAGCCGAACCGGAGTATTTATCCCTACTTTTCCGATGGAAGAAAGGAATCGAGTAGTTAAACGTAATAAAGAATTGTCGAAAATGGCTCCCGATTCAACAGATATTTATCAAGATAATATAATCGATAAATATTGTAAGCGAGATCAGCAATATGAATTGATGTGTTTAGCTGATTTTGCGACTGGATACAGTGATGCTAATAAACTCAAAGCGAAAACTGATCACAATCTAGATGATGAAAGTGATAGTTGTAATGAACTTAATGATTTCGATAATCAAGAAAATAACGTAAAAGAACGTCAAAAGCGTAAAATTTTACGAACACGTCATTATAATAAACATCAAGATGAAAATAATTATTACCGAGAACGATTATTATTATTTTTGCCATTTCGTGACGAAAAAACCGAAATTGACAGTTTGAGCCCCGTCGAAAGAAAAAAAATTCACGATCAAAATTTAATTTTAATTGAAAAAAATCGAACATTAATATATCGTATGGATGAAAATTATCTTGAAGATATTTTTAAAGAAGTTGAAGCAGGTATAAATGATGATAATGATGACGATGAAGATGGTTTTAAATTTGAAAAAAAATTGGAATCAGACGAATTAATTGATATTGTAGCTGAATCAAAAAACAATGATTCTTCTAATTCAAAAGAAAAGGATTATAAAATAAGTGTCCCAAAAGTTATGAAAAGTGACGACATTTTAGAATTACTTTTGAAAGCCAACGATCAGCAACTTCAAATAACGATGCATTGTTTACATGCTCAGAAACTTGGTAAGCCGATTCGCTTAGTAATTTGTGGCCAAGCGGGAACTGGGAAATCGTTCCTGATTAAACTTTTATACCAAACTATATCTGATTATTATAACAAACAAATTAGTTGTTTAGATATTGAATCGGCTAAAGTAATTTTAGCAGCTCCATCTGGAAAAGCTGCATTCGTAATTCGAGGTGCTACTATCCATAGTTGCTTTAACTTACCTGTGGATAACAAAAGAGGGAACCTCACAGCTTTAAGCAGTAGCGTGGTTACATCATTAAGATTTGAAATGCGTCATGTGAAAGTTGTTATTATAGATGAGGTTTCAATGATTGGTCGGAATCGTTTGAACCAAATTGATACTCGTCTTCAACAAATTACAGGAAATAATTGCTCGTTTGGCGGGTTATCAATAATTTTTGTTGGCGACTTTAGACAACTTCCGCCAGTCATGGATAAACCAATTTATTATACAGCCCAACATTACTTAAGAGACTGGAAATTCGAGTGGAATAAAACAAACCCTAGTAAGCCCTTTCAGCCAAATATTGCTGATCATACGTATAGTGCATTATTCGCATCCGATAATTGGATCGACTTTGAATATTATGAATTAACCAAAGTTATGCGACAAGACAATCTAGATTTCATTAATGCTTTAAATAACCTTTCAATGGGAACAATGACTGAAAGTGACATACAATTATTCAAATCACGTTGCAACTTGAAAGACGTTCCTCACAATGCAGTTCATATTTTTTATACTAATAAAGAAGTTGATGCTTATAATGAACAAAAAATTACTAACATGCCCGGTGAACTATTTGTGCATGAAGCTGAAGATTATATTCAAGGTAAAAAAAGATTGAGTGAAAAAATAAATGAAAAAACTCTTGACGCTCTTCACAAACTCCCAACTAATAAAACCGGCTGTTTACCTAAAATTATTTATACAAAAATCGGCGCTAAATTAATGTTAACTCGTAACTTAAATACAAAAGAAGGATTAGTAAATGGCGCATCAGGTGTTTTGAGACATGTAACTAAAAAAGAAAACTCAGATGCGATTACGATTCTTTGGGTAGACTTTGGAGACAATGATATTGGGCGACTTACTCGAAACAGTAATTTACATCTTCTCAAAGAAAAAAATTTGTCGAATATGAATCTTACTCCGATATTTCCAGTAGTAGTCACTGATATTGCAGTTGGTAAAAAAACGGCTGCGCGGAAACAATTTCCCTTGATTTCTGCAGAAAGTATAACGGCTCATAAAAGCCAAGGTCAAACTTATCAATGTGTTTGTATTCATAATAAAGGAATGACACGAATGATGCAATATGTTGCATATAGCCGAGTTACTGATCCCAATAATCTATATATCGTTGGCAACTTTGTGCCTCCAGTTCCTTTAGACAATACCAGTGATCTCAAAGTGGAATTAGAACGCTTGAAAAATGAAAAACGCTTAATTACTTTTGAACAGCCTCTAAATGAATTAAATGGGATCAAAATCATATTTCATAACGCATTATCTTTGTATAAAAACATAGAATATATTCGAAATGATAAATGGTTTCATGGAGCAGATCTTATGATTTTTGCCGAAACACGTACATTACCGACAGATGATATTGCTATTGATGGATATGACATTGTTTATCGATCTGACAAAAATAATATTGGTAAAAAATTTCTCCGTGGATTAATCGTGTATAAAAAACCTCATCTTGATGTTTCTATTATCAACAACGTGATTCACGATTCTTAATTAAAAAATGGAACTGAACACGTTGATTTAGTAGCTTTAGCTATAAATGACTTATTTGTCATAGGAGGTTATAAATCACCTCATGCTACTCGAGGACTGTTCAAGAAATGCATGGATACTATGATTAGTTCTTGCAAAACTGATGAAAATTTAGTGGTTATTGGTGACTTCAATGAAGATTGTTATAGTAAAGAAGTTTCATGGCTTGAAAAATACATGAATGAGAGTCGAAATTTGAAAAGATCATTACTTCCAGCAATTTCAACAACCAATTTTAATACCCAAATTGATATGATATTTTCTAATTTGATTAACTATGTGTCAGGTTCTTATGAGAGCATTACTTCAGATCATAAGCCAATTCTCTTTTGCAACAAAGCAAATGAAATCCTTGATAGAACTTTGATTGATCATTTGTAATCATCAAAAAATTCAATTCCAAAACCAATTTTTTTGGATTCTCTGTTACGTGTGAGCTTACACCTTAATGTTCTTACTGCGTAACCGATCTTACCGTGCCTAGCTCAGCGTCTCTAGAAATTTAATAGGATGTTATAAAGGGTGTGGGTCGCTCAGTGAAGGAATGACTATATGTGAATTTAATGGATATTTGTTTATTGGGCGTCCCCAAAATATGGGAGTACCCAGAAAAGGCCCTGAGAGTCTCTTTTACAAATCTAAGATAGCATAAATGAATCGGATACTAATACAATATTTTCATTCAACAATAGCGGCATTAAACGTATTCTTATAGTGATCTGTAATAAAAGCGGTAAAATAAGAGAGATATAATATTTATGCGCGAGCAGACGACTATTCGAATCAGCTTAACTATAGTAACTAACTCTTCTTCTGCAATTGCATCCTCTGCTTCCAAAATATCACTCCGCCGTTTCTCATGAGAACTCTTTTCGTGCTGCATAAGAAAATATCCCTTCGCCGTCTCCAACGGAACTCTTTTCTTCCCACAGTCAAACTGCTGACCACGCGAAACGTCTGCTCATCGCATTGTCTTTATAAAAGTAAGACTTAATGTAACTAATGTAATGCGATATTTATGTGCAGCTGTATAGCGCCTAATGAAACTACAATAAAATGTATTGCTTTCTGAACTAAAATATATCTATCTATTATTTGGTTATTAGTATTAGACGGATGGGCGTCAGCTCACCCGTCACACGCTCCCCCGGCTCGAAAAAGAAAGCCATTCTCCCGAATGGTAAAAGGGACAATCCTATTCACAGGGTAGGTCGCATGTGAACTCCCTGATATCACCCGAGATTACGATTCTCCTTCTCGACCCATTGGAGCTCAGGTTAATTTTCAGCTGCACAAGAGTATACGTTGCATACCTGTTCAAAAAAAAAATATAATACTCGAGAAAAAAAATAAAATGATTACTTATCTCTTAGGATGCCCTTCGGATTATATGTATATATTTTAACGTAAGCTTATGTTCCCTAAAGAGACTCTCTACATACTAAGGAAAATAGAATATTTGTTGAAAGAACAATGCACAAGAGAATAATAATGATTGATAATTAATGATAATAATAAAAAACTGTAATCTGCATTCCACTGCCTTGCACGTTGTAATTGGGCTTCATCGACCGCCGTCTTCGTGATCCTGAAATCCAATGGACTTGAACGACCCGGCATGCTGGCTGCATCTCCCCTGTGTGGCGTGCCTGCAACAAAACAATTAGGTTGGGAAAAGGGAATAGGAACAGATAGGTTAATGATGGCAAGCTCCTCTACAATCTCAAGTTCTTATAATGCCAAATACTCCGACGGGCAGTAGTAGCTCTGGTCAAACCTCCTGATTCGCTACTGTGATGAGGAAGCTGTGTTAACTGCATCATCTCCAAATCCGCATACGATACCCCCGCTTGTTCCTGTGCCTCGTCAGTTCCGATAGCGTTGTGTACTTCCTTCAATTGGGGTATGTCTGCTTCCTTTTCCCTTTTTGTCCGTTTCGATTTTGGCGGCGGCATCGGACTACCTAAAATCTTATCCTTTTGCTGAACTGGTTCCATCTTAAGTTCTTCTATAGGTGTCTCTTTCTTGTCTTCCGTCTGTTTCTTGTTTTCCACCCGAAATCTTCCTTTTGTAGATACCCCTGGCTTTTTTGACGTTGTAATTTTACCTTCTTCTGCTTGCCTCTCATTCTCTGCTTGAAGTTTTCGTTTTATGTATAATCTTGAACACAATCCACCTAAAATTAAAAATATAACGACGCCTAGTCCTATGCAGAAATACACGGCCAAGGTCTTGATTTCCACAATTTCAGCTTGTATTCTTTTAATCTCTACCATGTGGCGCAACTCCTGTTGCACCTCTGCTAATCTGACACCTCCTTTTTCCACAGTGGCTCCATCACCTTGCATTTGTCCCACCGCGGCCATTAAGTTATCCAGGGCAATATGAGTTCCTTCCAGGATCTTTTCCAACTCTTCCCTAATCTCTGGCCAGCCCAACTCTCTATCCATAATCTTTGCCACGACGTGTCTTCCTCGAGTTGGAGTTAAGAATGTTTCACCTGTCACTCCCTCACACTCTTCCCGCATCCACATCACTCCCGTTCCGTTCACGGTCATTTCCTCAGTCTTATTTCCAGCGCAACCAATTTTTAAAATTTCGTCGCCCATGGCAACAAACAGCCAGGCATTCGTATTATGTAACTTCGTCCAAAATGTCTTTTCCAACTTGACCACTCTCAATTCACACTCGTTGATATCGACGTTTTTCCCTGCATACAACCTCGCTTCGCAACCCTTTCCACCTTCCAGCTCATGTGCGACAACTCTACTAACTCCAAAGAATCGATCACCGATTACCTTACTCTTTTCAATGTCATCCCTGGTAAGTGATATATATTCACCTTCTCTTATGGCAGTATATGGTGTAGTCGGCATTATGATCATCCCATACATCGGTGCTGTTGATAGTATGGTGGGAAATGAATAGTGTTTGATCAGTCTATATTTCGTTCTTAACATAAACGGCACCCTCCAGATGTATATAATTCTTTGATTATAAACTTGTACCTCTGCATCTATGATCGCCAGCAATGTTTTTATCCCATCTGAATCCGTTCCTGTAGGAAGTTCCTTCCCTTTACTGTCTTCCAAAATAACGCCAATGGCCCGCTGAAAATCCGACACCGACAATATCCCATTGAAAATCTGGCCTTCAGTTACCATAAAGGAGGCGAAAAACACTCTTTTACTAACAGACTCGCGGACTTCTAACTCCCCCTCAAACTGAGTCAAATCCACCTTGTCTTCTTCATTTCCTTTTCCAATGCTGAATTCCTCTTGGTGCCGGAGTATGACCTCGTTATCTCCTGTCCTTACTAAACTATTATTATTTTCCACAAAATTAGATATTTTCTCATAATAATCCATTAAGTCGGGCGTTGATTCCGCTGCTCTCCGCCTACACCAATCGCTACTTTCTTCTATCCAGGTTTTTATCTGGTTAACTCGTTTTTCCAATTCCATGAGGCCCTCCTCACTCTTGACCTGCTCCCTTAATTTGTCCAATTCCTTCACTAACCGATCCGTCTCAGCTTCTTCCTCATACATATCTATAAATGTTATTATTTTCCACTCATGCGATAAAACCCTGTATTCCCCGATATCCTCTGAATACAATCCCCGTCTGTTGTCCAATCTTATCATCCTTCCTGTAGTCCCTTCTCCCGTCCTCATCGTGGCACTGCAACCATTTAATTCATCAAATTTAAAATCATAATCACCCTTCCTTCCTTTTTTTTTTGTTTTTTTTTTTTTGTTTACTATTTTTCAAGAGAGAGAAAAAGAAAAATTTTTTTTCAAAATAAAATAACCGATCTTTTAACTAATTTCCCTCTCGTTTTTTCTCGCTTATCTTAATCTGCGGTTTCCGAAACCGGCTTCCCTCTATTTTTACGTTCCCTTGATTTCTTCTTCTTCTTGCTTTTTAACGGTTCTTCCGCCAATTGCAACAATAAATGTGTAAAATTGCACCCACTAAATACAAACTCCAGCCGTATGCTCGATGTAAAATGTATCCATGTACTACCGTGTCGATTATTATTTTCAGCATTTTTATACTTATTATTATGCCTATCAATCCCGCACTTGCCGTTCCGAATATTAAAAATCCTCCCCAAAATTTATCCCATTGCTTCTTTGCATAATTCTCAATTACTGATTCATCCATGAACTGCGTCATTGATATTCCCGTACTACCAACAATAGTGCGGCCTGTTGCCCCTCTTATTATAGTATTAACCAAAACTGGAGTTTCTACCGGCAGCATTATTCTATTCCTCAACTTTTCCAAATCCTTTTCCGTGTATATCCCACTTGTCGCCAAATATCTTGTATCCTCATAATCCCAAGTTGGTATGGTCGTTGGTTTTAGCATTTGTGGTTCTTGGATATCTTCAAATCCCGGTTTCATAACGATCCATGCCCCATCTACTTCATATCCGACCGATAGTAATTGGTTGCAATCTATAATAGTACCTTGCTTAGTCAACATTCTTGATCTAGCCGTGACAAACCAACTCTGATTTTGATAAATCACCGGTAACTCCTGATAACATTCTTCCACTTTTCTCAATTGGACATCTATCAGTATGCACTTGATTAGGTAAATAATTTCTCCTGCAACTGTTGCGTAGTATCCTGGTCCTTTCATTATCGCATAAGCGAATTTCTCTGGTTTTAGTCCTGATAACATCAGCGCATTTAATATTACTTGCCTTTCGACCTCGCACTTGTGTGTTAATATATCTCTGTAAAGAGATCTCATTTGTCGTTTAATGTGTTTTTCTACATACACAAATTTTGAATTTATGTTTTCCTCTGGATTCTTCAACGGTATGTCACACTCGCCCACTTTATTTGCTGATATAGTAGTGACGTTCATAGATATGCCCCCACAATCGTACCCCAATAGTGCTTGTAGGGGTTGAGCCAACAGGATTATTGCAAGCAGTACCATTTTATTCTTGCGCTCCGTCCTGTATTCAAACAAATCTTTTTGTAACTTAGCAAAATTCTACAATACTTTGCGATTCACATATATACTTGTCACAATTATTTTATTATTAACTTATCATTTTCACCCTCTGTTATTTAGTAAAACCGATTATTATCATTTATCGTGACTGTGCATAATTCCATTGATTTACCCTATTATTCGAAATATTATTTATTACTTTACTATTTATCTAAAAAAAATATAATTTCTTTACTCTGTGTTTTTTTTTCAATGCTCTTTAATTAGCGTCGAAAAGGAGAAAGGAAAGGAGAAAGAGATGGCGAAGAGTACGAGGGAAAAAATTCTAAATCCGCCTAACTGACCTCTTTCGAATTAATCTATCAATCCCACTGATTCGGTTTCTTAATTCGAACAACAACGAAAAATATCATCGATTCAACAATATTTACCACGCATTTATTCGATACGATACTCTAACTCCCTTATACATAAGTGATTATGTGCAATATTCCTAATTACCGTGTAATTTACAGGTAAGTATCTTATTGTATCTCTTACGATCCCAGGATATATATATATATATAGTCCAGGTGCACGCGACTGCTGCATTGTTAAAATTATTTTGAATTTCGTACGTGAAACACCATGAAATTCCAATTGCCTCCCACAAAATTGATTTATCCAGGTATTACTAGAGCTCTAGAGTTTGGTTTTAAAATTCCAATAGCAGTTTCGCTTATTTTAGAGAATTTTTTGAAAAAAAAATTCCAACAAAAAGTTATTATTTTTTTTTTTTTGACTTTCCGGAAAATGTCTATTTTTAAAATTTAACTTGTATATCTCAATTTAGTAAGCGATCTTGAAAATTCATTAACAATTTTGACTGAAAATAAAACTTGTAAAAGGTGTATTTCTTAATTGCTTATAAACTATAAAATTTCAATGTAAAATTCCTAACAAAACATCTCTCAATTGACAATATATATAATGTCGTCGTATTCTAATGAAGGATTTAATATTCTTTTCTAAAAATTTAAAATCATAATAAAAAAATTCCTTTTAAAATCGTACATGTTTTGCCGTCTATTTTATGCAATTTGTTAACCACAATTTCACGCATGTATAATTATTATTTAAGAAAATTTATAATGTATATATATTTAAAAGAAAATAATAGAAGTATGAGAAATAAGGATAAAGAAAAATTGTTCTAATTAATTTTGAGATTTATTCTAATTTCCTTCCGGATTCCTTTCTCATAAATATAAAATACGATCTTTAATGTTAAATTTTTCTAATATTTCACGTGCTTTCTGTGCAACTTACTCGATTTTTTTCAAGAAGAGAAATAACTTATCTGCATATTAATTTCTTTCCTCCGATACTTCATTTTGCACGTGTGCGTCTCGACAATCCGCTTGTCGTTATCAGCCTCCTGAGCTGATGCTGCGGTTTTCGCGATATCTTTTCTGCTCTCTATGTTTTTTACCATTGCCATCATTCATTGTACCGAGTTAATTGTTCTAATACACTGGTGGAGTTTAACAAAAATTTTAACATGGATCAACCCCTTACCCTCGAACAATGTTGCGAGCGATTCGTTCCTGTCGACGTAAGTTACATTTTTATTTTCTTGTTTTTCCTACTTGGTGATTTATCTTGAAAACCTAGCTTCTACTACATATTTATTATTTTATATACTCTCCAGATCATCCTCCGTGTTTTCATTTATCTCCGAACCCTAACTTATGATCGACATCCTCCGCAACGGGGTGTTTTCTTGTGTGACCAGGTTGACCAACTTATTCGTTCGTACCTTCCTCCCGGTCAGCAATATGAATTGTCCGGGTCAGTCATTCGAACGCGGTTATTTTTTCTGCTCAAACACTACAACCGGGGGCTACACCTCGTCGAACTACCGAGTTCCAAGGTCTGCATCGCTTGTCATCTGACCTTGAAGTTATTGCAGTCAATAAGATTTTTAGCGAACAGTAAGTTTCAAAAAAAATAAAAATAAAAATAACATAGCGAGAAAGACAAAAGTAAAAATTTCAACTCTTTTTTTTTTATGTGTTTTTCAGGGCCTCGATTTCCCGTCTCGCTGTATTAGACGCAATCGATTAGTTAAGATTCTTTATACATATTTTCTACTTTCTTTGTAAAAAATAAAAATCTATAAGGTTGAAAGAAAATAAGTTTCAGAAAAAGAAAATTCTTTTTGCATCCAAAACGGACACTCTTTGCTTTTCCTTAACTTTTCTTTAAGGTTTTTAGGATGTGATAACTATTAAAATAATTGAACGGCAAGTAATTATTGATTTGAACGTATCAAAAAGGTTTACTCTTAAGATTCATAGTTTGTTAAAAAAAAATTTCCTAATTAAAGTTCTACGTCGCCCGAAAACCAAAAACAGGTGATTCTTATCATTCCCTAACTTTTTAACTCCAGGCCCTAGAATATAATGATTATAAAATAATTATAGGAGAATTAATTACGAGTTAACAAGCATTCAGAAATTCAATCATATCATTCATGATTTACCTAAAAAAAAATTGGTTGAGTTAAAATTTTGCACTGCTTAAAATCTGGAAGCAGCCGCTCATTATTTTTCTTAACTTTTCAATTCGACGTCTTAGAATATAATAACTATAAGATTAGTATAAGGTAATTAATTATTAACTAAAAAGTGTTCTAAAGCTTAACCGTAATATTTATAGTTTATTCAGAAATAAATCATTTAGATAAAAATGCTACACTGTTTAGAATTCAAAAGCGGGTGCTTATTATTTTTCCTAACTTTTTACCCCGAATTCCTACAATATAATAATGACATTAAAAACTTTAAATCACGACATTTATAGTTTATTTTCAAAAAAAAAAAAATCATCCGAATTAAGTTTTACGCTGCCCATAACTCAAAAACAGGGTGCTTATTAGTTTCCTAGCTTTTTTTTCGAAATTCTACAATATACTAATTATAAGGTAATTGCTATATTAATTATTACTAATTAATTTATACTAATTGATTATTGATCAAAAAGCATCTAAAAGTTTAATAATATCATTTATAATTTGCCTGAACAAAATTATTTATTCTAAAATTCTATGCTGCTTAAAATTCAAAACAGGCGTCTATTATTTTCCTTAGAAATTTTTTTTTTTGACTCAAGATTCTAGAATACAATAATTATAATATGATTTTAAGCCAATTTATTTTAACTAAAAATATTTAAAAGTTTAATCATGTTAATTATGATTTGTTTGAAGAGGAAAAAAAAATTATTTATGTTAAAATTCAATGCCGCTTAAAATCTGAAAGTAGACACTTATTATTTTTCTCAACTTTTTAACTTAAAGTTCTGTGGTACAACAGCTGTAATATAGTTATAGAATAATTAATTTTTGACCAAAAATCATTTAAAATTTTAATCATATTATTTATAGTTTATTTAAAAAAAATTCATTTGAATTAGATTCTTACGCTGTCAGAAAAAGTAGGCGCTTATTATTTCCCCCAACTTTTTCCTTCCAAAATTCTAAAATACAACAATTATAAAATAATTATAAGACAGTTACTATTACTAAAAAAAAACATCTAAAGTTTTATCATGTAATTTATAATTCATCTGAAAAAAAAATTATTTATTCTAAAATTCTACGCTGCTCAAAACCTGAAGTAGACACTTATTATTTTTCCGAACTTTCCAATTTAAAATTTTATGGTACTATAGTTGTAATATAATTATAGAGTTATTAATTTTGGACCAAAAATCATTTAAAATATTCCTCATATTATTTATAGTTTATATAAAAAAAATTCATTTGCCTTAGATTCCCACGCTACCGAAATTCAAAAGTAGGCATTCATTATTTTCCTTAACTTTTTAACCCGAATTTTTACAATATAATAATTATAATATTATTATCAAACAATTAATTCTAAACTAAAAAGCATTCAAAATTTTAATCCTATCATGTATATTTTGTTTGGAAACTTATTTATTCTAAAATTTTATTCCACTTAAAATCTGAAAGCAGTCACCTATTATATTCTTAACATTTTTCAAAATCCTAGAATGCAATAATTGTGATATTATCATGAGGCAATTAATTTTAACTAAAGAGCATCTGACGGTTTTATCATAACAGTTATGGTTTATTTAAAAAAAATGCACTTAATTTAATTTCCTAAACCATACAATGCTTGCGCCAGTACTCATGTACACCGGAGGTGAACTACTTATAGGACTGCTACTTATCGGGTGGTGTTATTGATCGTTGGATCTTAATGTACATCTAAGTATTCCTTTTCTTTCCTCCGTCGGTTAAGAGATTTCCTCAGTATTTTATTAATCCCCCTTTTTTCTTTAAAAACCGCAAGTTTTATTTATTTATTTGCGTCAATGTAATTTAAAATAATAACTAATTTTTTTTTTTCACTAATGAAATATATAAAATAATAGCAAAACCAAAGAAGGAAAAATTGCAAAAGACACGAAATTACGTAAAAAAAAAATTTTTTTTTTTTTTGTATTCTGTATTATAATTTTTTTTTTTTTTTTTTACTCCCGTCATTACTATCGAAAAAAAAAAAATTTTCCTCTTTCTTTTTTTCTTTTATATACCTAGATTTGAATGCATATGAAAAAAAAAGGTAACCGAAGGAAACATACAATTTCATTAAGGGCTTTACTTATTATTATTTTGCAGTTTTTGGTACAGCAGTAATATTTTATATTGTTGCTATTATAAATATATATTTTATTTTAACTTGTTCGAGTACATACAATTTAGTTTCAATCTCCATCGAGTGATCCTCTTATCTACTATAAGCATATCCTATTACCAAATTCCGAAGTCAAAAAAAAAAAATGACTTCATTCAGCCTCCAACTCTCGTTGTTGCGACACTAACTTATATCTTCCATTAGTTAACTAATTTCAGGAAAAAATTATTCTCATAGTTGCATCCAGGTGTGATAGTGTTAGTGATAACTGTGTTTCTGTATCCGTGTAGTTTTAAGTGTAAACCGCAGTGTAAAAACTTTAAATCTGTATTCTACACAGGTGCAATAGCTGTATTCCATACAAGGTAACAATTATTCGTTTTCCTTACTTTTAGAACTTTTAATAAAATCACAATTTCCTCAAATAACAAAAATTTCCTCACTTCAACTACCCTTTCCTGCAAAAAAGAAAAAGAAAGAGAGAGAGAAAAAAAAATTCTATTTAAAATACCTCCCTTTTTTTTTTATCAAACTTTAATTTTGCAAGCTGAAAAAAAAATTTTTTTTTTTTTTGATACTCTCTTTTCCCTCGTTTTCCGAAGAAATCTTCTAAATTTAAAATACCTTTAATTAACTTTTTTTTTTTTGACTAATAATTCAAGGTATCCTCTTTTTTTTTTTGAAATTAGAACTCTAATATTTCCAACCAACCAATCTCCCAAAACTTAAAATAAAACAAAAAAAATTACAATTTAATATATCCATAATTAACATTTTAGCATCCCCCTTTTTTGTTTGTTTTTTTTTTTTTTATGAGGAACCAACGGAGAAAGAGAAGAAAAAAAAATTTTACATTTTTTTCCTCTCTCTTTTTTTTTTTTAGATATATTTATCATGCGGGCCTTCATGGGTATGCGGTTTTTCAACCACCGCGTGCTTCATTTTCCGCGGGATGTAAGTATTTTGTTTTTTTTTTCTTATTTTTTCTTCTTGTATATCAAATTTGTCCCCTAATATGCCTCCTTTTTCCAGATTAATCGACGGCTCGTAACTATCCTGGGGATTCTATGTCAAGGTCATTTCCCACCATTGCTGGCCTTGGAGCTGATGGATGAAATTGAGCAAATTTCTGGTCTTCCTCTTCCTGCCATCTTTTCTGACCTATTCAGTCACCTCGAACGTATTAACGAAATACGGATCGTTCAATATACCCGTGCCCGGATTTCGACCGAAGAATGGAATCGGCCGTACCATTACGAAGGTGATCTAGCCCCCATCCAGGATCTATTATATCGAATCCAGGATCTGCTGGATAGGACGGGTTAAAATAAAATTCTAGGGCCAGCGTCGAGTTACCCCCAGATTTTAAAATTTTGATATTTTTAATTATATTTCCTTCATATACCAGTGAAAATAATTCCTTAAATATTAATAAATTCATTTTAAAGGCTTATTTTTTTCTTATTTACCTCCTGTACACATTTTTTTTGTTATTATATTTTTCGAAGTTATTAATCAATAAAAGTTTATAATTACATTCTATAGATATTGATTGTTTTTTTTTTTATTTAAGAAAAGAGCAGAATTTTTAAATAGAGAAATTCAGTTTTTCTGCTTTCCGCGCCAACAATGGCCATTCTACTTTATACATATAGATATATTCCGTGAGTATATACCTAACAGTGAGAGAAAAGAGTTTAACTACGTTAAATTTTGCTGGCGTATGTATCACTACTAGTTTTATTGAATAATTAAAATTTATAATTTAACATTATTTGTTATTATTAAATAATATCTAATATTATTAGTATTATTAATCACATTTGTTATCTGCTTTTTAATCGTAATAATAATTGATCAATAAGTGAATTATAAGTATGACACAGGGTTTTTAAACGCTTTTTATTTTCAATATATATTATTCATCCTCTTTTATTTTGTATACTTAAATCGGTTTTCGCACAATACCTGTCATATTTTTAAATCAATTCATTCAACCAATTACACATTTTTAATTACTATTTTTAGACGATGTTTGACTAGTATTTTGTTTGTCGAATATTCTATGACTATTTGTTGATAATAGCTAAATAATAATTAGATAATAAAAACAATAAAAAAAAATCCAATCAAAATTTAAGTAATTGCTTCATATATTTTTTTTCATTCTGTTTAAAAAAAATTTCATTTTTCAAAATGAAGTCCATTCAACTAAAAGACTCTAATTTTAATTTATGAACTGAGAGAGAGAAAAAAAAACCCTGCAATCATTACTGAGATTATGATCAAATAGTATCATTAAAATAAATTTTCAATAAGGAACAATAAGTTTTTCCTGTAAATATCTAACGAAGAATTCTATTTTGGAACTATTCTTAGTACTTCCGAAAATCGACCGTTTTTTTAAAAAAAAACTCTTTTTTTGTACAATTTTTGTTGCACCTTTCGAATTATGAACACGGAGAAAAAGAGAAAAAAAAAAAAAAAAAAATCTGGTAACATCTGTTATTTTAAAAATAAAAAAAACCACCATTTCGCCGAGGTTTTGATTTGGATTGCAAAATTCTCCTCGGAAAGTAATTTTTATTTGACAACCACAAATATTATCTAACCTTGAGCTCCGTTTTTTTTTTGTGAATAATTGATATTTAATTAAACAACGGTTGAATCACGCCAAAACAAAAACATACATAACACATTTTTTTGATTTGCAATGATTCGAAATATATATCCCCAAAGAGAAAACCAATTGATACCAATTATTATTATCCCCCTTTCTTTTTTTTTTTTTTTTTTGAGAAAAATGCATTTTAATAATGTCTCTTACTAAGCGATTTCCTTATCTATCGTACCCATATCCTATTTCCAAATTCCTTCGTGATTTCATTCGAGTTCTGACTCGCAACGCTGCTGTAACAAAGGTTCAATTACTCATTGCTCATCAACACTGCATTTTGGATTAATTAATATTTGCGGACCTGGTTTTTGTTCTATTAGAGTGTTACCGTGCCACCAATTACCTGGACAGCCATAACTCGAAGTGATACAGTGTCACCTATTACCTTTTATCGTGTAGTGTAGGTGTAACATTGGGATAATAAAAAAAATTCCTGAATGCTATATTAGCAGACCATAAGTGATATAGTTTTTTGTGTTCGGCGCTTCATTACCGCAGGTAAGATTTATTTTCTACGAGAATTTCCTATATATAAAAATTTTAATTTATGCTTCCCTTCTGTCTATTATTAATTTTAATTAAATAAATCAAGGAAAGAGAAAAAAAAATTCCATTATCTATTTCCTGCATTTTAAGAAGTGGATAAAACATCCTGATTTGATTTTTTTTTTGTTTTACCATTAACAACTTCCGTTACCCATTTCCCAAAATTCAAATTGAAATACTTTTAATTATCCATTTCCTAACTAAAATTGAAACTTCAAATTACCCGTTTTATAACTAAAATTCTAGCTATTGCTCAAAAACAAAAATACACCCTCTCCTTCCCTTTTTTCTCTTTTTTTTTTCTTTTTATACTCGTTACCTTTTTTTCTAAATCGTAATAATTGTTTAACATATATCCCTTTCACAATTTGAAGTACTTGTACAGGATTATGTATATAAAAAAAATCATAACAGCTTGAAATTCAAAATGCTTTACCATACCCAACCCTGAGATTTAAATTTTAAATCACCTTGACGAGTTATTCTTAAAAATTTTTAAATTTCCGGTTAAAATTCGAAATACTCTAAATTGCCCGTTTTCCAAAATTAACTTAAACATTTTGCTTTCAGCAAAAATTGCATTTAAAAGGTTATAGTTTAGAATACCTCTTTTTTTGTAATTCTAATTTACTATGAAATACCTCTAATATTCCATTTGTCAATACTTACAAAATCAAAAACAAATTCCTTTGAATTTAAAAAAAATACATCTTTTTTGTAAAAAAAAAATAATTTTAAATACCTTCAAATTCCATTTTCAAACCAATAAAAAAAACCCAACTAAAATACCTTTAATAAAATCCATTATTTTTCTCTAAAATTCTAATATTTTCTGTTTTCCTCAAAAAAAAAAATTGTATTAATCGCCATTTGCCTTCTTTCACACAAAAAATTTAATTAACAATACAGTTTCCTTCTTTCAAGATTCATTAAGAAGTCATTATTCTCTCTCTCATTATTTTCATCTCTCTTTCATTTTCCATAATGAAAAAAAAATTTTGAATTGATCACTAAAAAACTTCTTAAAAATTTCTTTCTTTCCATGTATGTAATTACGCATATACATATATACACATACTCATCTACATACACTGACAAAAATTTTAGTTCCTATCATGTTTCCTCTAACCATTCCCCATTCATTCATTCATTTCATTTCATTCGTTTTTCTTTTAGCACTATGTTCCAACAAGGCGTAACCTTGACCGAGTTCTGCCGACATCGCGCGTCCATATACGTAAGTTTACATAATTTGATCGTCTTTAAACTAAAAATAAAAATTCGTTCTTCGTTTTTACTTATTTTCTAGATTATTCTCCGGATCGTGGCATATCTTCGGATGCTAATGAACCCACAACCCCCGAATCGTGGCGTGTGGCTATGTGACCAGATTGAAACGTTAGTCCGGTCACGACTTCTTCCCTATGAACGCTATGAGTCAGAGAACTCGCTCGTTCGGACTCGGGCATTTTTTTTTACGCACGTACCCTTAGCGCCCCGATGCGATCGTTCCAGTCTCCGGACATACATATTTTCTGGCAATTATGGCCCGAGCTGGAAAAGATCGCTGTCAATAAGATTATCGTCGAGCAGTAAGTATCCGCTTTAATTTATTTTTCATATATTTTTTTTTTCTTCTTTTTTTTTTCTGTTCCTCTTTCTTTTTCATATATAAGTTTTACTAATTTAATTTACACTTCCAGGATTTTGTCCGAAACGCCGCCTGCCTTCCCGGACGCGGCCGCATAGAGCTTAACAAAAAAAAAATATTCCATTTATTAAGTTTTCTTCTTTTATACATAAGAAGAAAAAAAAAGGAAAAGACTAATACGAATATTTTATTTTTTTGATTTACTTTACTTATTACATTGTTATACTCACACTGTATATAATCTAATTGATAATTATCGTAACTATGTGAAAGGTAGTACGCATTTTTCTTATTCATTCAGTTTCCCTTTGGTTCTGTTCATATTAATATTTATTAGAATTTTTCTTTGACCGAAAAATAAAAAAATTTGATTATTTCCTTAATTTGCCCGACGAAAACAAAAAAAATGGTAAGTAATAAAATTAATTCGGCTATGTTCACTCGACACTGTCGTGTGATCACTTGTCTGAATTCCCCCCTTTTTTTTGTGAACTAATCCTGCACAGCTACATATCCGCTACCCTAATGAATTATTGTTCTTAATTTATAGGTGCGAGTAACGACATATTTTGTTTGTGGCATGCACCAATCTGATAAAGGCAAGAAAATTTGGAATCACAACGAGAAAAGTATAAAAACATCAGCAACCAACTAATCTTAATAAAACGTCAAAAGGAACAGGAAGAGAATGGAAAATTTGAACCAATATTATGCATTTATATTGCCAATCGGGATGGTTTTAAGTTTTGGGATAATGGAAAAAGAAAGGTGAGGAAAGTAGATTTTCTCGCACTTGGTAAGTCCATTAACCTCCCTTTTATTATATATTTCTTTTACTTCCTTAATTGTACTGATTCCAAATATTTTATTTAGATGAGCTGGAACCGTCGTGAACTGCAATAATCTGAAAACGTGGGGACTAAAGATAACTGAATTGCAAGATCGAATCACCGTTGGTAAAATCCATCGATTTCCGTACTACCACAACTATAATTATAATTCCTGCAATCTTACTTCTGCCTTCACGTCTATCTTCTTAATAAATTTTTCCTTTATAATAATATAATTCTTTACTTCCCTTTTTTTTCGGTGTTTCCCAACACAACGAATCTCTGTCTTTTATACTTACATTCTTTCTCTTATTTATTTCCCACTCGATTCTTATTAATATCCGGTGGAATTATGCACAGTCATTCGCGATTATATTCTTGACTTAAATAATACTAAAGATTTTAAATATAGATCATTATTATTACTTATTGATTGATTTCTCGAGTCGGAGAAAGAATTTATTAGAGTTTCATTTATATGATCTGAAGCCATGCAATAGAAAGCAGCAGAAAGTAAAAATAGAAGAATAGTTTACCGGTACCGGGTTTTCATGCCATGAAATTTTAAAATTCCTTCTCCCACTCTCTTATTCTAAGTTTACTTGTTATTATTACCAACAACAAAAAAAAAAAAAAAAAATCAGAGGGTGAAATTCGAGTTAATTATATTCTTTATTAATTCCGTACGCAATTATTGATACATTCAATAATCATATTTCATTATTATATATATATTTTTTTCTCTAATTCACGTATTTACGACTATTTCTTTTGTTTTCACACATTTTTTTTCACATTAAGAATTACTGGTCCATGCGTGTCATCTTGATGAGCTCTTCATTATTAATATTACTAATGATTTCATCCAATACATGTTTTGGCAAGTCTTCTAATGGTATCTTGCTGTTTCTTGTCGCACTATTTAACACCCGAATAGCCCGTTTGATAAGCTTCTCCCTGTATCTTGCCACCACGATTTTTTTCAACATTTCATTCCCATAGTGGCCGATCTTCTCTCGTTGAAGATTCTGAACAAAATCCTTATGCTTCATGAATCGCCTCATCTCTTCCGTTGATGCTTTCCATACGTCGATAGGTGTTACTTCTCTTCCCCCTTGACGTATTAACACAGTTTTCTTCATTTTCTTCACTTCCTCTCTACATTTCACTTCATACTCCTCTTCATTTTGTTTCAAGTACAGCAATTCCAGCTCTAGATCCTGGTTTATCATATCTCCCATAACTCTTTTCTTTATGAGGAACTGTCTGATTATCAAATGCGTCCAACTGACATGTCCCTCAGTGGTTGACCATATTTCATCCGGCTCTTTCTCGTATCCTGCAGGCAAATCATCATCTTGTCGCGCGTATCTACAATATTGTACCACATATCTTCCCTTTTTATCTTTTAAATTAACATCCGCCCCATTCTCTAGCAGCACTATTACAATTTCATCATATCCTCTTGCTCCTGCTAGGTGTAATGGTGTTACGCCCCCATTAGTCGTCTGCTGATTGACATCGGCTCCAAATCTTATTAGCATTTCCGTTATTTCTATCTTCCTTATGTGATCCGGACTATACAAATTGTTTTCTTCATACCGGTGAGTCAAAATTTTCTTAAATATCATAAACAGCGGTGTCATTCCATGGGAATCTCTATGATTCACTCTAGCCCCTTGCTTTAATAATGCATTTACTTTTTCCGATTGTCCATATTCCACCGCGTAGAATAATGGTGTTCTTCCTTTTTCGTCCTCAATGTCCATATTCGCATCGTGCTCAATGAATAAATTAAATATTTCCATGTATCTCTGTCGTACGTCTAGATGCGCAGCTGTTACTCCTTCACGATTTCTTGCCTCTACCTCGACTCCATTCTGCAGCATGTATTCCATTATTTCCGCCAACCTTGTCCTGTTCCCTCCTGTTTCCTGTCCAACAGCGATGACAAGTTGATGTATTGGTCGATTTCCACTGTCATCATTATCCGCATTGATGTTTGCACCTCGAGCTATGAGTAACCATGCTAATTCCGTGTTCGAATATTTCAAAATTCTGCATAATGGGACTATGGAGTTTGCGTGACTTGGTCCATTTACATTTGCATTATTCATAATGAGAGCTTCCACCGCCTCTTCTTTTTTTCGTAGCAGTGCCCTTATAATTAGCGTATATCCTTCCCTCCATTCTGGTACGTATGACAACCCGTATCGTCTTATTATTGTCGTCACTTCGTCGCTTCCATTCATATCTATTGCTTCATTCATCAGTCGTTTCGCCTTCTCTTGCTCCATCTTTTCTCTTCTTTATTTATCTGTCAACAGAGTAAATTCTATCATTGTTATTGCTATAGTAATTCCTTTCTTCTTTTTTTTCTTTTGCACTTTATTTTAATAATAATATTGTTTATCGTCTTATTTTATCTCCAATTGTGGATTTGCTGAATCAGACTCTGAAGCAATATGCGCCAATTTTATTTTGTCCTGGTGAACTACACGTTTTTTTCCTTTTACCATCAACTCGACGTTTTTGTTGTCAAATATTCTGATTACCTCGTACGGGCCGTCATAATGATCCTTCATTTTATCCGTCCTCGGTTCTTTTAGCAGCCACACCCAGTTGCCGACCTCGAAAATTCTTTCTTTTGCATTTCTGTCGTAATATTTCTTTGATCTTTTTTTCGCTCTTTCCAAATTTTCTTTCGCCAGCCTACGAGTTGTTTCCAGCGTGTCAACTAACTCATCCAGGTAATCATGGTACGATCTTCCGCCCGCCGCTCCTTCTCGTGAAAATTCTGATGGCACTAGCGCGGGTCTACCAAAAACGAGCTCATGTGGAGTATAATTTGTCGCCTCGTGCACACCCGTATTATACGAAAACATCGCAAAGTCGAGCCATTCATCCCATTCTCGATATTTGTCTATAAAAGTTTTTAAATACTCCGTAAGAGAGTGGTGACTCCTCTCAATTGACCCATTGGACTGTGGATGATACGCTGTTGTATTTAAATGCCTTATTCGGAACAAATTACATAGACGCTGTATCATATCACTCATAAAATTTGTTCCTTGATCTGTCAGGATTGCTCTTGGTGCCCCAAACAAGCAAATTACTTTTCCTGCCAATGCCTTTGCTACATCTTCAGCTTCTTGTTGTCTGAGTGGAATCGCTATCCCGAATTTCGTTAACAAGTCTTGCACAGTCAGAATGTATTTGTAACCCCGCCGCGTTTCTTCTCGTGGCCCATAAATATCCATGGAAATTTTTTCAAATGCGGTCTCCGGTGTATCAGTAATCATCATCGGCTTCTTAGGCTTCACGCGTACTAACTTTCGTTGCTGGCAAATAAAACAATTTTTCACAAAATTTCTCACATCTTGCTGCATCGTTCTCCAATAAAATCGAGTTCTTATTCGGCGATACGTCTTTGTCATCCCCTTGTGTCCTCCAACAGCGGACGTATGATGCTCTCTCATCAATGATCTTCTGTTAATAGCCTTGGGTACCTCCAGTTTTCCACCACACACCGTTATTTCTATATTCTGTTCCTTTACAATCTCATGTAATTTCCCAATGTAATAATCTTGCAGCGCTTTATTTAAATGATCACCTCCCGTCGGAACTCTCAAAGTCTTATACTCTTGTCGTTTTATCAGTATCCCCAAAGACTCCATAATCATATCTATTATTTTTTCTGATGTACGACCACTAGCATCGATTGAGTAGACCAACCCCAATCCGTGTCTTTTCCGCTTATTTATTATCAAAATATCACCTTTTTCCAACTGAGTTCCTTGTAAATTTGCCATATTTATCCACTTCATCTCGAGTAGCACGTCCGTTAAATCTGAATTCACATCCCCGTTGGCTGGTACAAAAAAGGCGAAATTGTCGTTAACATCGGTGACATGCTGTCTTGAATGTTTTAATTTTAATTTTTCTTCCGGGTTTGTACAGTAATCATTCGGAACATCCCATTCCATTAATGAGTCTCCCGAATCTGACTCTAAATCTGTGGAGTCATTAACACAAGTACTTCTTGCTTTAAAATCTTCCGATAACAGGAATCGCCATGGTTCGTTACTATTCTTATCATCTCTTTCATCGTAGTTTTGTTGATACTCATGTCCCGTATCCTCTTGTTCCATTGGAACGTCCATATTCGGCTCCAGATCGTGTTGTGTCAACCTGGGTTTTTGCACTTCAATCACTTCGTCTCTCTTTTTCTTTTTCACTTTTTCTCTAACAGCTGGTGGTGTCTTGATTTTTCCTTTCGCTGCTACCCTGCTTTCTTCTGCTGATTGTTGTCCCTTGGTTTCCTGTTCCACTTCTTTATCTTTTTCTGCTTGTTGCATCTTCCCTTTCATTTTTGCTTTATTTTTTCTCCGTTGCGGACGACTACTGGCAATTTGTGGTTCCGCTCCAGGTTCTGACGCTGATCCGGACGGCACGTAATACTCCCCACTTCCATCACTTGCCATTCCCCGTGCTGACTCGCTGTCACTGAGGGGAATTCGTACCACCTTCTTGGGTCGCGACTTACTTCCTCTTGGACGTCCCCTTCGTCGCACTTCTTTTTGTTGTTGTATACCCGACGGGCCCGGATTTGGAGTAATCCCAGCTGGATTCGGCTTATCATTTCTTCTCGTATCATTGTCAGTCCTCATTTCGATGTCAGATTCTCCCGATGATGTATTATATTGATGATCGTCCGTTCTTCTTAATTTCTTCTTTAAATTTTTGACCTTTTCTCTCCGACCTCTTCCGTCAGCTGATGAGTGTGTTGCTGATGTTTCCTCTCTTGCTCTTTTACCAACATTTACTTCCACCATTGCTAATAATTCACCGTTTTCGTTTCTCACCGGGTTTCGTGATAAAGCATCTGCGTTTGTGTTACTCTTACCTGGTCGATGGATAACTTCATATTCATATTCTTCTAATCGATTTACCCATCGCCGAATGTGCTCTCCGGGGCTTTTTGTAGACTTGAGCCACTGCAACGGTTGATGGTCGGTAACTAATGTAAATTTCTTACCAAAAATATATGGTCTGAACGTGTCAACAGCATACATAATAGCCAACAGTTCTTTCTTGGTCACTGTGTAGTTTCTTTCTGTCTTTGATAAAGCTCGAGAAGCATAACTTATCGCTCTATCTTCTCCAAGTTTCCCTTGGCTTAGTACTGCACCCAATGCAAAGTCTGACGCATCTGTAGCGACAATGAATGGTAATTCAAAGTTCGGATACTGCAACATTACATCTCCACATAATTCTTCTTTCAGTATTTTAAATGACTTTTCTTGAGATTCACCCCATGTAAAAATAGCGTCTTTTTTCAATAAATCAGTCAAAGGTTTTGCTTTACTTGCAAAATTCCGGATGAATCTTCTATAATATCCTGCAAGCCCAAGAAATTCTCGTACTTTCTTCTCGTCCGTTGGCCTCTTAAATTCTTCAACTGCTTCCACTTTCGCTGGATTCGGTTTTACTCCTTCCGCACTGATTATATGTCCCAAATACGCAACTTCCCGCCGTAAAAATTCGCACTTTGCCGGTTTTAATTTTAATCCTACTTTTTGAAGTCTATCAACAAATTGCAAATATTTTTGACAATGTTCTTCCAATGTTCTTGCATATATTACTGCGTCATCGACATAAATAAATAATATTACACCTTGCAATCCGGACAATACGTTTTCCATCGTACTTTGAAACGTCGGTGGACCACCTTTCAAACCCATCGCCATCCTCTTGAACTGATAATGTCCCATCGGGACTGAAAATGCCGTTTTATGTCGGTCTTGTTCTGCCAATGGTATCTGATAAAATCCCGAATCGAGATCAAACACAGAAAAATATACAGCATCACCAATTTGATCTAAAATGTCCCGGATATCTGGTAACGGATACGAGTTTGGTACTGTTTTATCGTTTAACCTTCAAAAATCGATTACCAACCTCCAATCTTTAGTTCCATCAGCTTTTGGTTTCTTGGGAACGATCCATACGGGTGAACTGTATGCAGAATCCGATGGTTCAATTATATCAGCATCAATCATTCCTTGTATTCGTTCTTTTAATACGTCTTTTAAATGATGCGGCATGCGATACTGTTTGATATTAATTGGGTTATCATCTTTTGTTCTTATCCGATGAGGTGGAACATTCGCTGCATTCAGTCGTTCGCCTGGTAATATGTAAACTCTTGGTTCGTATTCGATGTTCTGCCGCACTGTATTTAGTTCTTCTTCGTCCAGATGTGTTACCGATATTAAATTTAGTACTCGTTCTGTTCGTTCTGCTATATTTTCTTGCTCCGTTTTTTCAGTGAACCGCACCTTTGCTTCTGCTGTTATCTCTTCAAAATATTCAACTTCAACGTACGGTATCGCAAAATCATGTTCTTTTTCTGTAGTGTTAAATGCGTACATTTTCGCTGCACCCTGGTGAATTGATACTATGGCTTCTCCCAAATATATTCCTGGTGCAATATCACACCGTGGAATGTATCCTTCCGAAACGTTATTTACAACTCTTACCTCTATCATTTTTACACATCTTCTCGGAATTTTTATAATATCCTCCAAAAAGTAGTATTTCTTATTATTAATTGAAACAGTTTTATTACCAAAATCAATTTGCGAATTTTGTGCTGAAAAGAACGGCTGGCCCAATATACCATCTTCTTTTATGTTAAACTCCTCTCCCACGATATCAAACAGTACCCATTGACCTTCTATCTCTAGTTCAACTTGACCTATCGTAGTTATAGTATCAGATGTTATACCTTTTATCAGCGTTCTTCTTGTACTGTCAATTTTTGTTCTTAATTCCAGTGAGTCTCGTCGTATTAAATTTATTTCTGCGCCCATGTCAATGAGGAAGATACCTGTACCTCCAAGTACTTTATCGGCTCTTAATTTTACATATATATGTGTAGCACCCACTAATTTAACAGATTTTACTTCTTTTTCTTCATTTATTCGCTCCTTATTCGTTTCTTCTGAGTTGGCCGTTTCGACGGAGCGTGTCATCGCACCGGCCTTTTCTAGTTTAAAGGCCGTGTGTTTGGACCCCTGTTGGACATCTGATTTCCCCGGTTCTGCTGATTAACTCCACGTGATCCGTCCCATCTATTGTCGTAATTACCAGGCAAACTGTTCATAAGCCGCTGCGTTTCGAACGCGTTCGTCACCATTGCACCTGAGTTACCATAATTATTGTACCGCCTGTTGAGATTGCCTTGAAATTCTTGACCTCTGCCTCTGCCGTAGTAACCATTATTTCCATAATTTCCCCATTGATTTCCATAATTATTTCCATTTCGATACCCATTATAATTGTTGCCATTCTGTCCATATACATAGTTACCATTATTCTGCCAATTATTACCGCTTCTTCCATAATTATATCTCCCATTTCCTCTGTATCTATCGTTTTGCACATAGTACCGCTCCTGTTGCTGTGGAACTCTTCCCCGGAATTCCTGCTGATTCATTGGTGCCCAAGAATTTCGTTTGCTTTGTATTGGAACTGGACAATTTCGTGCCAAATGCCCAACTTGCCCGCATGTGAAACAGCTTCGCTTGTCTCCATTGTCCGCAATCTTCTCGTTAGTAATTGTATACGTAAATTCCGCGCTGGGTTTTGGTTTATGAACATATTCTGTGCCTTCTTGTTTACTTTCTTCTTTCACCTCTTCTTCAAGCGTTAGCTGTCTTATCCTTGCATGCTCCCGCTCCTTGAACCTTAGTTTTCCTTCTCTCGCTCTTTCCGCTGCTTTCGTCCTCTCGTATTGTATCTCCGCCTCCATTGCGATCTTTATTGCGTCTGCTAAAGTTCTGGGTTCTTTATTTGAGACTGCGAACGATAATTTTTCGTAGAGTCCATTAATAAAGGTTTCCAGCACTGTCGCCTCCAAATCCTTTGTTCGATAATCTTTTTGTTCTGCTGTTAATCCACTCCTGTTTATTTTATTCTCCGCTTCCGCTTTTATACCCTCCAGACGCGCACCAAATTTTGTTACACTTTCATTATTTTCTTGAATCATTCCCGTCAATCGATGTATTACCGCATGGAATGTTTCCATTCGACCAAAATTTTGACGTAGTTTCTCTATTACTTGGTTGACAGACTCTGCCTTTCTCAAAAACGTACGCATAATGCTTAAAGCCAGTCCCCCGAATCACGTTGACAATTCAAAAATAAATACCGGATCATCATCAGCCTTTAACCTCGTCGCACTGTACTCAATAGCGTCAATGAATGATTCCACGTCACCCTCTCCCGTAAAAACCGGTATATGCCGCATTAACGATATTATTCGTTTCAATTGAACCTCTTCAGTCTCCGCCATAGTTTTTACCGCTTTTGTGCCTGAAGCCGCACCAGGGCAATTTGAATTACCGTTAGTTTTCTCCCGATTTTTTTCAAAAATGTCTAATAATTCCTCGATATTTTTTATGTCGGTCTCGTACGAACAATCTTCGATCGATTCTTTCGAACTTATAGAGCCCGACAGAGAGTTACTTGGATTTCCTAACCTCCAGTTAGTCCAATACTCCCGTCGATCCGAATTACTACTATCGTTAAAGGACTCAATTTTTACTACTTACATAGACACCACGATGAATAATGCTACTGCTATCAGCATCCCTGTCTGTTGGCTTTGATTTCCTCTCAGACTGGTGTTGTATCCGATTCTTTGCAGCGGCTTCTTCTCTTAGCGGCACTACAGATCACTATTTTCCTCTTCTTTTTTTTTCGTACACTTTGCTTTTATCACTTATTTCACTTTTTATTTCTCTTTTCTTTTTTTCTTTTTCACTCACTTATCTATTTTTCTCACTTATCACTAGCGGGGCAACTTTGACATATAATTTGACACAAACAACCGGCTTCACTAATTCAGAGGATTTTACAGTTCATTCGGCAATTTCTCAGTAATCTCTAATATTTGGCACTCAATTAAATAAATCTTTACAAATCTTCAATATTTCTCAGTATTTCACAATTCAATTCAATATTCTTCAGTAATTCACAATTCAATAATCTTCAATATTCTTCAATAATTCACAATTCAATTCAATAATCTTCAGTATTCTTCAATAATTCACAATTCAATTCAATATTCTTCAGTATTCTTCAATAATTCACAATTCAATTCGATATTCTTCGGTAATTCACAATTCAATAATCTTCAGTATTCTTCCATAATTCACAATTCAATTCAATAATCTTCAGTAATTCACAATTCAATTCAATAATCTTCAGTATTCTTCAATAATTCACAATTCAATTCAATAATCTTCAGTATTCTTCAATAGTTCACAATTCAATTCAATAATCTTCAGTATTTCACAATTCAATTCAATAATCTTCAGTATTCTTCAATAATTCACAATTCAATTCAATAATCTTCAGTAATTCACAATTCAATTCACTTATTTTTCCATATTTCCATTTCAATTCAATATTTATCCATAAATCTTCAATATTTCTCAGTATAATTCAATAATTCTTCAGTATTTCTCAATTCAATTCACTTTTCTTCAATATTTCACAATTCGATTCACTTATTTTTTTTTCATATTTTCATTTCAATTCAATATTTTTCCGTAATCTTCAATATTTCACAGTATCATCCAATAATTCTTCAATATTTCTTAATTCAATTCACTTTTTTCAATATTTCATAATTTAATTCACTTATTTTTCCATGTATTATCTTCAATGTGTGCACTTTCCTTGCTATCTCATGACACCGTTTACTAATTTATTTATCGGGAAAAGATTTAGAATCTCAGTCTCACAGTTTCCTGTCGCGTTAACTGGGCACTCACCACTAAAATTCCCGAAAATTCACTTCACTCACCTCACTTCGCTGGGCGAAAACCACGTTGGGCGCCAAAATTTCTGTTACGTGTGAGCTTACACCTTAATGTTCTTACTGCGTAACCGATCTTACCGTGCCTAGCTCAGCGTCTCTAGAAATTTAATAGGATGTTATAAAGGGTGTGGGTCGCTCAGTGAAGGAATGACTATATGTGAATTTAATGGATATTTGTTTATTGGGCGTCCCCAAAATATGGGAGTACCCAGAAAAGGCCCTGAGAGTCTCTTTTACAAATCTAAGATAGCATAAATGAATCGGATACTAATACAATATTTTCATTCAACAATAGCGGCATTAAACGTATTCTTATAGTGATCTGTAATAAAAGCGGTAAAATAAGAGAGATATAATATTTATGCGCGAGCAGACGACTATTCGAATCAGCTTAACTATAGTAACTAACTCTTCTTCTGCAATTGCATCCTCTGCTTCCAAAATATCACTCCGCCGTTTCTCATGAGAACTCTTTTCGTGCTGCATAAGAAAATATCCCTTCGCCGTCTCCAACGGAACTCTTTTCTTCCCACAGTCAAACTGCTGACCACGCGAAACGTCTGCTCATCGCATTGTCTTTATAAAAGTAAGACTTAATGTAACTAATGTAATGCGATATTTATGTGCAGCTGTATAGCGCCTAATGAAACTACAATAAAATGTATTGCTTTCTGAACTAAAATATATCTATCTATTATTTGGTTATTAGTATTAGACGGATGGGCGTCAGCTCACCCGTCACATTCTCAAATAGAAAAGTCATTCACAATAAATGAAAATAAAACTGATATTTCAAATACTAAACATTCATCAAAAGTCAACAAATCTGAAAGTAAAAAAAAATTACCTATGGAAAAAAGTATGTTGGATAAAAAAATTAAAAGTGTTTCACATAAAAAGAAAAAAGATGAAATTTATGGACCGGTTCTATCATCGATCCGACAAGTTTTATTTAAAATAACCAGCAGTAATTCAATGGAAGAAATTGTCGTAATTTTGCAACAAAATTATAGAATGATAAATGAACTTTCTGCTGAAATTCACAATACTGTTGAAAAAAAATTAAGAGAACCATTTAGTAAACGATCTGAGAATTTCACCTATCCCAAATTCGAGTTAAATACACAAAATCTATCGGCTGAAAACGCTAAAATTAATCGTATACTTAATGATTCTTTTGCTTTAGTAAATGTTAGAGGTGATGGTAATTGCTTATTCCGGACATTTGCTGAATTAATTTATTATGATGAAAAACGATATATTGATATAAAACTATTTATTATAAATCATATTTTTTGTAATAAGTCCAATTATGAATCATTAATTTCTCGCGGTGCTATCTCGGTTGAAGATGTAGACAATAGTGCAATGTCTCATCCAAAAATCGATGATTTTTTACGCATGGTAGCTCGTGACCATACTTGGGGAAATGAAGGTTCGCTTCTTGCTATTAGCGATGCGCTGAAAGTAATAGTAGTTGTTATTGGTGTTACCAAAGAGACTCATAAAATGTATCAAATCTTGAAATTAATACCCTCTAGTACGCAATCATCAGTACCTTTAATCTTGATTAATGAGATTGACTTTCATTTTTTAGCAGCTCAAAGGAAACTGAATTCTTCTGAATTTCATGGTAACACATGGCAAGGTGTACCTATAGCTAAAACTATAATTGGTTCACTTTTTAACCGCGTTAATAATCGAGCTCATGAAAAAACTCAAAGAAATGAAAATATTTCAACAGAAACAATCAATGTTGATGAGCCTGAACAACAAGATATTCCTAGAATTTTGGATAAAATACGCCGAAGCACATCTCTTCAAGAAATAAAAGCTATCCAAAAAGACAATAACCCGACTATTTTAAGAGTTTGTTCGGATATAGAAAATAAAATAGCAGCAGATAATACAGAATTGGTGAAAAATTATCCTGCAAAAAAAATTGTACAAAAAAAACGATTTCCAAAAGAGCTTCTAGACAATTTTCAAATCGATAACGTTGAAAGTGATGGTAATTGCTTCTTTCGGGCGATCGCTGAACTTTTGTTCGATGATGAAGAAAAATATCTTGAAATCAAACTTTTTGTTGTTAATTATGTTCTTTTGAACATGAATTATTATGAAGTACTATGTAAAATGGGAGTCATAGAAGTTAAAATTGGTAATGAAGATAACGATCGTTTAGAAAACCCAAAAGTTGATGATTTTATAAGAATGGTAGCTTCTGATAAGATCTGGGGTAATGAAGGATCTATGATTGCAATCAGCCACGGTTTGGGAATTACATTATTTATTTTTATTGTTGATGGGCTAAGATCTGCATTAACAATGATTGTTGAATCTAGGCCCAAAAATGCACGCTCTTCGAAAGTATTAACATTACTTAATACTGACAATACGCATTTCTATGTGGCCCGTCCCAATGCTGATAATAGTGTGATAAATATTATTCAAACTAATATTGAACAAGAAATATGGAAAAATGTTGCTCGATCAGAATTAGAAATAACATCTTTATATCAAATGCATTTTCCAGAATACTCTGAACTAATGGGAATCGAAAACCAATGTAAAAATTAAAGTTAAAAACGTTGAGTGTTCGTGACTGTCACTCTTTCGCTCCCGGCCCTTTCAGTGACTTTAAATCCTCTCTACCTTCTTTTTAGTACACCAAAGCTGTTAAAAGTGTATACCATTTTAACAGAAATTTATTAAGTAACATTTTTCAATATAATATTTAGTTAATTCATAATAAAATTAGTTAAAAAATATTAATTTAGTCCAAAGCCCCCAGTGCGTCAATTGTGGTGATCGGACTTGTAACAACACGATAACTTTCGAAAAACAAGACTTATTGGCTTAATTTTTCTTCATTGTCTTGGTATTCGTGATCACAAAAACCCCTTTGAAAATGACTATCTGGATCCTTTTTGTTTAATTGTAATTCATAAAAAATCGTAAAAACTTATTACTCACGAAAAATTTAGCTGCCATTTTTTTACACACCTCAATCGCGAAAGCGTTAAGTGTGCTTTACTGTCACTCTCTCACGCTCGGCCCTTTCACTGACTTTAAATCCTCTTTACTTTCTTTATAGTACACCAAAGATGTTAATGATATATACCATTTTAAAGGAAATTTATTAAGGAACATTTTTCAATGCAATCCTTATATGATTCATGATGTGATTAATTTTAAAAAAATGATTTAGTCCGAAGCCCTCAGTGCGTCAATTGTGGTGTTCGGACTCGTCTAAACACGATATCTTTCGAAAAACAAGACTTATCAACTTAGTTTTTTTTTTATTATCTGTGTATTTCTGATCACAAGAACCCTTTCAAAAATTACTATCTGAATCCTTTTTGTTTTGGTGTAATTAATAAAAAACGTAAAAACTGATTCTTCGTGAAAAATTTAGCTGCTATTTTTACTGTTGTTATTATTTTTTTCATTGTTTCTCTCTATCAACTACTGATGGCAGTACTAGCGTATCAATATGTTTGAAAAAAAAGCGACATTTAAGACAAAACAAGGCGGGATATTTAGAAAAAAATGTTAGTAAAAAAATATTAAACTGAAAATAAGAAATAAAAATAAAAAAATCAAATTGATAATTTGTAAGTTGAATAAAAGTTCATAATAAAAAAAAATATATTAATATTATATAATAATAAAAGTAATGATTAAAAATAAATTGAGCGATTGAGGTGTGCACTTTTGGATTTTCCAACATTTTTTTTTTTTTGCTTTAAATCAAACAATTTTCTTTCAAACTTAAAAATATAATAAATAGAATAATTATGATTGATTAATTAATTATATATATATATATATATATATATATATATAGCTTAATTTTATAAATTATAATTAACTTAGTCTATTATAGGTTAAAAATAAAAAATTCAAAAATTAATATTTTAAATTAAAAATTTTTTTATTAAACATTTACAAACCAATCTCTCAGCATTTTAACATCCCCATATGCATATAAATAATAATTATTATTGTTTAATTGATGATAATACTTACAGAAAGTTATCTAAATTAATTAAATCTTTTACTTATTAACTAATTTTACAAAAAACTTAGAAATAATATATACATTTTTATTTGCAACTATTTACATTAGTTTTCTTTTTTTAATTATTATCTCATCATCATCATCATCATCTACATTTTTTTTATAGCCCCATGGTAGAGTATCGTGGCTGCCATCAATGAGCTGGCGCTTATCATCAGCCCAGCTCAATGCAATTTTATTTTGAACAATTGTTTTTACATCATGTTCGTTCGATTTTATCAAGTATTGTTTGTTAGTTAATGTAACATGATTTTCAAGACATTGCTTGAAATCATCAAACGTGATCGTTCTCGAAGTGGGGCCCTTGACTCCCTTTGCCCGCTTTTTAGCTCATTTGTTCTTATAAGTCTTGAATGCATATAATTTAGCCCTGAGTCCAGTGAATTCAGTCATGATTTCACCATTATTTTCATCCTTCATTAGACCCAGGACTTTCTTATTAGCTAATGGCATATTATAAACATTATCTTCGGGATAGTCAGAGGTGTCGAACTTTGAGATATCACGTTTGATGATTTTATAGACATCTGGCACAGTAAAATGATAGATGAGACTGTCGGTGTCAGTATACATTAATTTTGACTCATCATTTTTAAAGTTCTTTTTTACATAATTATAATGAAAGTCATAAATAAATGTTTTAGACAAATCTAAAATACTAAAGCCCACATAGATTGGTTTATTGAAACAGACTTTTACTTTTTTCATCTCAATAATTACCATATCTTTATCAAACATGGTAAGACTATGGAAATTTGGCTTACATATCAATTCTTTGACGCCATATCTACCCTTCCATTCAGTTTTTAATTGTACATCTTTGTGCTTTCTTACATTTTCCATAGTCTTACCAAATACAGCGTTGTTCATTAGTTTATAAAAATTTTTTTCAAATTCGTTTTTTGCTAATTTTCTACAGTCAGTATTTTTATCTATATAAGTTTTGAGCCATGGCGATTGTTCGAACTTTAGTACTCTGTGGACTTTTGTTAATTTTAATCCTAATTCTAGACATTGTTTTAAATTTTTGTAATGTATTATATAATTATTTTTATTATACAAAGTTGTCGATAATTTCGAGTGTTTGGATCCTGGTGGTACAAAGTGCTCAAGACACAAGGGCAAGTCTTTGTGAAGTTCATGTAACTCCTCAGGATAACTTAAGTCTACTTCTAAAATGTATCCTACACTATCATCATTGTCATTTAAAAATTTATTTACATCATCATCTACATTTTCCACCCACTCAAATGAACCTGTCGGCAGTGACATACTCATAGCTGCGCCGTATAAATTATTTACATCATAGTACATCAAGTATGATTCAGCTTTGCTTGGATCAAAGTCCTCACCCATGTACCGATTATTAGCAGCAGCATATCGGTTTGTACACTGAGATACCCCACCCCTGATGCCTTTTTCAATAAAAAGTACCATTTCAGGATCAGTTAAAAGCTGAAGTTCCACACCAGTGTATTTTAACATAGCATCAGAGACACTTTCATTCGTTAATTTTGAAAAAAATGATACTTGATCAGGCAATTGCTTGTCATTAAGTTTATCAATATTTGAAATATATTCATCTGGAAATATGCCTTTACGTGTAACTAATTTAAATTCATCTGGGTCGGGATAGTGAAGTTTCGTTATAAGCTTTTCATCATCACTAATATTTGAAGCTAATTTTTCAAGGCTAGATGCCATAAATCTGAATGAGTCTATGAAACGTAATGTCACTGAAGTATTTTCTATTGATTTTGTGAAAGATATATATTTTTCTTTATTAATTGGTAGCAGAGTTACATCACCTTTAATTAATGTAGCTAAACTTTTAATTAAAAAATGTGAATCATAGCCTGATAAATTGTGAAAGACTATGGGAATAACATGAGACTTTGGATAATTGACATTACAAGATATATGTGCTGGGCCGCGATAATTACCAGTGAAATGACAGTGATCGTAACACTTATCAGTATTGGTAGTGATTTTTTTTTCACAAATATGACAAACAGTTGCCTGAAACCACAGTGAGTGGTTTCATTGGTATAGGATTTTTCAAATATCTTTCGTATTCAATAGCTAATTTTGCCAACTTTAAAATAAACCACCCAATATAAAATTTTGAACGATTTAATTCGAATTTAGATAATTTATTATCATAACTGCAATGTTGATAGAATGCTACACTGTGTGGAACATGCTTTTGAGTTTCATCATCTCCTGGGGTTTTTTCTAGTGTACATTCCAAGTCTGCATACACAACAAACGGTACAGTGTCTTTGTATTGATAGTTTTTAAATTTTAAAATTTGATCTTTTCCCTTCGGAAATGTCATATGGACTTTATTTATTTTAAAACAGTCAGCTTTGTGATTTTCATACGAATAAACATATTTAAAATGATTCAAGCATCAATCACAAAAAAATAATTTGCTGTTTGACTTGAAAACTTGAGATTTAACTAGACGTGAAAGATCTTTGATCAAAGCAAAGTGAAATTTAGGTTGAAAATTTTTAATATCAAAATAAGATGTATTTAATTTAATATTTTGCTGTACCATTAAGAGATGAATAACTTTTTTATCAGACTTTATGAGTTTACTTAAGTATAATGGAATTATTGCGCTTTTTTCGGATTTTTTATTGCAAAATTCTGAGCATCATCAAGAAAAGCACGAAGATCAGTATGAGCTTGATTTGTCACGCATCCTGATCTTATATTATTTGAGAATGCGTTTTCAAGATCTTGCCACTTGATGAGGCGTCGGTTTGCACGCAAGTCACCACCAGTTACTTCTCCACTCAATTGTGTAAATTGATCAGCATACCAGTACAAAAGTATAATATTTGCTCGTACACTTCTCCTGACTTGAACATTTATCTGAGGATCTAGCAAGATCTCATTGAAGTAATCAATTGTATCAGCACACACTTGATAACACTTCTGGCAATGTTCTTTAGCTAATGGCTTATCACGTAAATCATTGAATGATTTAATTATTGAATCTACTGGACGCTGCAGCGCCGCAATAAAATCATTTTGTGCCATTTTTTCAAAAATTCATCACTAAAGTTACTGTTTATAATTACACTTAAAATTGTCTTTTAAAAGTTTATCACTAGTATTGTTTATTAAGTAGTTTTTATATAAATTGATTAGTTTATTAAAAAATAAATTTTAAAAAAATCACTAAGATTGTTCATTTAAAAATTTATCACTAAAACACTTAAATTATTTATATATTGTTCAAATAACCACTTAAATTATTTTTATATTGTTTAAATAATCACTTAAATTATTTTTATATTGTTTAAATAATCACTTAAAATTGTTTATAAAAATTTTCAGAAAAAAATTTTTTAAACGCACACACAAAGAACTTTTAATCGTGAGAGATTCGTACTTCATTGAGAGAACTCGTACTTCTTTTTGTGAAGTATGCTCTCGCGCGGTGCTTTTATAGGTGAGGCGCGACTCATCAACTGCGTAGTAAAAAATTTTATAGTTCTCAAAAGTACCAACCTAATGAAATAAAATCCCCAGAATCTTGCAAAAATTCCCTAGAAAATTACAAAGTACCAACCTTATAAAACAAAATTCCCTAGAATCTTGGCTAAAAAAATTCCTAGATTGTGTCAACATAACCTAAGATCTAGATGGCGTGACGAAGAGTTTAACGTCATCTACTACGCAGTTAAAAATTTAACTGATGAGTCATGAACTAAAAATAGAATCGAGTGAGTCACCATCTAAAAATAAATATTCTACTGCGCAGTTAAAATTAAACTCGATGACATCATCTAAAGATTTAATCAATTAAGTCATAGCTAATAAAAAAAATCGCTGTCGCTAAAAACTAAATATTGTAAAATCTTACAATTTCTGATTAGTGTATCATAACTTTTTTTAAAAATGCACTACTTATTCATATAGTAATCTCTAGATAAACGCAAGCTTGAAAGATTCAAAATTAATTCAAAATGGTGGATATGGGAAAAATATTAAATTCAAAATGGCGGAAATGGGCACAATAGTTCATTCAAACTGGCAGACGGGCATAATATTTAATTCAAAATGGCGGACATGGGCACAATAGTTCATACAAACTGGCAGACATGGGCATAATATTTAATTCAAAATGGCGGACATGAGCATAATATTTAATTCAAAATGGCGGAAATGGGTATAATGTTTAATTCAAAATGGTGGATATGGGAAAAATAATAAATTCAAAATGGTGGACATGAGCTCAAAACTACCAACCATGAGGGCAACACGAGTATCAATCTTTTCAAAAATTCCCACTCAAAATATGCATGAAGCGCCATCTGTCATAACACAAGCTCAAAATGGCAAATAAGAGCTCAAAATGTTGTCAATTAGCGTCTAAATGATATCAAAAAGGCCCCAGATAAGCTCAAACATGAGCTCGACCGGTTAAACGACTGCTGATACATGAGGCGCCACCTGTTATTGGACTCAAAATAGATATCAATTAGCATCAATAATCTGGAGAAAGGACTCATGATAAGCTTGAAATGGTGGGTAAGAGTTCAAAATGGCTGACATTTAGCATCAAACGAACCCTAGATAAGCTCAGGCGGTAAAATAGACCCCAGATAAGCTGAAATGATAACAATTAGCGTCAAAATGATGTCAAAAAGGCCCCAGATAAGCTCAATTGATGTCAATTAGCGTTAAAAGGCTGCAGATAACCACACCTACAGTCGATACATCACCAACAGTCAATACATCACCAACAGTCGATACATTATCGACAGTCGATAACCAACAGTCAATAACTTACCATCTGTCGGTACAACATATCATGCCCATCTTGCCCCGTTGTAGCCAGAACTCCCCCTGTCTATCTACTGAAATCGATTTACAACAAACACATCGCTCAAACCTGAACTACTACCACACCAACTACTCCATGGGTGATGAAGTCACCGTCGTATAAAATTTTATTATAAGCTTATACTATTAAAATATCTATACTGTAAAGTGAGCGAATAAAACTAGAGGATCTGGTTTAGGCGTGAGGTATTAAACAATTTAAAATTACACAAGAATTAAGAAAGAATAAATTATAGATTTATTTACACTTTTTACAGATAATTATTATTAGAAATAATTATTGTTAGTGAATTCAAACGCAAGATATACGTGAGAGCGAATGCACCTAAAATGAAACGAATTACGTATAAAAATGTCGACACGTGGTCGATAGCGATTACTTCACGGAAATTAATTTAGTAATTAATTATCCGCGAATGACAAATTATTTATACTCAATAAACAGCAGCCTTGATTTACTGACTAAATATTGAATATAAATCAGCACAAGATTTAGTTTAAGACCACAAGAAATAGTTTTATTATTGCAAAGCGGTTTTAGAACACGTGGTAAACGGTACTAGAGCACGTTGTAGAATAGAAAGATGAAACAATGGCGTCTTCCTTCGTTTCCGCTTGGAGGAGATGATGACAGCATGGCTGTCCCTGCGAATTTTCCCATTGGTTTAAAAGCGCGCAAACAGGAAACAGTTAGTAGCTGATTTTTCTTATTGGCAGCTGAGCACGCCGTTATGAGACGAATTTTCTGATTGGCCCCGCTAATATAATACGAATTATCTTAGTGGCCGGCTAGTAGCGGGTTCTCATGCAGTTTTTACACGGTCATGAGCAATAAATTGCAAGTGTCGGGTCCATATAGCGAGTGACCCGGCCCTATTCTGACCTTGAAGTCAGTCGCGAGTTCGGCAACTCCCGGACTAGCGAAAATGCACGAAGGATTTGAAATTAATCAAGCTCATGACTGAACATATACCTAAAATGAAGTTTATGTTTTTATAAGTATGAATGTGAGTGTGAAGAAAATGATAAATAAAAAAGAATAAATAAAAACCTGTTCTTATTCAAATTTACCTTCATACACTAGTTTTCCATCTAAGCATTCCATTAAACCCAACAATCATCTCACCTGCATTCAATTAAAATTATCTAAGACGCTTCTCGTCAAAAGATTTTTTTACCAACGCTTCATTGTACCCTGATTTCCTGAAACTCACCTAAATACTGCACACCTGCATTCAATTACAATTTTTTATACCCATATCATTAATTTTGACACCTACAATCCATTACATCCAATCTTCCACGCTCATCTCCTCAAAGATTATTACAAGTCATCCGGGCCCTCCTCACCATCAAAGGGAATTTCCTCCGACCTCACGGGGCCCCTTCCCCCTCGGGAAAACCCCCTAGGACCGGCGCCAGGTGCCGCAAGGAGAGGGTAAGTCCTGTCTCACCAGTTATGCCCTATACAACTGCTGTTGCCAAATTTCGTGTTAATTAGTTTAAATTTAGTGACCTGGTATTCACCATTGACATTCAATTCACCCATTTGCTTCTAAGGTAAGATGTCTTTCAAGGTTGTGGTTCCATTAATTTTTGTGAAATCCATTTTGTTGACTGTCGAAATTTGAAAACATTTTTCCAATGATATCATAATTTAAATTAGAAAAATAAAAGAGAGCATAAATGGATAATACTTAAAAATAAAATTTTTTCTCCAAACTGCCTCGAACAACACATAAGCACTTCGGTATAAGGTTTTTAATAACTCTTACAGGTTCACTGAGATATATTTTTATGCTTAACTTCACACACTACTACGACTTCTAAGAACACTGGAGAGCTGGTGAAGAACTGTAATGGCTTGGAACGAAAAACACTCTTTATAATGCAAATCCTTACTACACTTTTGGTGAAAAATAGGGGAAAAATAGATAAATATTAAATAAAAGTGTAAATTTTTAGAAAAATTGTCTCATTTGTTTATAACAAAATAAAAGTGAAAGTTGCTGAAGATAAGATAAGGTATACATTAGGGTGGGCCAAAAAAAGTGACTATTTTTTTTTCTTTAGTTACAGTGAAAATATTGTTTGAGATGATGAAAAAAAAATTCTATCAAAATTTGAGCTCTTAATATTAATATTAAGAGGTGCCTATTTGCAATTCTCCATTTCCCATTTAAATACACTTATCCAAAAAATTAAAGGAACAAGAAAATTTTATAAATTTTTTAGTGATTTTTGGAAGGCTGTATTTTTGTGAAAAATGATCGTATCGAAAAAATTAAAAAAGCAAATTGGAGCTTGAAATCTCTAGTTTGAAGATCTTTCAGCAAAATTTTTTTTTGAGCCACGGTTTTTGCGGAATCATAAGAAAAAGGTCGAGACAAAATTTTTCTAAATTTTTTGGTTTCGTTTTTTAGGTCTACGGGGCCGGGAAAAATTTTTTCAAAAAAACGAATTCATGGCTTGTTTAGGAAATTTATTCAGCTACAATTTGCTTTTTTTGTTTCTCTGTACGACAATTTGCTGCTGAGATATCAGCCTTCAAATGAAAAAGGATCCTTTTGTCTTTGATTATTGATATCTCAGCAAGAAATGGTCACAACGTACGAGACCAAACAAGAATTTTTTCACATTTTTATTTTTTTACGTTTTATTCGGAGGGTTATTTTTTTTTTCGTTTTTCAGAAAAAAAATTTTTTCTTTTCTTTACATTACATTTACTAAATAACTAATGCAAAAATAAAAGAAAATCAAAAAAAAATTCATTATTTTATTTTGGTAATGATTACACAAATTAAGGAACAAAACTTGTTCCTTTAATTGTTTTGTAAAACTTTGAGCAATCGGTCCGGACAAACGGTTCAATGGATCAATCTGAAAATTTCCAGGGTTTTTTGGGGTACATTAACCTGTAAAATTACCTGGCAACATTATTTTTTTTATCAATATTTGCAGAGTAGCGATGAGTTGACTAAAAAACTAGAAAATGGCCATTTTGTAAAGGTTTTTCAAATGGATATCAAGGATAAAAAAAAATTTTTTTTTGAAAAAATCGAAAATGGAGCTTGTAGGGGATTTATTCAAGTTTATTAAACTGCTCTTCAAATTACTGTGTGACCATTTCTTGCTGAGATATCAATAATCAAAGACAAAAGGATCCTTTTTCATTTGAAGGCTGATATCTCAGCAGCAAATTGTCGTACAGAGAAACAAAAAAAGGAAATTGTAGCTGAATAAGTTTCCTAAACAAGCCATGAATTCGTTTTTTTGAAAAAATTTTTCCCGGCCCCGTAGACCTAAAAAACGAAACCAAAAAGTTTAGAAAAATTTTGTCTCGACCTTTTTCTTATGATTCCGCAAAAACCGTGGCACAAAAAAAAATTTTGCTGAAAGATTTTCAAACTAGAGATTTCAAGCTTCAATTTGCTTTTTTAATTTTTCCGATACGATCATTTTTCACAAAAATACAGCCTTCCAAAAATCACTAAAAAATTTATAAAATTTTCTTGTTCCTTTAATTTTTTGGATAAGTGTAACATGGGAAAAAAAAATTTTTTATTATTTTAATTTTCTAGCTCGGCATTCGTACGTCATATAAATGAGTCCATAGCATATTCTTGTAGAGAATTTAACGCTCTACAAAAAAGGTCTCTTATCATTTTTTGATAAATCCATCCATTCGAAAGTTATCGGAGCTGGAAGTCAAATCTATGATAAATTTCCAGATCTTTTCACTTTTCCAGCAAAATTATCAGACTTATCAAAAAATGTCATAGAATCTTTTTTATAGATAATTTCATTCCCTACAAATTGTATTTAATGAAGTTCTTTGAAATATCGCATTGTTTTCTAGTTATTTTCATTTTAATGCCAAGCTCGTAAAAATAATAGTCTTCTACTCTATTCTGAGAACTTAAGATTAAAATGGAAATAACTAGAAAACAATGTGGAATTTGAATGAACTTTATTCTGACAAATTTGTAGTAAATAAAATTGTCTATAACAAAGATCCTATGACATTTTTTGATAAGTCTGATAGTTTTGCTGGAAAAGTAAAAAGATCTGGAAATTTATTATAGATTTGACTTCCAGCTCCGATAACGTTCGAATTGATGGATTCATCAAAAAATGATAAGAGACCTTTTTTGTAGAGCGTTAAATTCTCTACCAGAATATGCTACGGACTCATTTATATGACGTGCGAATGCCGAGCTAGAAAAATAAAAAAATAAAAAAATTTTTTTCTCATGTTATTTAAATGGGAAATGGAGAATTGCAAATAGGCACCTCTCAATATTAATATTAAGAGTTCAAATTTTAATAGAATTTTTTTTTCATCATCTCAAACAATATTTTCACTGTAACTAACGAAAAAAAAAATAGTCACCTTTTTTGGCCCACCCTAGTATACATGTATTAATTAGTACAAAAAATGCGTCAGTGGTTATAAAAAAAAAGTATCCCTACCCTTCCGCATACCATAAACTTTAATCTTCAAAACATTTAAAGAATACAATACCAACATACGTCATTTTTCCCACCTAAATCCAAAAAATACTCACACTCCAACGCCCTCTATATCCTTATCCATGAACCATATCAATCCCATACCCCCACTCCATAGTCTAGGTCCCGATCCTACGGTATCAATCTCATATCCCCTCCCCTGATCTCACATCATCCTTCCCTCAGGCCCCTCAAATCTACTAAAAAAATGCCACAAGCGCCCTCTCCCGGATACCACTATGGAAGATCAACGGAAAGCGCACCCTATCTCAACTGTCGGTATGCGAAATTTCCCCTAACCCCCACTTATCCATGAGGGTATTGCAGATCCCTGTTGTGAAAGAGAAGGCATCCCTTCTTATCTACTTACTATACATATTTTTTGTACTATGGTATGTTACATAATAAAAACCATGCATTTTAGTTTTTAATTTTCATTTCTATGCTATCGGACAGCTTCTCAAAAAATATTGGTATATAAAGACTATGATTTCATGATATCGAGAGAAATATAATTTTTAATATATTGGAAGAATATACCTTTAATATACCTCAAACCATAGATTTAAATATATAAGTTCTTCCATGTATAATCAATCATATACAGAAAATATGTAACTAATTATATAAGTCAAAATATATATAAATTTTATTATATTATATTTTATAAATTACATATATACCATCAATATATGACAAAAATATATTGAGCATTATATGAGATAATACATATAAACAAATGTAAAACATTAAATAAAAAGAAATAGATTGTTAAAAATGTATAATCCAATATATGCTAAAAACATATATTCGTAAATATATATATTTTTAACAATATATAGCTTTTCCACACGGGAAAGTAGAATTTTCTAGAATAAATTTTTCTTAGGAAAGTTTCTAAAAACGAGAGCCCAATACCCCGACGTCTACAGTAAGACATGGCTTACGCCATCAACACTCACACATATAGATGTGTTTTAACGTGTACTTGGCATGAGACACTGTCGTGACTCCTGAATTCTTTTTTGACAAAAATTAATTTTTCTTATTCTTAGTAATTAAATAAGGTACCGGTGGGTAATAAGGCCTAGCTAAAGGAGAATTTGAGTAGAATCGAAAATATTGCATTTAATTATCGAAATGTATCATTAATCTTCATTTCAATACATAAGCCATAAAATATAATTAAGTAATGGTAATTCTTACAATAAACAAACAAAAAATTAAACTTTTACGAAAACCATATGAATGGGCCTTATTTTAGTACGATAGGGTAATAAGACCTACGGGTTAAACGAACTGTATTAGTTAAACTATACTTAATAAAATTGGTATTAGAGATAAACCATCCCTTAAATTTAGCAACAAAACTTTTTAAGAGTCAGAAGACAGATTGCTTTGCTCAACAGCACTTAAACTATCGGTATCCTTTTTAAGAATCAGAAGACTAAATAGTTTTTTATACTTTCTTATGCACTACAACAGCACTTGACGGATGATGAAATATAGAAGACAGGAAACGTGGTATCGAGACTCTATAAACTTGTCGTAATATCTCGATGTAAAACCCTTCTACTAGAATAGCCTTTCGCGGAGGCAATTATTTTAAATATCATATCTGTCAATTAGGCTTTATTACCCGCGGGTACCTTATTAGTAAACTTCCAATTTTTGTAAAATTAATAGTTGTTTTCCATTCAAATATAATTCTTGTAGAAGCTGTAAGTCAAATATTTCGTCATAAAATTCCAATAACGAAGAAAGAAATAGAAAAAAGTATCCATTTAAAAGCTGTAAAATAATAGTTGACTATTCATTGAATTGATGGAATTACTTTTTACTTCATTTAAGTAAAGTTATTTTTATGTTTACAAATGTATATAACAATAAAAATAAATATTCATACTCTTTGTTCAAGAAACTGATAATTAACAATAATAAATTGAATATTTTTAACGGACATTCTGAACAAAAAAACTTCTGTTTGGACCATAGTATTGTTTTTTCTCAGTGTAGTCATCAAAATAATAATAAGTCATACGAGACATTTTACTTGCTGATCTCTTTTACCAGTTATTGAAAACTTCAATGTTTAGATTAAGTTGATAGGTTTGGGAGTAATTATCGCTTAAGGAGTGGTGCAGTTAATACTCTGGTAAATTGTGGCAAGCATTCAAAGATGTAAATAAGATTATAAACATTCCGAATGTATACTATAATTAATTAAGAATTTATACAAATCACCGCAGTAGTGTTACAAACAGTCAAATACAATTAACCGTGCAGGACCATACCATTTTCGGATTCATTAAAAGTCGACACACTTTTTTATAGAAAATATTAAGCTAGCTTGAACCATAACTCATATTGAGGTTATTAGCTAGAAAATAAACATCTCTAAGATTTTGTATAAATTATTTGTATTATCAGAACAAAACATATTTGATATTTACAGTATGTATTTTTTCTTACTAGAATAAAAACTATCTTGAAAATAATTGCAACCATCGATCAATGTATTTTGGGATGGAGAACGTCCTGTCCGGCGAGAACATGCATTATACAATATATTACATCAAAAGCGACAATTCTAGCGCATTTATTGACATCATTTCGATTCCGTTACTTTTCTGAGCTATATATTAATAGCACTGTATGTTCTTCTCTAATAATTTTATTTATGGATTTCGCATACTAATTTTGGGTAAACGATTTATGTGAAGTGTCATGAATATTTGTAATAATGGACCTAATTATACATATTTCATGACATTCAATTATTTTATCAAGCCAACAATAACCAGCTGCCGTCTAAACGTATTTATCAAACAATCCATGGTGTGAAAATACTCAGTAATAGAATACACATGGAAATCGTTGTAGCTCTGTCAGCAGTATCTGTAACAAAGAAAAGTTGAACGGTCAAATTAAAATTATAATATGACTTGAACTTTCATAGAAACAACTTAAAGTTATCATTTAATCAAATTGGGACGTTTTTAGTAGATTTCATAGAAATCTGTCATTTGCATTTGTCCTTATGGTGGAATTTTCAGAGAATTTCGTCATAATCTATCATAATTCATCTAGTAGGTTTCAAAAATACCATTGGTTCAAAACTTTATGTATGTATGTTGCGACGTTACATTGCCGAAGAAATGGAGTTGAAGGTTGAGTAAGTGTGAGTCTGTGTGATAGAGAGAGAAAAAGTGAGTATGTGTGTTGAGTTGAGTGTAATAGATGGTGAGCTGAGCATATGGAGTATAATGTATATGGCAAGTGTGCGATCGAGTACGTGTACGGTACGTAGTATGTTTTGTAGTGTCTGTGTGGTAGAGCGTGGATTTAACGGGGGAGATCTAGCTGTGTCGTGGATAGTGGCCAAGATAACGTGTCTCCCGACCAGTGATGAAGACTTGGCCTAGGCTTAGCTCTCGTGGTTGACGTGGTGATCACGGAGGTGCGACTGAGAGGTCGCCGCCCCTTCGTTTTGGTACCCGGGGTTAGCTGGGGTACGTGTACGTTTATTGGGGGGATGGCAGGCCTCGTTTGCAATGCTCAAGGAAGCCGACAATTCGCTAACTTTAGATATGGCGGGGAGTGACAGTGTGGGAAGGCCCGTGAGTCCACGGCTTGGATGCTTGTGAAGGTAAAAATGGATGGAGAAGCGAGAATGTGAGATTGAAAGAAATGGAGTGGAGCGAGCGAGTTCGAGTGGGAGGTTATGGAGTAGCAGTTGGGTAACTACCGTTGAGTAAGGAAGTTGAGACTTGGCGTTGCTCGTGAACGAGTCGACCCAGTAGTCGAGATTGGGGTTTTGGAGGAAGCGGTGGTGAGTCGGAGAGTCGGCATGCTGGACCTCGACCGCAACCGTGAACTGTCGTCGTTTTGGAGCTTGTGGCTCCATGTATGGTGCTCTAGGAGCCGTCTGTCGTATTAATTATTGTTGGACATTACCACATTATTTATTTTATTTTATATTTTATCTAGCAGTGTATAAAATTTTGTGATTCGTCGTCGTCGAGAGGTTCCCGATGTCTTGTCCAGGTAATTATATGTTTGATGGACCAAGAGTACTACACCACAGATTTTTTAGGCCCTCCGCGTCACTCTCATGTCATCTTTATGGTGTTTTCATTTGGTTTCGTTTGTAATTCTATTTAGTCTCTCATCTCCAAAAGACATAGTTTTTAGGTTTTAATTTACGTGTTCGTTTAGACCGGTTGCTGATACCGGGGAAATGAAAGTTGGCTGGCACCTGTCAGGATCTGGAGGAGATGAGAAGGTTGATTGGTAGGCGAAGTGTAACGTAGTCCGATTTTGTGTAATTTGAGTTTTAAGTTATTGAGTAATTTCATGGAGTAAAGTTTTTTTTCGAGTAATTATTGGGTTTGATCGAGTATATAAGAGAATATTATGTTACAATGTATATAAATATATATGTATATATTAGGGTGTTTCACAAAAAAAAATTTCTTTTCTGATAGTCTCAAAAGTTAGGTATAGTAAAAAATCCTCCTAAAAGAGCAGCTCGAAATCTCAATTCTAGTAAGAGCTCAATGTACATTCATTTTTCCATTTGAATTGGATGTAAAAAATTTTTTTTTAACTTCCCGCTAAGAAAATCGACGATTTTCGAAAAATTGGGAAGTTATTGTTTTCACCCCGATTTTCGAAAGTCGAGTTTTCATTAGATGTCGACGTTTTGAGGTCCTAGGAAGCTATTCTGACTATTTTCAGAATGATGTCCGAGTGTATGTGTGTGTGTGTGTGTGTGTGTGTGTGTGTATGTAAACTCTTTGTAACTTTTTAACTAATGAATCGATTTGGATGTTTGGGGTGGCAATCGAAGGAGCTTGTTGGCCCTCAACTTTCCTGAAAATTTCAGATCATTTGATCAAGCAGACTCGAAAATATTGGCGAATTACGAAAAAAAAAAAATTTATTTTTTAGTTTTTTAGTGATTTCTCAGAAACGACTTAAACGATCGACTTCAAAATCTAATCAGCTCTAGAACTTTATAAGCCGCGTCGAATGCCACCTCAACCATCTCAATCGGTTAATTTGTTCGAGAGATATCGATGGCGAAAGAAATAATAAAAAACAGTTTTTTTCGATTATCTTTGAAGTGAGTCATCCGATCAATATTAAAATTTAATCAGCTTTAGAATTCAAGAAAACGCGCCGATTGCCACCTCAAACGTCAAAATCGGTTGATTAGTCCAAAAGAAATCGGCGCTGAAAAGTTAAAAAAATAACATTTTATGTTATTTGTTCCAGATAAATCAAAATATAATGTGCTAAAATGTGTCTGAAATCATACCAACTCTTTCTCTTTATAGTCTCTTCCGATCATCAGATAATGTCATATAACTTGTTCCTTAGTTTTAAACATATTGTCAGCAAAAAATTGAAAAACACAGTCTTTAATGTTTTTCTCGGACATTCCATATATTATTGCTCTGACCTAAGTCAAAACTCATTCAAATCTTGATTTTGATGACTGACATTGATTTCTGCCTGAACACATTTATTTGAGAGAACATAATCGATAATAAAAATTTAAAAGCCGCTTTTTCATTAATGATTTTCGATTCGTAACTTTTCAAATTCTAGCATAAAACGTAACTTGTTAGAGCTTGAAAAGCGCATAAAAAAATGATTGCAAGTAATAGCATTTTCGAGCTCGAAGAGCTCAAATATATATTCACAGTGATGTTTTCAAGCTCTTTGAGCTCGAAAACAGCGGGAAGTTTTGGGGCTGGCCCGCAGGGTCAACCGACGCCCAGATTTTTTTTTTGGTTTTTAGAAATAAAAGTATTAAAAAAATTTTTTTTCGAAAATCGAAGTACATAGTCTTATAGGAAATTAAATTCTTTCCAACAAAGCTTCCGAGTTTTTTCTTCGGAGAACTAACAGGAAAAAAGTTATAAAGCTTTAAACTATATTAAATAGTTTAACTTCATGTTTTCATTATATTGAACAGTTTTTTGATAGAAATTTAGATTTTAGATTAATAAAAGTAATGATGATTCCATGTGGCACTCTGAGACAGCACGCTGGTGTTCTATCACAATTGCAAGTGTTTTTAAGTGTATTAAAAGTTTCAAAACCGTTTTCGTGATTTATTCTTTTTTCTCTTTTATTGATTTAACGTAATAACTACTAGTATTCATTATATATATTAATTGTCTCAATTTTTTTTGGGTTTCGACTACTCTGAGATTGAAGTTGAGGTTATGTGGGTGATCCGCTAGTGAATTTTGAAACAACGGACAACGGATGTATTAAAAATTTTTGTTGTTGGAAAATTAGTAAGCTTTTAACTGTCCGATTATTTATAATTATTCATAATTCTTGCTTCATTATTAATTTCCTAGTACAGTGGTACGGTTCTGGAGTCGCAGCACGTGGCATTTGAGGTTAGACAGAGGTTATGTTCTAGTTCTAATATGTCATGGAAAAACGTTCAACGGAAAGCTCAGAATCTACTACACGCAGGATTGCTTTTCAAGTTCATCGCAAAAGTCAACCAGTAATACTACACTCACTGTTTCATCAGAAAGCATCTCCTGTGACAGATCTCTCTCACTAACTTACAATAATCATTGTCTTAATCCTCTTGCACCTGACTTTGTGTTTGAGTTTGGTGCCTCTGCACTTATAGATTCAGCAGCAAACACAGTTCAGCAAATCCCACAACCCAAATCCAGAAAGAGGGGTCGTCCACTCAAGATACCAACATCTCAGGGTGCGCGATCGTGTTCCTCAACTTCCATTACTAAATTCTTTCTAATTGATTTATCAAAGTTAAGAAAGCCCTCTGATACTTCTCTACCTGCCCTTTCTCCACCGTCGAAAGTTAAGCGCTCATCTTCTTCACCTCCAAGTTGTCACGTAGCCATTCAAATTAATTAATAATTAATTAGAAATAAGTAATAGTATTTAAGTTTAAATTTGAATGGTTACGCGGGCATTTCCTTGCCATGCCGGTGAGACAGCATTTGCTCGCGCATGCGCGCGGTATGACTGAGAGCACGTGTGTGCATAAATTTTAATTTTTAATTTAAAAATAATTATACTTATTATTTATTATTTATAAGGGAATATTTATGATTTGACGTTATTCAGGGGACATAATGTGTGGTCACATTATGCCCCAACTATTATCTTTATTTTATTTTGATTTAATTGTATATCCAGGTATTGTGCAAATGAAAAATAGTCACCATAGAGGAGGGGAAAAATCGATATTTTCCCCTACAATATCGATGGATAACACGCGGCTTTAAATAATTATTATTTAATAATATATATGTTTTACAATTATCATTTTGGTATAGATGCATACTAAATATATGTATCTAATTTATTTTGTATCATTCAGGTGGGGTAAAAATGTCTTTATGATTTATTTAATTAATTTAAAGGCCCGGGGCCAGGTAACAATGATAATGATAATTAAGGGCGATTGTTGCGCCACGTGGGTGGCCAACAAGTGGCCGGCCCATTAAGTACTCAGAAAGGTACGGAAAATCTAACCGAGCAGACGCTGTGTCAATAATACGTTTTGAATTGAACGCAATTAAGTTTTATTTTTTCTAAAATAATTTTCGTAACATCACTTGTGAATTAATCTAGTGAAGATTATTAAGTCGTCTTGTTCACCGTGTGTGTGGTTACGAGGTCTATTTTTTTCGGAAGAAAGCAGTAATTAGTAAGTACTTTGATTTCTCTCCATGCATTGTTACCTGTAACCTCCCCGGGGATTGTTGGAATTCGCGAGTCTAATAATTTGACGGATTTATATTTGACTACCCCTGAATGGTACATATTTTTTTATATATAAGAAAGGAAATTGGGGCTAAATTAAGTGTATGTACGATTTAATATTGAGAATTGCGCGGTTGCGGCAGTCCGCTGTATAGATGTAGTTCGATATCGATATATCGATAGCTACCTATATCTATATACTTATAGCTATAGCTATACACCGGCTGAGGAAATTCCTGCGCGGCGACGTAATAATTCAGACTAAAAATTCCTGAGCCAATAATAATTATAAAGTCGAGTAATTATTATTATTTACATTATAATTTATTATATTTTATTATTATTATTAGTTAATTGATTAACCCCGAATTATTATTTATATTTTTCTTTTTTTTATTTACCCCAGTGGTCCAGCAATTTAAATAGTATATTGTTTATAAATAATTACAAACAGAGGGATAATTATTTATGTAAAATAATTTATGTAAGGATTGAGTAAAATTTATATTGAGAGTGAGTGTGCCGTATCTTTCTCCCCCTGTAAAGTGTAAAGGGGTAACCCAAGGTGGTGATAAATATTTTATTGACATTTTGTTTAATTTGTTTAAGAGAATCATTATTATAATATAATTTATAATTTATATTGGATTTAAATTTAGAACTTCTTTTTTGCATTGTATAGATTCGGCCCCAGGGGTTTATTAAAGATTGAAATTTATATTATGAGTGAAATATTGTATTAGAATTGCTTAATAATTTATATATAAACAATTGGATCCAACAATTCTCGGGGAAATACTTGATATTTATTTTCCTGGGTCTTTTCCTGCTATATTTAATTTATTTCATTATTTTATATATATTTAACTGCATTTATCATTTTCTTTTCTTGATTATTTCTCTCTTTATTATTTCTTTCGATTAAATCCGCCTTGTTACTGGCTGTACTCGCTCGGATTTTCCCTCGCAAATTTCCCCCTGATAAAAATTTTTGTCCGTTTTCGAGAAACGGTCTGGCGCCTACGTGCACTAACCCAGCCTGAGGAGCTGGTCCAGGCACACTTTATAATTTATTATTTACAATTTTAATAACACTATTATTTATTTATTAATTTAAAATTTAATTGAAGTTAAATCTATCAACGTTTTATTTTTTTTGGACTTTGAGTTTATTAAATTAAATTTAATTTCTTTTTTTTTATTTACACGTGGGTGACCGCATACAGTACTGGGATAATTTGCGTCTCCGTCGCAAAATTTAAACTAGTATTTGTTATAAAGTATCTCTCACCCCAGAATTTTTACGCCTAACAGGAAAGTTATAACCTGTCAATTAAGCCCTGCTAAAAACAGGTCTCACACAGTTAATTCTATTGCAGACGTATTATCTACACTCGAGAAATAGAAAAAGGAGGACAATGAAGCAAGGGATAAAATGAGAACATATTTACTTGCTGAAATTGCAGCATCTCGCACAGACCAGGCCAGATTACTTGAGGAACAAACCGCCAGTCTCAAGGCTGAAAATCTGGAGCTAAAGTGCCAGATTACCGACTTAGGCGCACGCGTGTCAACGCTTGAGACAAACAAAACAATTTCTACTCTTTCAGAAAACACCTCACACACTCCCCTGTCTGCACCGTCGTCCAGTGAGAAGCTGGAGGACCTGGAAAGGAATTTAATAAAAGCTAGTATCTCCTTAGGTGATAAGTTCTTACGTAAGAAACGCATCATCGAGAACGCTGATACCGAAGCTCACTTGATCAGTAAGAACAAGCCATTTATTAAAGCCACCATCACTGACGCTATCACTAAAAAAACTATCATGTCCAAGAGAAAGCTTCTTAAAAATGGTGTCTACTTCAACCTCGATCTCGCCCCTGAAGAGGAAGCTATCGCTTCTAAGCTTCGGCTTGAAGCCAGAAAACTAAGAAAGGAGGACAAAACGGTCAAATTTGGCTATCAACCTATCTATGTAGATGGCATAGGGTACAAATATGATGATTCTTGCAACACCATCATACCTTGTAATTCTGCCATAGCTGTCAACATTTCACCCATTCTAGAATCAACTGTACACACTCAGACTAAAACGTCATTCCCGGATATGTTTCAGCAAATTTAACAATAGCTCCAGCAATTTATACAGTGCATCTGCACCCCTCGATGACCTTACAATTACTTTCTGGAACATCCATGGATCAGTAAACCTACCAGATCTTAACAGTATAACAAGCAATGGCTTCTGTATATCGGAAACTTGGGAACCCTCAGCTTGTCTCGCGCTGTCCCCTTCGTTCAATAACTGGTACAGCTGCACTTCACCAGCAATTAAACCCAAAAAATTTGGTAGAGCAAGTGGTGGGCTACTCCTTCTCATCGATGACCCTCACACAGAAATCCTGTACTCCTCCGTTAACTGGATAATTCTCAAATACAAATTGAAGGGTATTAGAACAATTGTAGGATCTTTTTACGTTAAACCCGAACTCAAAAATCTCGAAAGCTTACTGGATTTCCTGCAATTGGTAATAAACAATATACTAATCCACACAGATCATGACATAATAATTTTTGGTGGCGACTTCAATGCCAGGGTTAGCAATTTACTAACAGAAGAACCTGCACTACTGGAACCATCCGTGCTGCAGCCTACAAGGATCGCGTTGGACATTACAACAAATCGACAAGTTTCTCTCATAGCTGAATTCATGAATAGTAACGGCTTCACTTTATTAAATGGATGCACCCCCAGTGATCGACCGGGCGGGTTTACCTTTGGCAATTCCACCGGAAGAAGCACGGTGGACCTCATTTAGACTTTCTCGACAAACGTCGGCTTAATCAAGGACATGCGCATTGACTATGTGTTGTCCAGCTCAGATCACTTTCTGGTAACCGTAGTCATTTACTCTGATGAATATCCCCTTACCTCGAGTTCCAACTTTCCCACGACTAGCACGGTTTTGAAATGGAACCCTAGATTTGATAGGATCTTTACATACAACGGTTCTGAGCTGGACACGATTAAATCGTACATACACCTGGGAGTGCCATTTAGCAGTTCTGTGCAGGGAGGTTTGGCTGCCTCCAAGGCCGCTAGAAAGTGCAGGCAGGCCTCTGGGGCAGTCCTGATCATACTCTCACGGCTTAAAGCAAACTCTTGGCTTAGTGAGGTCAAAACATTTGATAGCATTGCTCGTTCAACTCTTCTTTATCTAGCGCACATTTGGGGCTTGAAAGAAGCCCATATGGAACGTCTTGAGACAGCGCATTTGAGCTTTTTGAAACGCTTACTCTGTCTCCCTAACTGCACACCAAATTACGCGTTGCGGCTAGAACTTTACCTCATTCACATCTCTCTGGAAGTTTTCAAATCAGCATACAACTGGGTCACCAAAATTCTAGGAATGGAGGACTCGAGGCTGCTTAAAATCTGTCTCCTCCGCCTTATCGTCTTAGCAGCTCTGGATCTTTTTTAGGTATGCCCAACTGGATACAGCAACTTAAGGACATCCTTTTGCTTATAAATGAAGATGGCATTCTCGACAATTTATCACCTACATTCTGGAAGATCATCAGAACAAGGATCCTTCAAAAATACCGGGTATCCCTGCGTAGCAAGAACCTAACTAGATATTACCAATCGAGCTCATGCCAGACTATCTTCTACAAGTACTCGTTTGATGAACTACCAGGCTATCTTGTTCGCTGTCCTCAGCACTTACTGCTCCCAAGAATCCAGCCAAGACTTGCCAAGTGGTTCACCTGCAATATTACTGTTAACAATTTCATCATTAAGCTTGCCCCAAGCAGCCCTGCCGTTGTTGTCACAACCTTGTTAATGAATCGGTTGAATCTTCCTGTTGGAATGTTCTTATTTCAGTGTTCCACGGTCAAAACTTCTGCAGGTGACTCCTGATTCGAGCCTGAAGATGAATTTATTGTTGATGATTGATGACTTCTCGTCAGCTAGCTCAAAGGCACTCTACGATTTCCTAAAAGAATGCGCAGAGCTTATCAACCGCGACATGTAGATGCACATGAACTTTTTTTTTGCTGTAGTTATATACAAACTTATTCTCTTTTTTTTTTTTTTTTTCTACGCAAACATGGAATCTCTCTGTTAGTGTATTAAAGACTATTGTATCCTAAAATCACTTTAAATAATAAATAAAATTAAGATTTTATCATCTGAGCTAATGTTAACTGTCAATTTTTTTATGAACACATGGGAAAAATTTTCCTTACTTTGAAAACAGAACTTTCTTTTCAATTCAAAAATACAGAAATAAAAAAATTTTAATTCTTAAAAAAAATTTTTTTCTTTCGAAATTTATACGGAAAATAATTGGCATCTCAGACACCTTTTTAAAACACCGTACTGATTCTACATAGTATATAAATTCACTGTATAAACATGTGCACGTAATTAATTCCGGAAATTATCTTTACGTTAAGTTTTTAGGTAGAATTTTCTAAAATCTAACTATTGTATTTGTCCTCATGGTCGATTTTCCAAGGAATTTTGTCACAACCTATCATAATTGGTTGAGTAGAGTTCGAAAATACCATTCGTTGAAAAGTTTATGTATGTATGTATGTATATATATATATATATATATATGGGATATGACGCAGTCTTGAGGACACGATTGCGTCTACAATTCTTATTCGATCCTAATGAAATTTTTCACACTTATTCTATGGGCGATTATCGCGGTTGAGTTGGAAGATGGGCTAAATCGGTTGATTAGTTTAGAAGTTATGGCTGTTTGAAATTTCCACGATTTTTCAAATAAATCAGTTTTTATCCACTTTCAAGTTCATATAATTGTAAAACTAATACTCATAGACAATTTCCGTAAAAAGTATCTGAAAGCTTGTCTAATAAGCTTTAACGGCTCGCATAGGAAATTTATTCAGCTACAATTTGCTATTTTTTTGTTTCTCTATACGTTAATTTGCTGCTGAGTTATCAGCCTTCAAATGAAAAAGGGTCCTTTTGTCTTTGATTATTGATATCTCTGCAAATAATGACCGCACAGAAATTCAAAGGGCAGTTTAAGAAACTTGAATAAATTCCCCACAAGCTCCATTTTTGATTTTTTCGAAAAAAATTTTTTTTTCATCCTTGATAACCATTTGAAAAACCCGTAAAAAATGGCCATTTTCTGGTTTTTTAGTCGACTCATCGCTACTCTGCAAATATTGACAAAAAAAATAATGTTGCCAGGTAATTTTACAGGTTAATGTACCCCCAAGAACCCTGAAAAAACCCTCCGAAATAAATTGATTTTTTCATTTTTGTAATGATTACACAATTTATCTAACAAAACTTGTTCCTTTAATTGTTTTGTAAAACTTTGAGCGATCGGCCTGGACAAACGGTTCGATGGATCAATCTAAAAATTCCAGAGTTTTCGGGGGTACATTATGCTGTAAAATTACCTGGCAACATTATTTTTTTTGTCAATATTTGCAGAGTAGCGATGAGTCGACTAAAAAACCAGAAAATGGCCATTTTTTAAGGGTTTTTCAAATGGATATCAAGGATAAAAAAAAATTTTTTTTTTGAAAAAATCGAAAATGGAGCTTGTGGGGAATTTATTCAAGTTTCTTAATCTGCCCTTTGAATTTCTGTGCGGCCATTATTTGCTGAGATATCAATAATCAAAGACAAAAGTATTCTTTTTCATTTGAAGACTGATAACTCAGCAGCAAATTAACGTATAGAGAAACAAGAAAAGACAAATTGTAGCTGAATCAATTTCCTAAACGAGCCATTAATTCGTTTTTTTGAAAAAAATTTTCCCGGCCCCGTAGACCTTAATAACAAAACCAAAAAATTTAGAAAAATTTTGTCTCGACCTTTTTCTTATGATTCCGCAAAAACCGTGGCTTGAAAAAATATTTTGCTGGAAGATCTTCAAACTAGAGATTTCAAGCTTCAATTTGCTTTTTTTGTTTTTTCGATACGATCATTTTTTACGAAAATACAGCCTTCCAAAAATCACTAAAAAATTTATAAAATTTTTTTGTTCCTTTAATTGTTTGGATAAGTGTAGATTAATTCGAAAACCATTCGGTCCATACGTGCTATCCATGAAGATCGATCCACATCACCCTCGAGTTGTGTTTCCTCATTAACATGTCCATAGCATCTCATTGGGCACAGATCTCGACCAAAGTTGAGGAATGCTGGACTCATTCCCAAGCTTTCATGGTTAGCCGTGTTGTACGCAGACTGGAACTCGTAAATGTACTTGTCCCATTCCCGGTGGTCGTCTTCCAGATAACTCATTATAATCGTCTTGATGTTACGGTTAAGGCGTTCCACTGGGTCCGCTTGCGCATGGTATGGCGTTGTAGTCATATGCTGTATACCACATTCCTCAATAACGGCTTGTACATCTTTATTAATGTATTCTCGACCGTTATCAGTCCAAAACACCTTTGGAGTTCCCCACCGGTTCAGGATCACGTGTTTGAAGCTACTCGCCACTGTTTTGCCGTTTGATGCTCTTACTGAAACACACTCATTCCAACGTGTGTACAGGTCTTTAAAAATCAGCAGATACGCAAACCCAGATTTGGACCGAGTGAACGACATCGTATCTGCAGCCACCACTTCCCACGGTTCCATTGGTGCTCTGGTTTCCATCAATCCCAGCGGTTTCTGCTGAACCGGCTTTGACTCATTGCAAGTTGCGCACTCCAACACGTAATGATGAATGTCTTTGGACATACCTGGCCAATAGTATCGTCCTTTTATGCGTTCCTGGGTCTTACGGATCCCCAAATGACCTGATTGAGGATGGTTGTGGGCCTATTGTAATTTCACCATTTGTCATTGGGAGGTGCCACCAGTTTCCAACTCTCGTCTTCCTCGGCAATCAGACTTTCCATTGGCGCAGATACCCGTTTATACAAGCGATCATTGTCATACCGATAACCCGCTACGGCGTCCGGATCAGCTTCCAGCAATTGACACTTTTCAGCGTACCAGTCATCTTCAATGTCCTCGTCGAATACGCTCAAGTCATCAGTCACCTCTAGTCTTCAAATCGCCGAGATAACACGTCTGGAGCCTTATTCTCTGACCCACGACGGTATTCAATCCGCATGTCATATTCGGACAATTCCAATGCTCATCTGGCTAGTTTTCCCGTGGGGTCGCGTGTGTTCATTAACCACCGGAGACTTGAGTGGTCCGTCACCACCGTAAATGGGTATCCCTCCAAATACGGGCGAAATTTCCTCACTGACCACACCATGGCAAGGCACTTTTTTTCCATAGTGCAATAATTTGCTTCCGCTGGCGTTAATGATTTACTGGCGCATGCGATCAGTCACTCTTTGTCATTCTCGCGTTGGACCAGCACTGCACCCAAACCAGATTGACTCGCATCAGTGTACAGTATAAACGGCAGAGAATAATCAGGCTTACTTAGCACTGGGGATTCTACTAGAGCCTGTCTCAGTGCCTGAAATGACACCTCTTCGACCTCGGTCCACTTCCACGGGAGATTCTTTCGGGTCCAGCTACGCAGGCGACATTTTTGAGATGACGATGATACCAGTTTATCATCCCATTGAACCGACGGACTTGTTTTACGTTCTTCGGTGTCGGATAATTCACAATGGGCTCAATCTTTTCTGGATCTGGCCGCAATCCGTCCTTGTCCAACAAGAAACCCAAAAATCGAGCCTAAGATTGACAGAATTTACTCTTCTCAAAATTTAGAGTAAATCCTGCCTCTCATATCCGCTTTAGAACTTCCGCCGAAATCTCCAAATGTTTCTCAAATGTCGGGGTGATAACGATGATGTCGTCCAGATAGACCGCAGCGTATGGTTTCAGATCTGGTGTGATGATGCGATCAATTCCCAATTGGAATTTCTTGAAAATGATTAATAAAACTCATTTCAATCAAATTCAACGACCCCAGTCGTGGTATATAATGTATTGGAAATGTCACTCCTTCGACATTATCCAATGTTAACACTGGCCCAATCACACCTCCACTCTCATCATTGGTGTGATTGGCCATTCCAAATCTGGTGGGGGTTTCTTCCATCATGAACGGACACCCTGCGTCCATTAGTTTCTGGCAAAAGATCCAAACGCTGTGGTCTTTGCACCAGTGTCAATAATTGCAATTCGGGACCTCCCGCTACGCGTATAGTAACCATTGGTCGAGCATGTCCGCTTTTGAATCGCCGGAACCCATTGGTGACTCTTGACTCGAACTGATCACGTCTTGTTTGCACCGCATACAAATTATCAGTCAGCACATCCATTGAAGCATCAAATTCTTGAGCTAAGCCCGCACTGGATTGATGACTGCTGGCGTGTACCTCGATCTGGACACGAATTCTTTGCTGTTGATCGGTCGGTTGAGGGATTACCACGCTATGAGGACCGTACCCTCTATTGACGGCCCGCATTGGCGTTTTTTGACTGTATAGACCGCGGTGGACACTGGCATGTCACCGCTGTCTTCCACCGTTCCACATCTCGGACAAACATCGCGGTGTGGTTCCCGGTAATCTTACTCAAATGTTGCAGTGAACCACAATTGAAACAGATTCGGGGTCACCGGAACGATGCCGCTCTCGCATTTAAATTTCCCGTGCCCCAAGCCGTCGACGAATTAACTGGAGCATTTCCACCTGGTACCATTGGTGGCATTTGCGGTGGATTGGGCCTCACCGCCTGCATGTCTGATCCTAAAGGGTTATTAGGCTTGCCCGCGATTCCCACTGTTATGTCCCCGTGAAAATTTTATGTAATTTATTGTGTTTATATTTTGATTTTTAGAAATCTATAGATTCCTTGGAATAACTTGTTTCGGGGGATTCACGGGGAAACATGGATGTGAAATTTTATAATAATAAATTTTATTTCGTGGTTTTAAAGTTTATTTAATCACACATTTAATTATTAAACACCAAACTAACAAATTTAAAATTATTTAAATCCATAAGAAATTACTATTTAAATTTATATTTCTGTTATTTAATGTAACTTGTTCACGAATTATTTATAAATATTCTAAATTAACAAATTAATATTATTTGGATTACTATTTTATTTTAAATTCAAAATTCTTATTTAAATTCGTATTTGTGTTAATATTTTGACAGTTTAAATTGTTGTTTAAGTAAATATTTAAACTATTATTGAAAACATTAGTGTTTGACGGATTAAATTATTATTTAGATTATTATTTCAATTATTATTGTCTTAGAATTCACAAATTAAATTGTTGTTTGAGTAAATATTTAAATTATTATCGAAAACATTAGTGTTAGAAATTGTTATTTGAATTCATTATATTTCGTAAAGTACTAATATTCACAATTGAAAATTTATTTGAATTAATATTCAAATTACTGTTGAAAAACACAAATTAAATTAATATTGAAATCAATATTCGAATTATTATAGTTTCATAGTTCACAAATTAAAATCAAATTCGTAAAATAACACTTTTGTAATGTAGTTAAAGTTCACAAATTAAAACTAATTATTTAAATTTAACAAAATTCATAATAAAATTTATTTGAAAATCACTTTCATTACATAAAGTGATAAAAATAAATTATTTAAGTATATTTTATGATTAAACTTGAATGAAAACTATTTGAAAATCACTTTCATTGAATAAAGTGATTCAAATAGAATGTTTAAATAATATTTCTATTTAAATAAAATATATATATATATTGTTTAATGTCTGACAGTAACAAAAAAAACATTATTTGGAAATACTCATCATTCGATTAGAAATTCCCATTTGTTATCCGTCGGAACTTGGATGAAAGAGAACATACGTTCAAACGCAAATTTCACAATTATGTTTTAAATCACAGAATTTTATTAGATTTCTACGGAAATATTTTTAGTTTGTTATTTTAATTGCCCATAAATTTCACTTCACAAACAAATAAAAATCACTGCACCCTTTAATTTTAACGCAGGGGATGGATTTAATTTTTAATAGGTAACCGAAATTATTGGAATCCTTGAAATTGTGTGAAATCTTTGTGATTAAAATTGAAATCCCTGAATAAATGCTTCAAGTTGAAATTGAAATCCTTGAATGAAATTGAATGAAAGACCAAATGAAATATCCTTGAAAATTGATGAATGATTAACTTGAAATATCCTTGAAAATGGAATGAATGATCAAATTTGAAATATCCTTGAAATTGAATAAATGATAATCCTTGATTGGACGCAAAGCGGGATCACACCCGAAAATAATACTTTATAAAAAAACTTCAAAACGGGGTCACACCCGACGAGAACGGGATTACACCCGACGGTAACCGATTTACATCGTGGACTGATGAATTTTTTTCTGACTCACTCTCATTAGCGGATGCAGTAACTTTTATTTTACTTTGTAATTTTAGATGGTCTACCATGGTAGGGGCTATGAGAAAAGACGCAGAAACACTCTCCCATAGTTATTGTTTATTCATCAAAAATTTTACCGATGATCCAGGTTTTCTCTGAATCTTTATTTATTTAAATAAATCTGATATACCATATCAGCAATTTTTATTTTTTTTAAATAAAATAAAAAGTACTGCCATCGGAAGTTTAATTTATTGCATTAATAAATAACAAAATTATAGATATTTTCCAAAATGCATAGGTCAAAATTTGTAAAACTGAAATTATTATTAAATTTAATGTTCGATAAATTCACTATTAAATTTGGGGGTATTACAGCCCTCTGAACGATCTTTTCTTGATTTTTGATATTAGGATAGCAGCAGGAGTAAGTTGGTCGTTTACTCTTTCTGTGGGCGTTTTCATTAAGTAAATCTGGGCTTCGCTCTATTGTTTTGCTCCGCCCGGTACTCAGGTTACAGCACGGTATTCGCGCCCACTCATATATAATTTCTCTATCTATTCGTATGCTCTCTTTCGTACGAGATGGTGTACTTATTTATTCTTATGAATATTTATTTATTTGCTATAACTTGAATTATTTAACGTTTAAATGTATAAATCGTATATTGGTCAATAATTTGTATACATTTAATTTAATTTGGAATATATATTTAAACATTATTTAGTTTAAAATATATATTTCATTCCATTTAAAATACATAAATTATTTTCCCCTTATTCAAATGCTCATTCGGTTTATATTTATCCGATTTTAACATATATATATTATCCTAATTGTGTATATTTATTTTTATCCATATATATATATGTGTACCCACATATATATACATGCGTAAGGGATGAAGGATGCCGGGTTCGTAACACCGCCGGAGCCAATTCTTGCTCAGAAACTTGTTTCTTACGTTTCTTCGCTTTTCTCGATTTAACTTTCTCCACTGGTGCTGCTTGATGCTCAGCCTCACCGGATTCTTGCATATCAACCGCGTGCATCAACCCTTTATGATCACGGGGTTGCTTTGGCCCATATGCATATGAACATTCTTTTATGAATACCTCTTCTCGTGGAGGAGGTGCTCGACGGTTTTTCGCCGCATGCCATCTTTCTTCCAGTCGAATCGTCTCGTGCAATAACGACGAACATGTCTCGAATTAACCCGCTGGGCAGTGATCCCAGAACTCTGGTCGCAGTCCTTGGCAAGCCTGTCGTACTTGTCGGGACTCCTCTAGTGGATGCTGTAATCGAGAATATAAACTTTGCAGGCAAATTAAACAATTTCGGGAAGATTCTTTTTCCCCTTGGTTCCGAGCCCAGATATCCGCCTTCATTTCCCTCTAGCGTCTACCTCCCGTGAACCACGTACGAAACTCGTCCTTGAAATCTTCCCATCGTGTCCACCGTTCAAAGTTTGCTGAACACAAAGTAGCAGCAACACCGGTGAAAACTTCAGGCAGGACTGCCAAGCGATCTTTATGTCGAATACCCGCTCTGCGCATTAACACCGACAACCGCCGTAGGGATTCATCTCCAGTCATCGAGCCATCTCCCCCACATGAGAGTTTCCAATTTCGTGCAATCGCACTATAATCGCGATCACGCCCATGAGATCTCGACCATGAACGACGTTCAGCCCCCTGGCTGGCATACGAGTCGTTTGATGACCACGATGGACTCCCACTGGAGTCAGAATCATCACCATGGTCATGTGGTCTCCTCTGGTGTTGTTGATGTGTTGACCCATGGCCCTGATTTGCCTCTGGTGACCAATTGACGTGCACATTCGATGCTGATGTAGTGCACGCCGGTGGCATCAAACTCATTTGTGGCCCACACGCATTGACTGTTTGCGTGGCAGCCCTCAAGTTACCCACGTGCCCCGCCGTCGTGTGAATGGCACTAAGGTATGATGGTATGGACGTAGCTACGCAGCTACGGATTGGGGACGACGCCCGGAATGGATCGAGTAGACGTACTGCGCTCGCTGACGACGTGGCCGTGGTTATATTAAACAACATTGTCGTGATTCGGGTTTCAAACACCTTAGCACTTCCACGGCATCCCGATGGGTCGCGAATGCGTCCATTGGGTTTTGTTGCTGCGTCCCTTGGGTTGCGGATACAATTGGTGCACTGGTACTGGTACACTTGACTCTCCAGTCATTGCAGGGACCAGGCCATGAATCCCCACCGATCGCAATCGGTCCAAAATCGCCAGATCATTACGTTCCCGACCTACTGCGAATTCTCGTATCAGCTCATCCGCCAATGGGTCCCACAAAACGTCTCTGCCGTCGTCCCGGTCCATCAGTCGTCTCATCCAGTCACGGATAACATTGTCTGGCCCATTGGGATTTAGCCATCGGCTACGTAGATATTTTGGCAGAGCCGCAACGTCTACGTATTCTGGAATAGTATTGGACTTTGACGGGATCTCATCCAGTGATGGGCTCCATCTAACATTGATGGCACCCAGAGCCCGCTGGTGGTATCAATTCAGTCGGTTTCGAAGGACTTGTGGTGAACCAAATGTGGATAATCCAAAACTTGCCAGTAACATTTTGAGTTTGGATGGCGGTTGGTCCAACAACCACGTAAGCTCTGACGGTGGACGTGTACCGTCACCGTCTTGTTCCTCGCCGTCCTCTAACGTCAATGTATCATTGTGCCCGTGATTATCCGCCGCTAGCAATTCATCGGCCAATGGTGCATTTGACGGTTGCTAGCTCGCATTTTGCTGCCCGCTTAGAGAATCATCCTCGTTTCCCCCACGCACTCGTTGGCATACAGCTAGTAAAACGCTCGACGCGTCCCAGATTTCACGCCAAGATTCCATTTTTAATTATAATAAATAAATACACACGATATGTTAATAAAACGAACACGAATTATCACTCACGAACGAAATAAATTAAATGATCGGAACAACAACCCGGATTTTCTTGATGCAATCCAACTCTCCGCACCTAAACCTGAAACTTCGAATAAAATCAACCCGTATGATTCAATGGCTCCCCAGCCCCACGTTGGGTGCCATATAACGTTCACTACTATTTAACACAACCCACGGCGGAGTGTGGTGTGTGCGAAATAGCCGTTGTGGCTCGCTGTTGGTGAAAACACTGAAAATAAAATAATAAACAAAACAAAATCCTTTGGAGACAACCCAGATCTCCACTGGACACACAGCTCTTATCAGGCTGGGTTAGAAAACCTAGTCGGGCGCCAGTTCGTGTATCTCCACGCACAAAAAATTATTCACAACAAAATGAAAATGAAGAGAAATGAAAATAAATAATAATAAAATCAGGAAGCAGTTTCAGATGTAGGAAAGGGATAGCAAGGAAGAGGTAGCACTAAATAAACACATAAATTAGATAAGTCCCGGGTTGGTAACCATTTATCAATCCAATATATTCTTAGAGTATAACATTAACACTATCGGGTACAACAAAACAAAAATGCAAATTATACTATTTTACACATAAGATCATAAATGAATATTGTAACCCAGATAAATATTCGCTATATAACTACTCAATAACAAGAAATAATAATTAATTTTTTAATTGTTGAATTACTGACCGCTGAGATCAACAAATACGCACTTAATTGATATTTCTGAACGTTATTGATAAATATCACGCTATCTTACTCACACTCGTGAGATATACAAATGGCCACCAACGCGGGAACAAATTACACGCCAACGTATATAGCACAAAGGTACTCACAGTCGTCATCGACGTACAGCATACGTACAGGCTCCATCGGTTGTAATTATCAACTAAGCAATAATTATTGCAAACAAAACAACTTTACTTCCAAATGGCCAATAAATACTTTATAATTATTATTTATTTATTCATTTAACGTACAACATTCTGCAAGCATATGATCAATCGTTTCCTCCCTGAAGAGATGGCACTGCGTGCATATTCGCTCTGGCATGAATTTGTGGGTTATCCCATTTAAGGTTAAGTTGTAACCCAGGTTACCGGCAAGTCTAATTTGCAGTTTCGGTTTTGCTTGTTGATGAGGGCAGATACACAAGAGCCGAGCAGGGAACAGATGGTTAGAGTAAGCGAATTGCAGCATACTTGAATGCGCATATCTGTTGAGGTCCAGATTCTTGCGATAGCGACGGTATTTTTCGAGAATGATATTACGGCGGCTCAACCAGACAGGTAGGGATAGATTATCGAGCATAAGATCTTCGTGTATGGGTTTTAGAAGTGCTTTAAGACGTAAGAGCCAGTTGAATCTCAGTTGGCCGTGATCCTGTGCTTCGACAAGCCTAAACAGACATTTCTTCGGTAGGCGAAAATCAGGCATTTTTAAGATTCGTTCGATCCTGTTGATTGTGTTTTTCAAGATGTCCACCAAAATATGCTCTATGCCCAGTTCTAGGCATATTGCGTAGTTTGGTGTGCACTAAGCCAGGGAGAAAAGTCTCTTGTAGAAATAAAGGTGCGCGGTTTCTAGTTTTTCCAGGGTATTTGGGTCGAGGGCCCATATGTGCGCCTGATACAGGAGCGTAGTTTTTACCAAGCTATCGTGAATCTTCTTCTTACTAGGCCAAGTACTCGATTTGAGCCGCGCTAGGGTTGTTAAAACTACGCCAGTGGCAGATTTTACTTTCCTAGTTGCCATATCTGCTGCTAGAGAGCCTGATGTTGATATAGGGAACGGAATACTTAGGTATACGTATGATTTTACGACTTCAATTTTTTTTCCTTTGTACAGAAAGTAACAGGTTTTTTTGCTCCACCTGCCGGACGCTTTACAGATCAGAATCTTGGTTTTTTCGATGTTTACGGTTAGGTTGTTGTCATCACAATATTTTTCCAGTACTTTAAGGATTTTTGCAAGGTTGTTTGCTGAGAAAGTTACTGCCGTCGAGTCATCGGCGAATCCTAGCAGGCTGATATCTGTGGACCCATTTAAGTTCAAACCTATACATTCTTGTTTCTCGAAAACACTCACCATGTCACTAATGGAGAGAATAAATAGAAGTGGGCTAAGAATTTCACCCTGTAACACACCTTCTGTAACTTCTATGGGTTCCGAAAGGGCGTCTTCAGTCCTGACGTGCATTCTAATAGCAGCATAGAATTTGATAAGGATGTTTACGAGTTTGGGGCATAGACCAACTTCTACCAGCTTGCTCCAAAGCTTGTCATGTGGGACTGAGTCGAAAGCCCGCTTGAAGTCTATAAATAGAACCAGCGCGGAGGCACCCTTGTGTCTTAGTAATAATTGGAGAACTGATTGCAGAGTAAAGACGTTATCCTCGCAGCACCTGTCTTTCCGGAAGCCCGCTTGTTCCTCAGGAAGTATTCCGTTTTTTTCAGCCCAGATCCTCAGGCGTTCATTAATAATACCGGTAAAAATTTTTGTTACACAGTTTACTAATGCGAAGCCTCGGTAATTAAAGAAGTCTCCTTGGTCTCCTTTTTTATGTAGCATGAACATGCAGACCTTAGACCAGTCCTCTGGAATATCACCAGAATCGAGGATCTCGTTAAACAGTAAGAGCAAGTAAAGCTTCCAATTACTAGGAAGATTTTTTAAAAAATCGTTTGAAATACCATTTATACCCGGAGCTTTACCACTTTTGACTTTATTTAGACTCTTTTGGAGTTCGTCAAATGAAATGTCACACGTTAATGCCGTAGTGGGGTAGAAGACATGAAATGGGACTTGGATGGAGCTGCGCGCCGGATATATATTGTTGTAGAAATTTACCCAATCTGAAGGGCCGATAGCTGAGACTTTGTTGGACCTTAGGTTCGCTAACTGACCGCTTGCCAAAAATCGGCAGGAGATCTAGGGTTTGCAAACAGTCTTGAAATCGATTTTGCGTATTCGCTTTTCTTGTACCTGAGTAGGGCAAAGTATTCCTTCTTGACAGTATAGTAGTAGTCCCACAAGATCGAATCACTATACTCCTTTTTGCGAAAGCGTAAGTAGTTAGATACCAGACGCTTACGTTCTTTACATTCGCTATCGAACCATCTAGCCCTAGGTGGCTTTTATAACGATGATGAGTATAGTGCTCCGATGCCCGGTATGAAAGACTTTGTTTCAGTTCGAAATGATGATGGTAATCGAGTACACGTCCAAAAAAGACTTGTCTCGTCTAACTTAAAAGAATTATACCAATCTTTTCGGGAATTAAACGCTGCAGAGAAAATTGGATTTTCGAAATTCGCTTCTTTGCGACCGAAACATTGTGTGTTGGCAGGGGCAAGTGGAACACACACCATCTGTGTATGTACAATCCATCAAAACGTTAAGTTGATGATGCTTGGTAATTATCAAATTAATTATTAATTATGAATGCGTGAATATTTATTTAACTAAATTACTTTTATTTTAGGTGTAAATGTTCATTCTCTTACCAAAAATACAGATAAGCCCATAAAACACTACAGCGATTGCTGAAGCATCATTATATGTGAAACTCCATCGTCTAAATGTTATTTAGGTGGGTGTGAAAACTGTCCTGGGATAGATAAGTTGAGTAACATTTTATTGTCATGTTTTGAAAATGACGAAATTGAAAATGTTACGTATAAATATTGGAGAACAAAACCAAGAAGCAGTTTAGAAACTTTTATTAAGCCTACGGAAGAATTTGTTGAAGAATTTTGTAGTGAAATAAAAACTCTTCTACCTCACTCATTCATCGCTAAAGAACAAGCCAGCTTTTTAAAAACATTGAAAGAAACACTGAAACCTAATGAATTTGTTATTATTTGTGATTTTGCAGAGAACTATGCGTTTGTCGTACAAAATGCAGCATCTGGTTTTCACTGGAACAATAATCAGGCAACAATTTTTCCGGTCGTTATTTATTATAAAGTTGGTGACAAACTTGAACATAAAAGTTTAGTAATTATTTCAGATTGTAATAATCACGATGCTGTTGCTGTTCATGTTTTCATCAAAATAATTACTGATTATGTAAAAAGTCTTCCTGAACGTTGTAACAAGATTTATTATTTTTCTGATGGGGCTCCTCAACAATTTAAAAACTTTAAAAACTTTGTGAAGTTATATTATCATGGAGATGATTTTGATATTCCTGCTGAATGGCATTTTTTGCGACTGCCCATTGCAAAAGCCCGTGTGATGGTATTGGTGGCATCCTCAAACGACTTGCAGCAAGAGCAAGTCTCCAACTCGCGGTTGATAAACAAATAACGATACCTGTAGGACTTTTTGAATGGACTTCTGATTCGGACAACTTGCCAAATATTATCGTCAACTTTTCACCAGAAGAGGATTATAATACAGCAGTAGTGATTTAAATGAACGATTTTTGAAAAAAAAAAACCAATTGTAGGAACTCAACAATTGCACTGTGTAATTCCTGACAAAAATGGTTGTTTGTGCGTTAAAAACTTTTCTCACTCGAATGAATACAGAATTTGTAAAATATTTAAACGCCAAAGAAGAAATTAATAAATAATTTGTTGCATTATTTTTGAGTCATTAAATGTTAACTGCATCAATCATTAATCCTAGTCATCATAAGGGTAAATTCGGACAATATATGGAGAATATAATACCTTAAAATCATATAATTACATTAATTATGTTATATAAATAATATTTATGAAAAAAAAAACTTCTGCATTTTTAAAATGTTGAAAATTTTTTTTTCAACTAAATAAAAAAAATAGAAAAAAAAATCGGCCCTCTCTGGGATACACGGGGATAATTGTAGCATTGATTGAAGTTTTTTTTGAAAAAAAAAAAAAAAAAAAAATGTAGAACGACGAACTTCGAAAAAATAACGATTTTATACAAATAACGCGATTATTTCATAGAAGCAATCATGTTAAATTTTTTTATTTATTTTTCCAAAAAATTTAATTAAAAACAAAAATTAAAAAAAAAAAAGTCCCGAAAGGTCAATTTTTGAAAGAGTTATGGCTATTTGAAAATGAAAGAGCAATTTTTTTGAAAGCTTCATAACTTTTTTTGGGTTGGATAAAAAAATTTGAAAAAATTCTGAAAAACGTCTTTCATCGAGTAGAAAAAGAAAAAAAATTTTCAGCGAAATCTAAAGGGGTAAGGTTCAAAAGTGGTCGATTTAGCATGGAATACCCCATATATATTGTAACGTGTTTTTCACCACCGGGGATCTACCGGAGTGAAGTCCGAATACACTTACGATTTTTTTTTGGCAACCTTGTTCAAAATTTATAGTTGGGCGCAAGGTGATTTTATAATCACCAAAAAAACAATTATCAAAATATAACTCGGCTCAGGGTGGCGGATCGGGGATAGGTCAGGCACTTAAGATTACGATAAATAATTGATCAGAATTAACACAAAATAATTAGTCGTATATTAAACACAAAATAATTGATCGGTATCACAACAATAATCGGTTACAACAAAATATAAATTTGCCGGTATCGGCTTGACTCGATACAAACAAACAAAATTTCTCGTAGTTGATCGGAAAACAAATCAGTTCATTGCTCAAAAAAACATAGTCGGTTGACGAAATTAAAATAAAATAATTTTATTGTCCGGAGACACACATACAGCGTTCGTATTAACGAAATACTTGACGAGTGACGTCAGAGTATTCTTACATGGCGAGGCGACAAGACTGCTGTTGCAAATGAGACACAGATAATCCGTAGTTCTCAGAATTGCTCGAACGGAATAAAATAAAATATAAAATAATATTTTATTTCGGTAACGCGTTAAATTACACGATCAAAGAAATATTACGCGTAATTAATTACTTAATTTTTAATTATTACACGAACGCGGTTCACTTGTTCAATACTAAATTCACTAGTACACTTCGTTCAAATCGCGCCGATGCTTCAGCTTGTTCACTTGTTCACAAAAACTCGAAGATTTGTTCACAAAGTTATCGTATTATTATTCACGTAATAATTATTACTCGCGATTTAATTGTTCTTTCCGTAATCCAAATTGTTCTTTTTAGTCGCGAATCAAATTGATCAAAACGTGGCCGTTCAGTTCGAAGTCTCCAACGAATCTCTCGTCAATCCATGGGTTGGATCGATTGGTCGGTCGTAGTCGAAATTTTTCATCATAGGTGTCACCAGAATTGGCTCACCGGATAACGATTGATTATATTCAAATCATTTTTAAAACTACGGATCGATGTCGAATTTTCCTCATGTTACAATATATATATTGATATATATATGTTTATCCAGTATGGCTTGTGCGGACATTTTTCGGCATTTACGTATACCTAGAAGGGGTTTTGAAGACATTTGGGGTTTTTGAGGACAGTCCGCGGAAAATCCATACGTAGAGAAGGGCTTTTGAAGACTAGTCCGCAAAAGCCCTCCTGACAAAATGTATTTAACTCCCTACGTGATTAATAATTCATCGATCACCTGATTTATTCCAGCATAACCTTCGTAAAAGTAGTGTCGACAAAAATAATTTATTGCTGTGATTACTGCGAATCAATTCATTGCAATGACATATTATTTATAGCGAATTTATGGATGGAATTACTTCCAATTTTTTAAATAATCAAAATTTTCATAAAATTTAATACATCAAGTTCTTCAACTAAAAATTTGGTTGAATCTAGAACATTTAAGGATAAATTAGTGATAATCATAAGTTTAGGATATACAAGTTGTGATCAGATAGAATTTATCTATTTTTAATGAATCTATCGTAGTTCAGTGAGAATTCTTATCAGAAAAAAGTATATATTTTGTAATCAAATTTTCTGATTGTATTTTTTGAATTTATATTTTCTAAGTGGTACATTAAATGATTCATTTAAAAATTTTGGCCCAAGTTTTTTGTTTACAGGCAGATGTATAAATCTCTTTTTTGTAGACAATACAATTTGCAAGCAGATCGTAATGTATTTTTTACGTATCTGTCATCATTTAATTAGAATTTTAATTCGGAAATTTTCACGAGATTAGTCTATCAAGTTATTAAATCTAAAATTCGAGCTAAATTATCGATTTTACAGACAAGAAATCCAGGTCATAGAGTTTTCTTTATGATTTTAGCCCGACTAAAAGTAAATGACTAAACGGGGTGTCATGAACACCCCATGCGTCTATTGTGTTTAATAGGAATTCCGTCGAAAATATTGAGTTTACAGATGAATTCATTAAAAACTATTTTGTAGACAATACAGTTCGTAACCGGATTATACTTATATCTTTTTTTAAAACATTAATTAGAGTTAATCAAGAATATCAACTAAAAAAGTTAAAAAATTTCAAATAATTGACTTTTTCTCAAAAATAGTCCGTCAAGTTTTACAACTGAAAATTTCAATGGAAGTATTAGTTTAAGGACAAACTTATGAGAGTTTTATCGTTAAAAAAATCGCAATGTTATTGATATCTACTTACAATACATTTATATACAAATGTATTTATCCAGTATGGATAATGCAGCCATTTTTCAGTAGTTACGTATATCCAGGAGGGGTTTTGAAAACATTTTGGGTTTTTGCAGACAGTCCGCGAAAATTCGTATATGTAAGGTGGCTTTTGAAGACGTCCGCAAAAACCCAAGCAGCTGCGATCTAGTCCTCCGAAGCCCTTCTGTCATAAGAACCAAAAATACTTTTTAATGATAATTGATTACATATGTTTGTGTAATGACAAATGAAAATTATCGTGAATAAAAATAATACAAGTGATATTTTTTTATTTATTGCTTAAAAAATACGCTGTTTCATTCCAATTACATCATAACTGAATTACTATTAGTCGTTTAATAAAAATAACTACTCATTATAAAAATAATAAATTATGTTTCAAATAAACTTCACATTTGCGTATATTTAAAATAACGAATCAGTTAATTATGGAACTTCTAAGTTACATATAATTATAGATAATAATGTGATGATTAGGGTGAGTCATTTTAGAGAACCTTATTTTTTCAACGCTTTAACAGCATCTATACTCGCAGAAAGGTAATATAAAATGCGGGCTAAAATTAAAAACCTTAATATGAAAATTAACAGGTGGCTTGCTGCAATTTTTTATTTCCTATTTTAATAACATAGGAAAAAATCGCTAAAAGTTCGAAATCCTATACCTCGGCTATAGCCTATTACACAGATAATCTCAGGGTATTGTTTTGTAGGAAATTAAATACTGTACAATAAGCCATTGCTGGGCTACATTATTCGAAACGAAAATTTTGTTCCTATGTTATTGAAATGGGAAATAGAAAATCGCGATGAACTACCTGTTAATATTAATATTAAGTAATCACTAACTAACAGTACGTGTTTACGCATGGCTTGCTCAAGATCTGATAAAAACTCAAGGTCAATTTTGAGCCTTGAGCAGATCTTGAGCAAGCTATGTGCAACTATTTTAAACTATAATCGTCCTCCAGAATTGAGTTATATTCTGGCACGAATTTCTTGTGTAAGGCTTGTACTAGGCTTGCAATTTGAATCTAGTCACAAGTATCTGCAGCAAGATAAATTCGTAGAAAAAGATGCTAGCATCTATCGATCTTGAGAGTAGATTTGCTCAAAAATTAAAAAAGATTGTTGTATGGGTAATTAACCGATTTGAATGGTTCTTGCAGCAGTCGAAAGAGTTTATTGGCTGTCAAATCTTTTAAACACTTCAGATCATTTAATCAAGTAGGCTCAAAAACATTCTAGAAATACAAAAAAAAAAAAATTTTCTGTTTGTTTTAAATTTCTCAAAAATGACTCCAACGATCAACTTAAAAATCTCATCAGCTCTAGAACTTGATCAGTCGCATCAACTGCTGCCCCAATCATCTCAATCGGTTAATTCTTTTAAGAGATGTCGTCAGAGAAAGAAATGGTAAAAAACGGTTTTTCCCGAAAATATTTGAAACGACTGAATCAAAAATCTCAAAAATTCAATGAGTTCTAAAACTCAATTAAACGCGCTGGTTGTGGCATCAGACATCGAAATCAGTTCGTCATTTTCAATGATATCGACGACGGAAAGTTTAAAAAATAACATTTTATATTATTTTTCCCGGAAAAATCATAACATATAGCACTAAAGTATCTTGAAAACAATACCAACTCTTCGTCATCATGGTCTCTGTTGAGTTTTACATGTTGCTATGCAATTCGTTCTTTAATATAAATATTATCTTCAAAAAAATTGAAAAAACACCGTTTTTAATATTTTTCTCAGATATTCTATACATTAACGCTCTGATCTGAGTCAAAATTAATGTAAATCCTTATTTTAATCACTTATACTGATTTCTGCCTGGATACTTAGATTTTATTGAAAATAATCATGAATGAAAATTAAAAAAAAAAATTTTGTCAATAATTATTTTCGGTTCTTAAATTTTCAAAATTAAATATAAAACGTAACTTGTTTTGAGTTCGACGAGCTTGAAAATACCAATTTAGTTAAAGATATTGTCAAGGGCGAAAAATTTGAAAATATTGATAATACTGATGTTTTCAAGCTCTTTGAGGGCTAACCACACCCTAGATTTTTTTTTTTAAGTAAACATGAATTTAACGGAACAAAACTTTCTTACTCGAAACTTAATTCTCATAATATCGATTATGCTTTCCCTCAATGTTTTTTACATAATAGTATAACAATGTCATTATATTCAATCCATATCGGCAATACGTTCAAATCTATTTCTAAATGCACCAAAAATTCGTTAATTATTTATCTTAAGCAATTGAGTAACTACACAAAAATCTCAGAATGAAAAAATGAAAATGTTTAATAATCAAATAGTGTTCAGTTTCTTAAAATAATATTTATCATAGGAATAATAATGATAACAGTATTAATAAAATTGGAATTAAAATGTCTTAATTATGTTACTAATCAGTACGATTACACAAAATCCCACGTGAAGTGTAAAAAACACCCCTACTATTGTTTACTTATTTACTTTAATACTTCGTAAGCGGAACAATATATATTCAATATCTTATAAGTATGTATTCAGAAATCTAAAGAAAAAAATTTTTTTTTTTTTATTTCCACTTATTTGAAAAAATATAAGTGTAAGTTGTTTTTAAGCGGCAAAGACAGCCGAGCGGTTCTCGTGTGGCTCGGGCGATCACCCAAGTTAAGCAGCATCCAGCATGGCCACTGCTTGGCTGGATGATCGCTTAGCCACGCGTTGAGCTCGATCGGAGGTCTCTGGCCGTTAGGCGCGGGATGAAGATCTAGTGATCGGTAAAATGGGAATTTTACCGGTCACTAGAACCTCACCCAAACCGAACTGTACTGGCAATGGTTTTCTCTGTGGTTTCCCTTGCCGCTATACTCCCACAGCCAAGGTGGGGGGAGAGTATCACTGTAACGGTACAGTACAGTATTAGCACAAGTAGGGCCACAGCCGCACAATGAACGCAGAAAAAAGGAAGCAGTTGCGATTTGAAGGCAAAAAGTGTAAAAAGCCGTCAATGCGGCTATAACTAGAACAAGTAAAAAAAAAAAGAGTGTAAGTTGTTTTATGTGTTTTAGAGTGATGACTGAATGAATAAACGACTTCCATGTTTAAATAATTTTTATATTCAACTGAAACTCAATAACGTACATAACATACTCCAGTTATAATTAATAATATAGATGAGCTGAATGCAATATATCTAATACTAACATTAGAAAAGAACAATTCTGATTTATTATTATTCTTGTTTTTATATTTTTTGACAATGAATAATGAATAACTTATCATGTTGAAATTATCAAAAATTGATAAAATTTTTCTACAAAAAATTTATTTGGAGCATTATGTTAATAAACAATTTTTTCTGTTTTGAATATATTGTGTCACTAATTCCAAAGGACTTATATTTTTCACGCCTTTTTAGTTTTAAACTTAGTGATTAAAACCAAACGGGCGTATAATTTTTTTCAATTGCTCATCAAATTATAAACTTATTCGAAAGCTGGAAATTGGAAAAAAAAAATTTGAAAGCCAAAAGGACATAATTTAAACAATATGCTTTTTTGTCTTTCAAAATTTTTTTTTTTAATTTTTAACTACAAAATAAGTTTATGAAACGATTGGTGATAAAAAAAAATTAAACGCTTTTTTGACTTTAGAGAGTTTCCCAAAGCCAAAAGGGCGTATAAAATTTGTCCTGTTAGAATTAGTAAGATGATAAAGAAAAAAATTTTTGTTTAGATAATTTAAACTGAGATAAAATGAAAAATGATCGATTTAAGCAAGTGGCGGAGTATTGTTGCTATTGTTTTTTATAACTTTTGTCAAGTTAAATCGCACAGCTTCATTGCCAACTATTTTGAGCTTACTAAATATTGGTTTCGAGGGAGTTTTAAATTGATTTGAAATCCAGGTTTTGATTGATTGTCTATGTCGATTTTGCAAACACGGATATTGTTCTTTAAGATTGTCAATGTCTTTTAAATGTGGCAAAGGTCCAGCTTGCGAATGATGACGAAATGCCGAACACACGATACGTTTTTCATTTTCAGTCCATCGCTTTTTTTCCATTTTTTCTGAAAACAAAATCAATTATTTGAATAAAATGGATTAAAAAAAAGTTTTAAAAAAAAAGAAATAATAATTGTTGTTTTTATAAATGAAGACTTAAAAGCATTTTACCAGTCATTTTACAAGTTTTTTCAATTATTTCTTTGTTAATATCAGTACCTGTAGATAAACTCGAAGATTCTGGAATGTTTTCGTTAAGATTTTCAATAATGACCGTATTTCCACCTAAGTAAGGTTCTGAATCATGCAAATTATGCCCATTACCAAGCTCAGTATTATCATTTGAACAGGATGGCTGTGAGTCATAAACATATGTTTCTTCAGATTTTTTTTTCGAGGCTCTTTCAGGTACACTACTCGGAATTTCAATAAAGTCACTAAGATTATCAACATTTTCATCTGAATCATAGTCAACATCACCTTGTACTGCCTCCAAAACTTTTGCAACTTGAACGATTGTTTTGGATTTAACGGGTTGTCGATAAAAAATCACGATGGATCTTTTCAGAATGACCCAAATGATTAATTACATCACCAAGCGCATTATCATTTAATTCAAGTTCGATACATTTCGTAGCTACATGCTTACAAAGGCCAGCTCCGCGAAGTAAACCCGGATTTTTTGCTCCACATAATTTTGAAATAGTCCTCATTTCTTTACAAAAGTTTATGACTCTTATACGACCATCAATAGAATTAGGCAACCCAAATAAAAATTCATTTTTAAGAGTCACGCTTGCACTAAAACGATGCCTAATTATTATGTTGATCTCTTCGATCATATCAGCACCTGCTATAACTGCTACAGTACGATTTTTTTTCCTCTAATGGCGATCCTGAAAAACTTTTGAGCAATTTTTTTACCGATGTCATCTAATAAGTTAAATTCTTCAGAGTCAGCTTTTTCATCAATACACTCTATATGTTGTAAGTCACTTAAAAGTACATTTTGGATATCGCCAACTCGTCTACGATTAAATACAAGGAGATAAACTGCAACGAGCTTTAAACCATTAAGCCACTCTGAGAGATTAAAACAAATCTTTAATTTATCGAAGCATTTTTTTCGTTCATTTTTAAAATAATTGATTAATTTCTTAATATCTTCAGTCATAGGTAGTATTACGACTTTTTGTCTCTTTAATTTACTTTGAGCCTCCATTGCAATTTTATTTATAGAATCCGGCATTTCTATGCAATAAACTTTTTTAAATCTTGCGACTCGGTCTAGACCTTCTTTGTCATTTTGCTTTGCAAGTTCACTTTCTAACATTTTTCTGATGTGTTTTAGATAGGTTACTAAATTCAATGCCGAGGAAGGTGCCCCACACGAATTTTCTAAGCGATTTATTTTTGCAACTACTTCAATTGACTTAACGATTGTATCGATATATTCGGGAGCATAAATTGACGCTAGATCTTTTATTTCAGGATTTATTTCTTTTGCTGCGTATAATAAACGACCCACTAATCGTAGCTTTGCACGTATTAAATTATGCTGGTAATGTGGTGTATGCTTTATACATAATTTATTGCCGTATAAAATCATTAGCCAATCACATCTGATCAAACGAACAATTTTGTCCTCTTCAAACACTGGAAAAATTACTAAGCTCAATGTATCACTTGCGGCACTATGAACGCGCCCTTCTACATAGCGGCCAAGAAATTTATAAGAACGTGATCCTTCTAGTTTAGTATTGATACATTTAGAAAAATGCTTGCGAGAATTTGCCTTGGTAACTGTTTTCAGACACCTAGGACAAGTAGTGTAATCACTAGCAGGTTTTTTATGAGGTCTTGGACGACGGCTTACAGACAGCTTTCCAGTGTTATGGTCGGTAGTGTTATGCATACATCGACCGTTTTCTCGAAAAATTTCCATAATTTTATTTCGTTCTTGAGTACCTGTATAAATGACATTGATAAATATTTAATGCAATAATATTTAGTACAATAAAAACTATGATATATGGATCGAGTTTACAAAATCAGTGTAAGATTTGACGCAGGCAACTATATCTAATTACAAGAGCTTCCGGTAAGAAGCATTAAAATTTATAAGCATTGTAAATTGTAACTGACTGAATCATGTTTTTGTGGTTAAAATACAAATGAATTATCTTTTATTACTACTGCTCCGGAACTTTAATTTGACATGATCATCAGCTTAACAAACATTAATTTATCGGTATATAGAATTAATTTAATTTCAAATTTAATATGAAATTAAATTCTATATAAATAAAAAGAAAAACGTAAAAGTGAATAAAATTATTTTCAAATTAGATCCAAATTTTTTCTACTATTGTCAAGTTAAAAGAAAAACAATATCGTAGAGGCTACAAAGTGAGCACTTTAGGGCCTAAGCCGATAAGGAGAACGGTAACTTAAGTGATTGGTAATTGACTATGCACGGCACACTATTCAGCACTCTAAAATTACACTTTCGGAGCAGGTAAAACAGAAATATATATTTAAACTTAAAATCCAATATTATCCGTAAATGTAACTGACCTTTTGAAGTACTTTTGAGCTGTTGTACTTCTTCAATATCTTTGTGCTTCAATTCAATATGTCTTGGTAATTTAACTACTGACTTGTGACAATAAATGCAAAAATATTTTTTTTTCCAACGCGGTTCAACACTAATGACATTTCCATCGTCGTCGGTAACAACACTACCTTCTGCTTTTAATACTGAATTATTACAAGATCCTTTCGACAGAAGCGGAACATTGATTAATTTTGAATTATTAGTTACGATATTATGTATTTCTGACGCTAACGGAAAAATGTTTATTAATTTATTTTCAGTTGCGGTATCAACATTGTTTTCTGTCCCAGTTTGTAGTATACTTTGCCTAGAATCTTCTATTATTGTAGAAAAATGTTTTAAATTGATTGGATCAAAATCTACATCACTAGTGTCTTTATGATCGAATGAATTATGTCCTAATGAAGAGTTAGAAGTGTTGTTGTAGTTAATTTCACTACGTTGCCTTAATCGTGGAATTGATAAATCATGACTATTTTCATTATCATCTTTGTTATAATCTCGTAGAATTTCTACGGTTTCACTGTCTAAACGAGATGACAGAATACTTTCTAATTGATCAGATATCTGTAACAATATGAATAATGGTAAATGTTATAATTTATATTCCAGTATTTGTCAAAAATTAATATTGAAAACCAAATAACCTCATAATTCGATTCGTAATTTAATAAATCAGACTCTTCAGTGCTTGTTTCATCGATACTACTTGGAATGATGACTGCCTCAATTAAATAATCTTCAGATGAAGTGAATTGTGCAGCACAAAAATTACCTCCAGTTTGAGTATTACATTCTCGATAAAAAACTGCATCAAAATTATTCTATAAAAGAAATCGTAAATTTTAAGTCACATTTAACTATGATATCTCATAAAATGTTTAATATTAGTTAAAAATTTATAATTATTTATGTAAGTAAATAATTAAAATATTTAAAGTTTGTGAAATCAAAAAAATATTTTTCAACTTTTAGAAAATTGCGTTAATATATTAACAAAATCTCAACCGAAATGTGAGACATGTTGATAGAAAAAAATAACTAACATATAAATATATCAGATATAAATCATTAACATTTAGGTAGGCGTAATGGAACTTGAAAAAAAGAAAAGCTACACTTAGCGTAAATTCTTATTATTTTTGTCTTTTTTTAATTAGAACTATAAAAAAATACATTAATAAACATTAATTGATTTGATTACAATCTGAGGCAAAATTACCGAAATATGCATATCGACAGATAATTTCTTCAATTTATTTCATGGTGAATTGAAATATAAATAATAACTTGAATTCCATTTTTTTTAGTAAACAATACTTGCACCTTTATCTTGTTATTATAAAGATAATTATGCTAATAATAAGTAATAACAAAAATTAAAAAGTATTGTCTTATGATTTATTTAAAGGTGCTAAACAAACTACAACAAGTACTGCAATAAGAACAAAAAATAATCTTACGATAAAAAAATATTTGATTTGAGTTACGTGTAAAATTACAGTATTTGAGTTAGTGTTAATAATGAAAACGAAAAAAAAAAAAAAAAAATGAAGATGGAATAAGAAAATTATCAACTGTGTAATGTGTTAGAAGAATAATATGAAAAAAAAATAACGATTATTCTTCATTGTTATAAATTAATGTTGATATTATTCATGTATAGAATGATAAGAGCAGTTGTTAAAATTAACTAACCTCATGATCTTGTAATAAGTTGTTTGAATTCATATCAGCATGTTTATAATTTGATTCAATTATCATGTCTTGGTCTACTTGTTTAAACTTCATGTCAGTATTTAATTCATCCAATAGATCTTCAAAATTAGGAATATCATGATGGATGACTAGTGATGTACATATTTTAGTATCATCAATCCATTTAGTATCTAAACAATGTGAAACATTTTGTGGTATCTAAAAATTGAAAAAATAACTCCAAAATATCATCAATAAATTAATATTTATATGTAGACAATAAATAAATCATAATATGATTCTTTCCATGTAGAATTAGCAGTTCGTGAAAAATAACAAACCTCATTATTTTGTGACTCTTTTTCTTGTGACATCACATTTGAATTTACACCAAAATGTTTCAATTCAAAGTCAAGTTTGACTCTTACTTTCGAGTCTGTTTGCTGAAGCTTTACATCAGTATTTTTACCGGTCATTGCATTTTTATTAGCCAAAATATCATGATCAATGACTGGAACCTCACATATTTCTGTGCCAGCAAAACTTACAGCATTTGTGCTTGTTGATACTTCATTGTTCTCTTCATTTTTTTTATTGATAATAATCTGACAATTACATAAAAATCAATAATCTTTGAATATAACATTTATTCCTCATTGACATGAATTTATAATAACATCATTTACATATGGTATTTTAAGAGCAATTGTTGAAAAAGCTACAAACCTTAGGATCTTCTGCTTTCGTTGCTGTGGCCAAACGTACATTTCTATCGTGACAATCTACACGTTTTGTTAATATTATCGGCATATTGGCGTTTAATATATTGCAAATAGATGATAAATTTTTGACATCTACAACATAAAAAATGAATAAATGAATACATTTGCATGACTACGACACCATAGACTTTAAATGAAAAAAAAAGAAGATTCAAGTGGTAAAATTATTTAATTAAAATTTTCGTTAAGCAATTGAAAAAAATATTGGAGCTGTTAACCTTTAAGCCATAAGAATGGACTCCTTGACCACTAATCAAACTTAAAATCAACAAAATTTTTTTTAATTTTACGGAATCGGCTTCAACTTTTCAGTAATACCCTAATTATTTCATTTTTGTCAGGTTATTAATTTTTTTTTATTTTTAACTGTCAAACAATTTATGTACACACTTGTTCAATAATGGCGGTGAGGATATTACAATATTCAAACTATTTTATACTTTTTTGTAAACAATAATTGTCGAGTTTTTTGAAAATTATAATAATGACAGAACTATATTAATTATATCAGAAAACAATATTATAAATAGAAAAAATGAATTCAGCGATTGATAGAGCAAAAGATTAACGAATTAATATGATTAGCGCAGGCTGGTGGTTATAGATAGCTAGCATATTTTTGACGATACGGTTCAAAGAAAATTAATCAGTGATAAATATGATTTAATACTTACCACTGACAGCTATTTGTATATAATTTTTTGGCAGATATCGTGTTTTTTTAACCACTTTACATTTTTTGTCATTTAATAAATAGATTAATCGATGCATTTTGTCAAATTTAATCTGAATCTTATCGAAGAAATAATAATGATTCAGCACTGTATTGCCATTTTATTAAAAGAAAAAGACGATCATAGACGCTTGTAGTTTTTCTTCTCATTTATACTGTAGGGATTTTTGTCAATACTAGTTACCACTGAATACTGTATGGTTACAAATACAATATAGTTAGTTTACACATATTAACGCTTAGCCCAGTCGGCCTGGAAAAAAGGGGTTTGTTGGCAACTTTTCGACAAAATGGTCCGATTTTAGATTTTTTTTTTTTTTTTAAATACTCAGAAAAATATTCTAAACATTTGTGTGTATGTGGGAAGTGTTGCTTTTTTTTGTTTAAAAAATAGCGTTTTAGCGTTGAGCTTTAAATTAAAATATCTCAGAAACTACGCAAAAGTAGTCGAGACATGCTGCGTATGAAATTTAGAGAATTGAATAACGAACAAAATGAGCCCACCCCGATGTCTCTACAACCAATAGTTTACGAGATATTAATTTTATAATGAAAAAAAACGCGGTTCCGCTCGAACGCTTATAAACAAATAGCTGTAACTTCTCGAAAAATCATTCGATTTACGTTTTTTTTTTGAATTACAGCTATTGTTGTCTACCAGAAGCAAAAGAATCAGCTAAGCTAAAAAAATTTTTTTTGAATTTATAAGAATTATTTTCAGTTTTTCGAATTTATGCATTAAAAAATAGTTAAAATTCGAAAAAAAATATTTTGTTTGCATATAAAACTTTGACCAGCATCATAGAATCGATGTGAAAAAAAAAAATTTTTGTTTTTTAATTTTTTTTATGCAAAAATTTAGTTTACAAGTTTAAGAAAATATGAGCTCTACGGGGACTTGAACTCAACTCAGAGACAGCGCGCGTGCGCCATTCCCCTCGAACCGTTGTCGGCGAAAAATGGGGGAAATAATAATAATGTGAGGCATATAATAATAATAGCAAGCGGCCGCTCAGATACTCGGAGTAATTCGTTTTTTCATTCTTATTTATAATTTATTCTTTTTTTTTTAAAGACTTGATTAACTTTCAAAAAATCGTTACGACAATATAGGTATCAATCGATTCCAAATTTTATGAATCGTCCAGAAAACTTATCGGTGAAAGATTGATTTTTGAAATGTTAACTAACATTTTTTATAAACAAATAAGTTAATGAACTTTCAAAAATCGTTTTTTCAATATAGGTATCAATCGATTCCAAATTTTATGAATCGTCCAGAAAATCTATCGATTAAAGATCGATTTTTGGAATGTTAACTAACATTTTTTTTAAACAAATAAGTTAATGAACTTTCAAAAAATCGTTACGAGAATATAGGTATCAATCGATTCCAAATTTTATGAATCGTCCAGAAAACTTATCGATTAAAGATCGATTTTTGAAATGTTAACTAACATTTTTTATAAACAAATAAGTTAATAAACTTTTCAAAAATCGTTTCGACAATATTGGTATTAATCTTGCAGACAAATTAATATAGTTTTACCGACATCCTTTTTTAACACACCAGTTTATTCAGAAATTTATGTCGATACGATTTTTTAAAAGTTTATTAACTAGTTTGGTTATGAAAAAAAAATTAGTTAACATTTTTAAAAAAAAGATCTTTTGTCGATAAATTTTCCGGACGATTCATGAAATTTGGAATTGATTGATACCTATATTGGAAAAACGATTTTCGAAAGTTCATTAACTTATTTGTTTATAAAAAATGTTAGTTAACATTTCAAAAATCAATCTTTCACCGATAAGTTTTCTGGACGATTCATAAAATTTGGAATCGATTGATACCTATATTGTCGTAACGATTTTTTGAAAGTTAATCAAGTCTTTAAAAAAAAAAAAATAAATTATAAATAAGAATGAAAAAACGAATTACTCCGAGTATCTGAGCGGCCGCTTGCTATTATTATTATATGCCTCACATTATTATTATTTTCCCCATTTTTCGCCGACAACGGTTCGAGGGGAATGGCGCACGCGCGCTGTCTCTGAGTTGAGTTCAAGTCCCCGTAGAGCTCATATTTTTTTAAACTTGTAAACTAAATTTTTGCATAAAAAAAATTAAAAAACAAAAATTTTTTTTTTTCACATCGATTCTATGATGCTGGTCAAAGTTTTATATGCAAACAAAATATTTTTTTCGAATTTTAACTATTTTTTAATGCATAAATTCGAAAAACTGAAAATAATTCTTATAAATTCAAAAAAATTTTTTTTAGCTTAGCTGATTTTTTCGCTTATAGTAGACAACAATAGCTGTAATTCAAAAAAAAAACGTAAATCCAACGATTTTTCGAGAAGTTACAGCTATTTGTTTATAAGCGCTCGAGCGGAACCGCTTTTTTTTTTTCATTAAAAAATTAATATCTCGTAAACTATTGGTCGTAGAGACATCGGGTTGGGCTCATTTTGTTCGTTATTCAATTCTCTAAATTTCATACGCAGCATGTCTCGACTACTTTTGCGTAGTTTCTGAGATATTTTAATTTAAAGCTCAACGCTAAAACGCTATTTTTTAAACAAAAAAAAGCAACACTTCCCACATACACATAAATGTTTAGAATATTTTTCTGAGTATTTAAAAAAAAACAAAAAATCCACAATCGGACCATTTTGTCGAAAAGTTGCCAACAAACCCCCTGTTTTTCTAGGCCGACTGGACTAGCTGGGGAGCGTTACTATCTCATTCTATTGTAATTAACATGAAATATGCGCGGATGTTTAAATCATAAAACCTTTCTTAAAAAATTATATTTATTTACGAATGATTTATTTATTAATAAGAAATATTTAAATTAAGAATAAAAATGTTCAAACCATAATATTACAATTGTACATTCACTCGTAGTATCTTATAACTATTACATAAAAAAAAATATAGTTTGATTGTACTAATAAAATCAATTCAATCGAATAATCGAAAATATTAAAAAAATAATAATTGTCCTCATTTTTTTTCAGTGAAATTTTGGCGGGAAGTTTTGGAGTTGGCCCACAGGTTCAGCCGTTTTTCAGATTTTTTATTAAGCTAGATACTATTTAAATTATAAATCTTCACTAATTAAAATTTAAAGATATAAATTTTTTAATATTTATTTTGCAACTTTGTTATAAAATAAATTTGCTACAAAAATAATACAACACGCAATACAAAACTTATTTACTTTTTTACCTCAAGATCTGTAAGAGTCTACACAATTACCACTAGCTATTATAAATAATTGAATGTCAATAAAATTTTTAAAATTTTAACAGTATATTCCAATTGAAAGATAAGCATAAAATTTAACAAATATAAAATTAATATATGCATCAGTAATTGCTATATTAATCTAAATTCTGAAGTCAATGGTTTGGCTTCTCAGAAATGTGTGTTTCTGTCTACTGGTTGTAATTAAAATAAGAAAAATTTAAGATTAAATACTGAAAATTTCAGAATAATCATGAATAATATAAAGTCAGTAGTCTTAGTTATAAGTATTTAAAACTGGATTCTATTATGAAAATAAAAAAAAAAAAAAAAAGATATGAATTACTTTAAAATAACAAATTGATAACCTAGAGGATAATTTATTAATCAGTTAACTGATTCCTGGTGAGAATTTTTCGGACTTTCATCCGAAAAAGTCTTTAGAACTCTGAAAAAGTCTTTAGAACTCTAGAACTGAGTTTTTCAGACAGAAGTCCGAAAAATTTTCACCAGGATTAAGCTTAATTAAACACAATCCTTTCACAAAAGCAAACAGTGAATTTTTTTAAATACGAATTATATTCAGGCTTTATAACCTTTTTTTTTTTCATTCATTTCTATGAGTATAACAGTTTAAAAAATTAACGCTTTCAAGATGCAAACGCACAAAATATCTAGGATATTGATGTTATTGCTCATCATTTCTCGAGTGAAAACATATATGACAAACTGAAAACATATGCTTCTTACACATCGACATTTAACAAGAGTAGCAAGATGTGCGCACTTTAATATCTTTTGATCTTGAACAAACAGTGCAACGTTTAGGCTTATTATCAAGTTTTTCAATTAAGTTAGGACAAAAAGTTTCCGAAGATGAAAACTGTCCAGCATCTTCTCGTAATTGTCGTGGTATATAATTATTTTTGCTCTGTTTCTTATTGCTCCATCAACAAGTGATAATCCTAATTGGTTTAAAAAATTTCATCTCGAAATATTTGAATTATTGTTAATTGAATATAAAATAAATCTATTTAAACTCGCAACATCGAGTAAATGGAACCATATCCGTAAAGAAAAGCGTCGAGTTTTTCTAGCAAAAGAATTTTCAAAGAATAAACTTTTTAATCGATCAATTGCATAAGTCGCACTCGTATAACATTCAGCAGCTGACTTTATGTCATATTCATTACAAGTATCGGGATCATATAAAGTAGATAACAATATGATACTCTTATTTTTATCATCGAAATAAGATGAGAGTAAAAATTTATTTTGATAATCATAAAAAGATGCAGGCTGTTTTTCACGTAAATCGCGTGAGAGTTCTGATGGTATTTCTGGCTCACAACCATTCAATGTGCCAACAGCAGTAATGTCATTTTTTCAAAGATTTTTCAGAAGTGAAAAATTAATTAAATTACCAATTAAAATTAATTTGCATTCATATCCCGTCATTAACTGGCTCACATAATTTTCCAGCTTATTAGCTTCATCTTTAGAATCAGTTGCTTGTTTTTTCACAAAAATTTTCATATTTAAAATATAATTGAAGCAAGTATCGACAAGAGTATAAATTTTTATACCAAAACGAGGAAATTCTAGTAGCAGATGGACAGTTACCTTTATACTCAATTAATTGCTCATATAATGTAAGATCAGAGCTTACGAAATAGTTATTTCGACAGTTAGCAGTAAATAATTCAAATACATTACTTATGGAAGCAAGACTATCAATGTTTTCTTGTGATTTTGTTTTACTCTCGTCATCAAATCTTAAACATCGCAATAACAATTTGAAATGATTAAGATTCATAGATAGTCGAAATACATTCACATCCAATCCACCTTGTTCCCATAATTCATCAAAATTTTCATTTTTTGATTTAAATAAACTGATTAATATAACTAGACCAATAAGTGTTTTGATTTCATTAATATTTGTGTTGTTGCAATCTCGATCTCGAGCGTATTTGTCAAGTATACTCGTTATGTACGGATTTGTGTTATGAGCTATAAGTTCCAAACTCTCATCGCTAAAAAACAAAAAAAAACACTCTTCAATAGTTTTAGCTTTCGAAGCTGCATCTGATAGCCCAGCTGATTGAAACAATAAACTTGATTGTTCTTGAGTAGGACTCTCTATTGAAATTTTGCTCCAACTTGTCACATTATCTCTTCCTAAATAATAATTGCTACCACTAACATTATTGATGTTTTGAACTTCAGTAAATAAAATAGTATTTTCATTTTCACTACACTGATAGCTATGATCAAAATTTTGTAAATCCACAATAATTTCGTCATCACTTTCATCAGATTTATGCCACTCAAATTCAGTAGCAATTTCATCAATTAAACTTTCCCAAAGACCATCAAAATTAAACATTTGAGCGGCCTGCAAATAGAATTATAACTATCAAAATATAACATACTAAAAACATACGATTATAACTCCAAGTGTGATTTTTAAAAAACTAAATTGCAAGAAAAATTATTCGTGCTTAATGATTCATTTGAAGAGGTTATAAAAGCAATACGGATACGGATAACCTACCATTATTTTTATAAATTTTACATTAAAATTAATCAAAAAACAAATATCAAAATTATTTTATTCGTCAATAATAAAAACATTTGGAAATCAATAATAAATTTATATTGAATCAAAATTAATTTTATAGATATTTTTTCTTATTAGAAAAAAATTAGTAAGTAAAGTGCGTTTTGATGTCAAGTACATTCAGGCGCTTGCATGTTTATGATTTTGTGCACCTAAAAGAAAGTTGGCAGTTCCTAAACTGACTACATGGCATGAATATTAGTTTTAAGGCTTTATGACAAGCATATTTTTAAAAAATTTTTTGATTTTACTAAGATTTTTTAAGCTTATCATAGTTTTTATTGTCTAATTCAATAAAATATTTCAACAAAAAAAAAAATATTAATAAGCCAATGTCATATAAAAATATAACTAATTACCGTAATGGCCGCTTTAACTTGAAATTGACAGTAATTTGACAGTTGAAATTACCGAAATTTGATATACGAATTTGCCGACAATTTGACAGCAAAAGTTGGAGAGAAAACTTTGCGGTCGAATTCGGACTTTTCCATTTTTTACGACAATTTGTATGCAACTCGCTGTTGAATTTGACGTAAATTTACTGCCCGAATTAGAATTCAAATTCACTTCAAAAGTTGAGTAAAAAAAAGTTGTCGTCAATATTTAGGCAAATTTTATGTCAATTTATTATTAATTTGACTTGAAAGATTGTTAAGTATTTTTTTTACCGTCAAATTGTAGACGATTTAATGTATAAATTTGCTTACCTTCTGAAATGGTAAGAATGAACAGCACTGACTTTTTTTTTCATAAATACCTTTAAATTGAAGAAAAATGAACTACAAATTTTTATTTTCAACTTTTGCAATCAAATTGTCGGCAAATTCAGGCAGAAAATTTCAGGTAATTTCAATATCAAGTTACCGTTAGTTCCAAACTAAAGTGGCTATTAGGGTACATATAAAAATTAAAAGTACCCTGATAGCCAAGTTGGCCGCAATTTGACGACAACCTACTGCCGCAACCTGTCGCCAAGTTGGCCGCAAACGTTGGCATTTCCATAAGTTGACGTCCTTTTTCCGAGAAACTTGTCGACAACTTTCAGCTCGTGTAACTGTTGCCTACAAGTTGACTACAAGTTGCTCAGAAACTTGGCGACAGGTTGCGGCAGTAGATTGTCGACAAGTTGCTGAGCAACTAGTAGCCAACTTGCCATCAACAATTTCTCAGTATGAAGTTACCGCCAAGTTGCTAACAAGTTGGTCGCAACTCATGTACACCAACTTTCTGATCAGAAACTCTGGCTATCAGGGTACAGCCAGATTGAACTAACACACCTTCGTAGACAAGTTGATGGTAATTTTGCAACAACCGATTGTATTAGCTTACTAGAAGCGGCGCGAGCAAAGATTTAATACCAGTAGTTGCGATCAACTTGTCGGCAACTTCTTACTGTACAACATTTGATGACAAGTTTCCTTTGAACTTAGCAAAATGCTGCTGTCAAAAAGTTGACGGAAACTTACGGTAAAATTTCTGGTTAACTTGGCAATAAATTGCGACAATACATTTTTACTAACTTTTTGGCAACGTTAAAGGCAAATTATCGTCAACAGTTGCAAAGGATAAAGTTGGAGGTGATCTGTTAACAAATCGATCGCACCAAAGTAACATCAACTTTTTGACAATAATTTTGGTTACCAGAGTACTTTTGACAAATCTACCGCAAAAGCCATAGTAATTTCAAGTTGACACGATCTACAACTACGTTTTAATGTCAAGTTGACTGCCAAAGCATAATATAAATAGTTGGCAATAACTTGAAGTCAATTTTACTACAAAATTTGCCTACCTTGTTTATTAACCGAGTATTCTGGCGAAATTATAAGTTTCCAGATAATTTCATTGAGGATATTTTTATTGGCAACATACTTAGCGAAATTATTTTACTTGAGTATTTCACACGTATCTATCATGGTTTGCGAAAAATTAACATCTGGAAACCGGCAAATTTCAATAAAATAAACTCTGTAAAAAAAATTGTTTATCGAGTAATTGCTGCGCGAATTTATGCTGAATTACTGAGTCAAAGAGATCGAATAAGTTTTTCTAATTATAGTTCCTCTTGAACGGAACGACGTAGCCAAGTATTTTGCACCCCACGCGTCTGTTTATCTTTGAAATGGATTTTTTATCGGAAATATTGAGTTTACGATCATATTGATCATAGACATTTCTATAGATAATGAAATTTGCAATAAGATTGTACCTAAATGTTTTTTTCATATCTCTAATACTTCAGCTAAAATGCTCGATCGAAAACTTAAAAATTTCTGAATAACTGAATTTTACATAGAATTTGTCTAGCAAGACATTTAACCCAATATTCTAAGGACACTATTGAGCCAACGACAAAATTAAAGCGATACAAAACTGTAGTCAATACAATTTGTGACCAGATTTAATTGATATATTATTTTCATATCTATCATAGTTCAGCGAAAATGTTGACTTGAAATCTTTCATTTTTTGAATAAGCTAATGTTTCATACAATTTGCGTACCATGTTTATTAACCGAATTTTCTAGTAAAATAATAAGTTTCTGGATAATTTCATGGTGGATATTTTTGAAGGCGATACTTTTAGCAAGATTATTTTACTTATAAGTATTTTACACTTATCTATCATGGCTTGCAATAAATTGGCATCTGAAAACCGTCAAATCTCAGTACAATAAACTCTGTAAAAAAATAGTTTATCGACTAAGTGCCGCTTAAATTTATGCTGAATAACTGATTTTATAATGAAAAAAAAAAAATGAGTCAAAGAGATCTTATGAGTTTTCATAATTATAACCCGTGTTGAACGGAACGACGTGGCCCAGTATTTTGCACCCCACGCGTCAGTTTATCTTTGAAATGAATTTTTTGTCGGAAATATTGAGTTTACGATCATATTGATCATGGACATTTCTATAGATAATGAAATTTGTAATAAGATTGTACGAATATGTTTTTTTCATATCTCTAATATTTCAGCTAAAATGTTCGATCGAAAAGTCAAAAATTTCTGAATAACTGAATTTGACATAGAATTTGTCTAGCAAGTCATTCAACCCAATATTCTGAGGAAACTATTGAGCCAGCGACAAAATTAAAATGGTTTCTTTTGTAGAGCGTTCAATTTCCCACAAAAAATTTATAATGTTTTGCTGTACGATCAGTTAATTTATAGTTTTCATTCATATGCGGTTTTTTCATAAAATATAAACTTTTCATTTTTTAGAGAAATGAATCTTCCATCTATGAATAACTTTTTTGATTTTCAGTAAATCACATGATTAGAGATCCTGGGTGTCATGAACATTTTAGATGAATTGTGTGTATAAAGGCTATATAGGGTGTCACTTACACCCCAGGTGTGTTTTGTACATAAAGCCTTAATGGGGTGTTACCTACACCCCACGCGATTATTAAGTTGATATAATTTAATTTATTGATAATAATAAAATAATCACTGCATACATCGTTATAATTGTCAATATAGGAGTTATGCATGCACCAATATAATACACCTTAAAAATGTCCGCAAAAGTCATACTGGATAAATATATATATATATATATATATGGGTCATTCCACCAAATAAAATTATTTTTACGGGGCGACCCTCGTCGATTTGGTTTAAACTTTGTGGAGTTGTTCTATATATTAAAAAAAAAATTCTCTGAAAATTTGAGCCTTTTATATGCAGCTGTTTCAAAGTTATGATTTTTTGAATTTTTTAAGAAATTTTATTTTCAACTTTTTCATTAATTTTTTTGAAGAAAAAAAATTTTTTTTTAAAATGAGCACATAACAGTTTTTTGTAGGAAAAATTCTCAGCTTTCCAATAAAAATCCACTTTTTATTGTATGTTACATAAGACCTTTTAAAATTCGATTAAAGACGAAAAAACGATTTTTATGAATGTGCGGCGCTTGATACATCTAATTTGATATTTTTTTCTGAAAGCTGAGACTTTTTCCCACAAAATATGTCATTTTCGCGATGTGCATGTTTTTTGTTTGAACAAAATTAAATAAAATATAAACTCTCTATGATTCAAAAACTTTAATTCTTATTTTTTCTTGAGGATGTTGATACATTTTTAACATAAATATATCCTGTTATCAACAATAGGTAAGATAGGGTACACTGCTTGTGTTTCTTTCACCGTATCTGACTCCAAGTATCGTACGTCTAAAACATTTATTTTCTATAAAAAGTCATCATTCCCTGATTAAACGAAACGATTCGAAACGATTTGTCATGTTAAGTGCCTATAAGAAAGGTGATTCAGAAGTATTCAAACTATTCAAAAACATTTAAAACTAAAACTAACTTTAAATTTTTTTTCCCAATCGTTTTAAGTTTCGTTTAATAAGGATTGATTATAACAGTGAAATCAACGCTGGTAAAATTTTGAATAGCCCGGATGTATAAATTTTGCGGTGTAAGGATATGTTATCTGGTATGTATCTGCAGTAAAGCTCTGAAAACAAAAATTATAAAACTATTTTTCATGATACCAGCATCAATGGTTCAAGTCTAGGAATTAGTAATTTGATCTTTGATTCTTGTGTTTTGTTCAATAGTGATTTCAGACTATTGATGTCATCTTCGTTAATGACAGTTCTGACTTTGTAATCAAGTTTTATAAAAATTTGTGTGCATGATAAATAGTATTTATGGTTTCTGTTTAATAGTAAATTGCAAATCATAAGTTTACGCGTACACTTATTGTTGATCACACCATTGGTCTTAAATTAACTTGATTCTAACTGGCTGCTGACACTGAAAATAATTTTGAATGCAGGTAATCATGAAATAAGTAGTGTGTAACACGAGATGAAACACGACTGCAGATTGCAGTTATTGTCAGCGTTTGCCTACGGCTCAAGCAGCCTACTTTACTCTCGTCTGACATCATTTTATTTCATCTTTTGCCACACAATGAACTATTACAGTTTGTTAAAACTATAAAATCAATGACTTGCATTTAAATAATTATTGATTTTGTTCAAACAAAAAATATGCACATCGTGAAAATCACATATTTTGTGGGAAAAAGTCTCAGCTTTCAGAAAAAAATATCAAATTAGATGTATCAAGCGCCGCACAGTCATAAAAATCGTTTTTTCGTCTTTAATCGAATTTTAAAAGGTCTTCTGTAACATAAAATAAAAAGTGCATATTTTTATTGGAAAGCTGAGAATTTTTCCTACAAATAATTGCTATGTACTCATTTAGAAAAAAAAATTGTTCTTCAAAAAATTAATGAAAAAGTTGAAAATAAAAATTTTTTGAAAATTCAAACATCATAACTTCAAAACAGCTGCATATAAAATGCTCAAATTTTCAGAGAATTTTTTTTTTAATATATAGAACGACTCCACAAAGTTTAAACCAAATCGACGAGGGTCGCCCCGTGAAAATAATTTTATTTGGTGGAATGACCCATATATATTAGAGTGGTCCAAAAAAAAAAGTTTTTTGGATATTATTCCAAAAGCTTCTCTAAGGTATAAAAAAAAATCCCTCCAAAGCGCAGCTTGATATCTCAATTCTTCGAGAAGCTCAATACATTTATATTTTCCCATTTAAATAACACGTAAAAAATTTTTTTTACGATTTCATCCGGTAAAACGACGAAAAAAAATTTTTTCTGTATTTTCCATCAATCATCCTTGTAGGAAATTTAATTCTCTACAAAAAAGTATTGAATAAGTTTTTTCGTAATCCTAACGGTTAAAAAGTTATTGAGCTTCAAGTACTCGTTACTAAGTAAATTTGAAGGAAGATAGTTTTAGAGCAACTCTTTAATGGAATTGACACCATTACTAGATAATTTATTTAATTTTTAAAAATTTGAAATAATTTTAAACTTTTTGAAAACTTTTTTGGTGACTGCATGTATTTATTTCGAAATTAATCAAACTCTCAACTGTTTATAATAATTAAATAATTTAATAATCGTTTATATAATTATGAATAATTTTTCTTATTACAATTTGGAAATTTTTTCCTATGATCAGCAACTGTTTGTAACAGATATTGTTTCTGTTCTTCACCTTTTCTCCCAAATTAATTATATTTTTCAATTAAAGCTAGTACTTGCGGATGGATACTGAATTTAATTGTCTTCATATCTAATTAAATTTTCTTTTATTGCGAATGTTTAAAGCTCAATAACTTTTTACCCGTTAGGATTACGAAAAAACTAATTCAATACGTTTTTGTAGAGAATTAAATTTCCTATAAGAATAATTGATTAAAAATTCAGAGAAAAATTTTTTCGTAGTTTTACTGAATGAAAACGTAAAAAAAAATTTTTTACGTGTTATTTAAATGGGAAAATATAAATGTATTGAGCTTTTTGAAGAATTGAGATATCAAGCTGCGCTTTAGAGGGAATTTTTTTTATACCTTAGAGAAGCTTTTGAGATAATAGCCTTTGAAAAAAAAAAAAAAAATGTTTTTTTTGGACCACTCTAATATATATATTGAGACAAATCGCTTTTCGTCGTCGCGATTTTTACCAGCAGCCACCAGAATTCACGGGTTGAACCCTGGCTTAGGCTGGCCTCTAACAAATTTTATTTTAAGCTGGACAGAGCAGTGGGCTGGGGTTCTTGCAAAGCAAAGACCCGCACTTATTCAAACCCGGCAACGCATGTTAAAACTTATCAACTTACCTCACGGCTTATAAAATTATAGGATATTCTTGTTGATGGTCAAATTACTATTTGTAACTGAATTAATATTTACTTTATCAGACTATTCGATAAGCTAACCAGTAAAATAGGAAATAAATAGGATGAACAGATAATAGATACAGTGAATGATTAACAGTGCAATGATTGTTTATTGCCAATTATAATAATAAAAATTACTTACAAGAAAGTGCAAGCGCTGGATGTAATGTAGCCAGATGCGTGGCACAGTATAATTTTATATCGCGAATATATCGCCGGTAACGTACAGTAATATTTAATGGAACTAACTTTGTTTATAATAATCAGTAAACTTGGATAGTAACGTATATCGCAAGAGAATTGCCAGTAATACGACTATAACGCAAGTTAATTTCCCGATTTACAAAGTAGTTATCCGTATTAACAAAGTCGCAAATAAATTGCTAGTATATGACAGTAAAATTGAATTATACGTATTATTGCTAATTGATCCAGGGTCGAAGTGAAGTTCAATCACCGTAGGGTCTTAGGGCTGAATTTTTGGGCTCGCTCCCCACTTCCCCTCACGGTCATGCGTTGAGGTGATAATTAGTCATGTGACCATGGCACTATGACTCCAGCTTTAGGTGGTTTCAGATGGCAACGAGACGGGGAAAAATGGGAACCACAAGGCTGAGAGAGAAGATGACAATTCACATTGTCTCAATATATATATATATATATATATATCTATACAGCAAACTGCTGTGAGCGCGCAATTTCTAATATTTAAATTCAGGTTTAAACAAAATATAATTATTTTATTATATTCAACCCTTTTTATGTATATATATGTATCATTCAGGGAAAACGAAATGCAAAATTAACCAAATTATTCACGGGTGTGTGGTACACACACGTAAATTTTGCGTCGCGAATACCAACAATTCCCGGGGAGGTTATCAGCGACAATGCATGGAAAGAGAATACAAGAGTACTTACTCGATATGGTTTCTTAAATAAATCCAAACAAAGACTCGAACTGACAACAAGTTCACCCGGTGAATTTATTTGTATTTTGAATAATTAACCACTGTTAATTTACAATAAAAGGATCAACGTAATAGCAACGCAATTTTGACTCGATAACAATGATAGCGTCCACTCGTCAAGACTATCCGTACCTTTCTAATTGCTTTTTGGGCCGGCCACTTGTTGGCCACCCACGTGGCGCAACAATCGCCCTCAATTATGATTATTATGATCTAGCTCTGGGCCTATTTTAAATCAAATAAATAAATTATGAAAACATTTTTCCCCCACCTGAATGATACATATTAAATTAAATACATTTATATAGTATTTGTTTATACCAAAATAATAATTTTAAAAGATATATTTAATTAAATAATAATTATTTTAACCGTAGGTCCTACATTGATATTGCAGGAGAAAATATTGATTTTTCCCCTCCTCTACGGTCACTATTTCTCATCTCCTCAATACCTGGATATGAAATTTAAACTAAATGAAATAAAAACAATGATTGGGGCATAATGTGACCACACATTATGTCCCTCAGACAACGTAAAATAATAAAAATTTCCATAATAACAATGAATATTAACAATAATTATTTTTAAATTATAAATTAAAATTTTATCATACATGTGCTTTCATTCACGCCACGCGCATGCGCCACTCCACGAGCAAACGCTGTCTCAGTACCAGCGTGGTAACGAAATGCCCGCGTAACCATTCAAATTTAAACTTAAATACTATTTTTAATACTCATTACTAATTAATTATAAATTAATTTAAATGGTTACGTGACAATTATTTGCCACTTATATTAATTGATCATACCCAAATTAATAAGTAAAATGCCAATTGATAATTTCCTACCGTGAAATCAACAACTACGCACTTGATGTCAAGATTACAATTATGGCGTCCTTTGGTTATCAATGTTCTCACTCACACCTATGGAGTCAACAATTGGTCACCAACGCGGGAAATAAATTGCACGCCAATGAATAACTCAAAGGTACATTTCTCATTGTAGAATAATACATTCAATGGCCTCAATTGCCGAGATGACATGATCACACGTTACTTTTTTAAATTAATTGCTGAATCTCAAATTCACCCAAATGGTGACAACAATTATAAAATTTCTAAGTACAGCGCGATTACACACGCCACCCGTACAACTGTTTATCCATGTCTGACCATGGAAGCACGTGAGATTCACGCCGGCACTTCGGCCGACGCCATTTTGTCTTCTCTCTCGTTTTATCCAATGGAGATATATTCCTGTCGCATGTTATCTCCAACGACAACACCAACATAAAACATGATGTCAACAGTGCAATTTAGCTGGTTCCCGACGCCAAATGACCAATTGTCCCCATCAGAATTAATTAATGAGATAATTTAACCATAAATCAACCACCGATTTATGCAATAAATAGTTTAAATTTATTTATAACAAAAAAATTTAATGATGCCAAATGTTGCATCGACGCGCATGCGTCAGCCAGCCAATAATCATAATCATATAAATCAAATGCGCAATTATCCTTTCCGGTACATAAAAAATATAAATGAACGCTTGAATTAATCCTAAAATTTTGCTGATTCCAGCAAAATATACACCTGAGGAATCGGTTACATAATAAACACGCAGTAATTAAAAGAAAATAGTACAAATAAAGAAAATAATAATAAAAATAATGGAAGGTGAGACATGGGAGTAGCGTGTGCCGCCACCTGTTGCTCACCAACCTGATGTAAGACTGCCGCGATATTTGAACATCGTGACAATATATGAATATATATTAGGGTGATTCGATTTTAACGATTATTTTTTTTTTTCACTCCCACTTGAAAATATTGTTATAGACATTGAAAAAAAAATTCCCTGCAAGTTTCAGCCCTCAATTTAAATTTTAAGTACTTTATTCGATTTTGAAGTTTTCCCGTTTAAAATACATAGGAAAGTTGGGATTTTTTTTTTTAATTCTCTATAACTCAGCCGCATTTTAAGTTATCGGGTCGCCGTTTGCGGCATTTTTTAGGCAATTTGATACTCTTCAAAAGTCTCCTCAATAGTTTCACTCGGACTCTAATTGTTTTTTTTGCTGTATCGGTTCTGAAAATAATTTTTTTAAAAATAATTTGGGTTTTTAGTTGATATTAACTAAATAATGAAATTTACAGAAAAAGTGCAGATAACGATTTTTTAGGAAATTTTATTCGCTACAAAAAAGGCACTCAAAGTTAAGTGGCTCAAGTTCTTCGTTCACGTGATATAGGCATTTTAGTAATTTTGTAAATAAAATATATTTCAAAAAATTCCACCAAATGCTATTTCATTTCAATTTCAAATCAGTAAATAATGTTCCTTTTTATTAATTTAATCCATTCACTAAAATTAGAAGGGATCAAATTGATGAACTTCGGAAAAATTTTTGACAAATATTTTATTTACAAAATTACTAAAATCCCTATATCACGTGAACGGAGAACTTAAGCCACTTAACTAAGAGGACCTTTTTTGTAGGGAATCAAATTTCCTAAGAAATCGTTGTCTGTACTTTTTCTGTAAATTTCATTATTTAGTTAATATCAACTAAAAACCCAAATTATTATTAAAAAAGTATTTTCAGAACCAATACAGAAAAAACAATTAGAGTCCGAGTAAAACTATTGAGGAGACTTTTGAATAATATCAAATTGCCTAAAAAATGCCGCAAATGGCGACCCGATAACTTAAAATGCGGCTGAGTTATAGAGAATTAAAAAAAAAATCCCAACTTTCCTATGTATTTTAAATGGGAAAACTTCAAAATCGAATAGAGTACTTAAAATTTAAATTGAGGGCTAAAACTTGCAGGGAATTTTTTTTTTCAATGTCTATAACAATATTTTCAAGTGGGAGTAAAAAAAAAAATAGTCGTTCAAATCGAATCACCCTAATATAAATATACAGTAAAAAAAAATCGAAGAAAAAAAAAATTGAAACTTTTTTTTGGTGTTTAAAATTTTTATTTTTTTTGTTATTTCTTTGCATTTGCTGAGCCACCAACGCAAAAATTTGAGAAAAGTCGAAAAAAAACAATTTTTTCATTTTGATTATGATTACACAATTATAGGAACAAAACTTGCTCCTTTAATTGTTTAGCTTAACTTTGATCGATGATTCCCAAAAAACGGTTCGATAGATCAATTGAAAAATTTACAGGGGTCTTGGGGGTACATTAAGCTAAAAAAGTCCCTAGCAACATTATTTTTTTTATCGATATTTGCAGAGTAGCGGTTGATTTACTTAAAAACCAAAAAAAGTCATTTTTTAGTACTTACTTCTAATGGATGTTAAAAATAAAAAAAAAATTTTTTTCCAAAAAAGGATGACAGTGTTTTGTAGGAAATTTATTCAAGTTTTCACCGCCGCCCGTCTACTTTCTGTGCGATCATTGGTACCTGAAATATCGATGATCAAAGCCAAAAGGATCATTTTCTGTTTGTAGGCTGATATCTTTGCGACAAATCGTCCTACGAGGTTAAAAAAAAAACCAAATTGAAGCTGAATAAATTTGCTAAACGAACTATGCATTCGTTTAGTTGAAAGAATTTTTTCGCGGTCCGTAGGCTCTTCGGAAAAAAAAAAAAATTTAGAAATTTTTTGTCTCGCAGTATTTATTATGTTTGCGCAATAACCGGAGCTTTTAAAAAATTTTGAAAAAAATGCACCAAAACTAGAGATTTCAAGCTGTAAAATGTTTTTTTTAAATCTCGATACGATCATTTTTCACCCTTCAAAAGTTACAGCCTTCCAAAAATCACTAAAAAATTTATAAAATTTTTCTGCTCCTTTAATTTTTTGCATTAGTGTATATACACTAATAGAAAAAATTAAAGGATCAAAAAAAAATTCTAAATTTTTAGGCGATTTTCAACAGGCTCTAACTTTGAGAGAAATGGTCGTACAAGAAAAGAAAAAAAAGGAAATTGTAGCTCCAAGTATCTTCTTTTTGGATTAGAACTTCAAAATTTTTAAGCGTCAGCAGTTTTTGAGTAATCTTAGAAAAACCAACGACAAAAAAATTTTCAAATTTAAAAAAATTTTTTTTTTTTGGTCTCCGGGCGTGGAAAAAATTATTTTTACTCAACCACTATAAGGATCGGATACCTTCATTATTCAGCTTTAATTTCTTTTTTTATGGACCTTGATACGTCCACTTCTCGCCGAGATATCGGTCTTCAAATGGAAAAGGATCCTTTTGTCTTTGATTATCGATATCTCAGAAACCAATGATCGCACAGAAAGTTAATGGTGGGTTTTAGAAACTTGAATAAATTCCCTTCAATGATTAGCCATTGCTTTTTCGAAAAAAAAAATTTTTCCTATCGTCACATGAATTTAAAAATGCAACAAAAAAAGGGCTTTTTGTGGTTTTTTCGAAAATCAAGCGCTGAAACGAAAATATTGTGGAAATCGATAATGTTGACTGTGCATTTTACAGTTCAATATGTCCACAAAAACCCTGCAGAAAGCCAGATTAATCCAACCAGCCGTTTTTTTGTTTCACGCTATCAAATTTTTAAAAAAATTAAAGGATCACGTTTTTTGCTCTGAAAAGCTCATAATCTTTAACAAGATGAAAACAAACATTTTTTCGGAGCTTTGTCCACAATTTTATTGCAGACAGTGCTTGAATTTCCAAAAAAGAAAAAACTTTTTTTTCGAAACAAAATTTTCAAAAAAATTTTTTTTTGGAATAACTTCAGGAAATTTACAAAACCAACACCCAATAATTTTTAGCACGTTTACGTTGCTGCATTCCGTGATTTTACTGATCTCCCAGTCATTAAATTTTTTTGAAAATTTTTTTTTTTTGAAAATTTTGTTTCGAAAAAAAAGCTCCGAAAAAATGTTTGTTTTCATCTTGTTAAAGATTATGAGCTTTTCAGAGCAAAAAACGTGATCCTTTAATTTTTTTAAAAATTTGATAGCGTGAAACAAAAAAACGGCTGGTTGGATTAATCTGGCTTTCTGCAGGGTTTTTGTGGACATATTGAACTGTAAAATGCACAGTCAACATTATCGATTTCCACAATATTTTCGTTTCAGCGCTTGATTTTCGAAAAAACCACAAAAAGCCCTTTTTTTGTTGCATTTTTAAATTCATGTGACGATAGGAAAAATTTTTTTTTTCGAAAAAGCAATGGCTAATCATTGAAGGGAATTTATTCAAGTTTCTAAAACCCACCATTAACTTTCTGTGCGATCATTGGTTTCTGAGATATCGATAATCAAAGACAAAAGAATCCTTTTCCATTTGAAGACTGATATGTCGGCGAGAAGTGGACGTATCAAGGTCCATAAAAAAAAAAATTAAAGCTGAATAATGAAGGTATCCGATCCTTATAGTGGTTGAGTAAAAATAATTTTTTCCACGCCCGGAGACCAAAAAAAAAAAATTTTTTTAAATTTGAAAATTTTTTTGTCGTTGGTTTTTCTAAGATTACTCAAAAACTGCTGACGCTAAAAAATTTTGAAGTTCTAATCCAAAAAGTAGATACTTAGAGCTACAATTTCCTTTTTTTTCTTTTCTTGTACGACCATTTCTCTCAAAGTTAGAGCTCGTTGAAAATCGCCTAAAAATTTAGAATTATTTTTTGATCCTTTAATTTTTTCCATTAGTGTATAAATGTATATATATGTATATATATATATATATATATATATATATATATATATATATATATATATATATATATATATTCACATATTAAGGTGGGTCAGAAAAATCAACTATTGTTTTTTTTACAAATCACACGGAAAAATGGGTTGCTAGAAATCTTACAAAAATTCTCACCAAATATGAGCTCTTAATTTCAATAGGAAGATGGCCCTAATCGAAGTTTTTTATTTTTTTCTCAGTCCAATAGAAAAAAATTCATACCTCACCATTTGAATGATATTGAAGATTTAAGTTTGATTATTTTAAGACAAATTTCATTGTTATTTATGAATTTTATAACTCGAAAATAAATGACTAATATAGAATGCGTGATATAAAGTTTTGTAGGAAATTAACTGCTCTATAAAAATGGTATCATATGTTTTGGCGATAAAATTAAGCATTCAAAAGATATTCATCATCAAACTTTCATGTGTACTGATTTTAAGAGTTTTTGATGAGATATTCGAAAAACATCAATTTAATTTATAAATTTCATACAAATTTCACTTTTTGTCATTAATAATTTCATTATTTGACTTTTATTTTCAAAATTTTTTTCCAATAATTCTAAACGTTTTATTTTTAATTATTAAAAATCACGACTATGTTCTTTTTTTTCGATAACGTCTTCAAAACGGCTTTAAAAAATTTTCCACTATAGCTGGATATTGTCCTAGGGAAAATTTCTTCTCTAGAGAATTTTCGTTTTGTACTTTATTTCTTATTGCAAGATGTTAAAGAGCACCAAAAAAATCGCCCTACTTACAACAAAAATTGTTTGAAAATTATTAACCTAGCTAAAAATTAAAATAAAAAATTTTTTTATAACTAATTGGACATTTTTTATCTCTAAAACTGAAATATCTCTTCCGTTATCACAACTACATTCAAATTTGAATGTAGTTGCACTTCCGGCAAATAGAGGCAGCCCCTACTGGGGCCTAGTGTCTGGCACTTAAAACTTGACTTGCGCAGTGCGACGCATGCGCGTATGAATTTCCTGCCTCGTGTCGAGAAGACCGACGCCATTATTCTTGCGTTCATCATTTCAAGTGACACCACGTGTTTTTCATAATCAAGTAAATTTGCACTGATTTCGAGTAAATAAATAAAAGTAATTCATTAATTACATTAAGGGTTCATAACTCTCTATAAAAATATAATTATTTTTATAATTGCGAGTACCGGAGCTCAGGAAATAAATAATAAAAAACATCAAGCAATCCAGTGATCTACAACCTGTTCCTGAGGAGGTTAATTCAACGGAAAATTGTACAGATGCTTAACTACTCTTTTATAAATTAATTCAAGTGCTCATCAAAATAAAAGACTCAGTTTTTTTATTTATTTAATTATCATTATGCTCGATTTCTCAATTAAATTAAAAGTTATTTTTCGCTCAGTAGCCTCTGCAATCATGCTACCATGTGTTCAACAAATAAATTAAAATCAGTGTAATTTATTATGAGCTCATTATATTCAATAAAATGAAGTGATCATTATTATTAAAACTCAATAACTAAATTAGTTATGCATTCAGTGCTATTAAAAATAGTAATTAATGTGTTAAATAATTAACTTCGCTCGGTAAACTCTTATTTCATGTTACTTTTCATTCAGACATTTTTACGATCAACTCAGTGTTCAATTAAACTCAACTAATTATTTTAATTCGTTTATTTACTCGAGCTCAATTCAATAACTTGTATTCAATCATTTACGTATTCATGAGCTCAGACATTTAACAGTATTAGTAAATTAAATCAATGATTTAATTTGTAACCCAGTGATATTTTGTGCTGTGACAAATAAAAATATTATTATATTTTTAAATATGCGTAGTTTTCAAACATCCCAACCACCAACCAGTCCTGGCATGTCTTTATTTAATTATTATTACAACAATATCATAATATCTTTGTAATGAAAACTTTGCTTTTTCTATTAATAAATAATTAACTAAGCGATAAAAACCCTTATTAAAAGACGATTCAAATCGATTTGCAATGTTAAATGCCCATAAGAAGGGTGATTCGAAAGTATTCAACGTATTCAAAAGCGTTAAAAAGTATTTAAAATTTTTTTTTTCTAATCGTTTCAAATCGTTTCTTTTAAGATGGGTATTTATCGCTTAGTTAATTATTTATTAAGAGAAAAAGCAAAGTTTTCGTTACAAAGATATTATGATATTTTTCAGTTTTAGAGGAAAAAAATATCCAATTAGTTATAAAAAAGTTTTCTATTTTAATTTTCAGCTAGGTTATTAATTTTCGAACAATTTTTATTGTAAGTAGGGTAATTTTTTTGATGTTCTTTACCAACTTGCAATAAGAAATAAAATACAAAACGAAAATTCTCTGGAAAAAAAATTTTCCCTAGGACAATATCCAGCTATAGTGTATCGGGGTGAAATATAGATCTTTTAAATTTAAATTTAAATTCAACTCGCGCCAAAACGAGAGCGACCTCCTCCTACAACAACGGCCGATAAACAAACAATCTACTCATCGCTGGGGTCACTGCTGTCGAGTTTTGGAGCAGTTTTGTTTTGTAGACGTTGGCCAACCTGCGAGTGAGGGGTACGAGGCTCGGCAATTCTCGAGAGACGGTCTCTTAGTTTCTGGCGTTCATCAGAGACGGACGCACTTTTCCGCACTGATACATATACTTCTATAAAATTTCTATCTTCAACATCCAGTTATAAATTATTCATACACACGCCATTGCCAAGAGCTTATAAGCCCACAGGTGAGTGGAAGCTTATTCTGATTATTATAAATTACTGTTGATTATTGGAGGATTGGGTTTTAGAAGTGGACTTGGGACCTGGTGACTGAGGATTGGGTTCTAAGATGCTAAAGTACCAGAGGAATCTATTGGTGTCTTGTTGGAGAGATCGGCGGAGGTCACGGGACAGTTGTTGGAGCGAAAGTGTTGAAGTGAGTGGAGTTTTCTCGAGTATGAAATTGTTAAAATAGAGTCACGGTAAATATTGTAAAATTTGTTAATAGAGTCATTGAGAAATATTGTTGAAATAGAGTAATTGAGAAATATTGTTAAAATTAAGTCACTTATAATATTAGAATAGTAGAGTCAGTATAAAATCTTTTCAAAGTAAATTGTCGAGTCAAATTCATCATCCATTTAATTTATTGTTCACCTGTCATTATAAAATTTTGTAAGACGACCCGTCTTGAATAAATGCTAGACTCATTTATTATCTATAAGTTACATATTAATCATTTCTGAAAATTTCCCTTTACAAGTGTAAGCTTCAGCGAATTCTCTCTCTCGTAAATTTTATTGTTTCACTCCGTGGACCAGTCAGGGTTTACCCTCATCTGGAGATACTGAGACAGTCAGACAGGCTCGCAGAACGTCTCAAGTTTTGCATATGTGTGGGACACTTATTATATTGGGACCACAATTTAAACCAATATAATAAGCACACCCATTACAATAGTGGAAACATTTTTATAGCCGTTTTGAAGACGTTATCGAAAAAAAAAACATAGTTGTGATTTTTAATAATCAAAAATAAAATGTTTAGAATTATTGGAAAAATAATTTTTAAAATAAAAGTCGAATAATAAAAATATTAATGAGAAAAAGTAAAATTTGTATGAAATTCATGAATGAAATTGATGTTTTTCGAATATCTAATCAAAAACTCTTGTAAAGTGAGTGAATGCGCAAAAAGGATCTGGTTTAGGTGTGATGGAATTTTAACAATTAAAAATTACACAGATTTTATCACTAAATAATTAAGTTATTGATTTACACTTTATGCAGTTAAATATGGTGAGAATTAACATTAGATAGCGAATGCGACCAGATAGATAAGCGATAGCGAATGCGACAAGTAAAGCGGTTAAAAACGCGTGGTGGTTAGTAAGACTGCACGATGTAGATTGGATATTGAGACGGCGTCTTCTTCCTTCGTGGCTGCTCGGTGGTGACGTGGCAGCATGGCTGCAGTAACGAATTTTCCCACTGGCTTAAAAGCGCGCCAACAGGAAATAGTTAGCCGCCTATTTCTCTGATTGGCCGGCTGGTAGCGGGTTCTCATGCCGCCGTGGTACGGTCATGAGCAAGAAATTGTATGTGTCGGGCCCGAATAGCGAGTGACCCGGCACTATACTGACACTCAAGTCAGTAGTGAGCGGCTACTCCCGATCGTAGCGGAAATGCACGAAGCTTTTCAAATTGCCTAAGCTCGTGACTGAACAACTCTCAAAATCAGTAAACATCAAAGTTTGATGATGAATATCTTTTGAAGGCTTAATTTAATTGCCAAAACATATGACACCATTTTTATAGAGCAGTAAATTTCTTATAAAATTCTTTTGAAACATTTTTCTGTACAATCAATTAATGATGAGGTATGAATTTTTTTCTATTGGACTGAAAAAAAATAAAAAACTGCGATGAGGGCCATTTTCCTATTGAAATTAAGAGCTCATATTTGGTGAAAATTTTTGTAAGATTTCTAGCAACCCATTTTTCCGTGTGACTTGTAAAAAAAACAATAGTTGATTTTTTTGACCCACCCTAATATATATACAGCGTGTCCCAAAAGTAAAGGTACAAAAAAAATAGGCATATGCATCTCGTAAATCTGAGTAGGAAGTTCCTTTGTTTTTTTGCATCTGAAGTAGCTGTAATTAGTTATTAATTGAAAACCATCAGTCAATCAGTGATCGGGATACAGAAGAATGTCGAGGAGTGGGAAAAAAGTAAGCAGCAAGATTCATGACCCTTCTTTAACTGAAGGTACCTGCTGCTTGTACTCAATAGACCCATAGAAAAAAAATTATATGTAGGTAAGAAAATAATTTTTGTCAAAAACTTTGAGAGCAAGACCCCCATAAAATTATTTTTCATAGTTATTAATAGATAAAAGGAGTAAGAATTTCTGGTACTTGTTTACAATCACTCCTCCACCTGTTTGTATCAAGCAAAAAACCAAAATTATGCAAATTGCCAAGAGACTTGTTTCATTCTCTGGCATTTGTCGGCGCATTAAAGATGTGTTTGCTTATTTAGGTGTTATTTAAGCATTAATAAATTGTACATGTGTACCATAGGTATAAATTAGCTTGATTTCAAGATTAAGTTTGAAATTTTTCTGTTCCGTGCTACCCTGCACCATTTGACATATTTTTCTTTTTATTCTATGTATTGACTCTTAAGTCAACCACCAAAACTTAAGGTATATGCCTATTTGCCATAATTTCTGTAGTTTCGTCCTAAGTACGTTAACGGACTCGTCAGTAAGGCTATGTTAACGCACTCATGCCTTAGACTACATCTCTTACTAGTACGGGCCGGCGTAAAACTGTGTTGCGAGCTTCAGTCAGACACTATACTAGCAAAGGAAGGCGGATACCGTCCAAACTACTTGCAACAAAGTGCTAGGTGAGCTGTTGTACACCGTTAGTGTATTGAAATAACAGAAATATGTCAATTTTCCACTATACAAGAGCTCAAAAAATATTTTAACTCTTAGTTAGACCTTTCTATCGCCACCGTCCATCTTACGGTATTAATAAAATTAATTATTAGTATTTATTAGAAATTTATTAAATTTATTTTGGAAAATCAACATGATTTTTGTCATTTTTGATCAATTTTGCACACTTTAGTTACAAGGTTCGGATAGATATCTTGTGTTATAGACATAAATACATACAGAAAATTCTTTCCGCCGTGTAGCAGAACACGTGGAAAAAGTTTAATTATAGATCTTTAATGTGTAAGCACTTGGAACTTTAGAAAATGTGTGGAGGAGTGATTGCCAACAATTACCTTATTGGTACTTGTTTACAATCACTCCTCCACCTGTTTGTATCAAGCAAAAAACCAAAATTATGCAAATTGCCAAGAGACTTGTTTCATTCTCTGGCATTTGTCGGCGCATTAAAGATGTGTTTGCTTATTTAGGTGTTATTTAAGCATTAATAAATTGTACATGTGTACCATAGGTATAAATTAGCTTGATTTCAAGATTAAGTTTGAAATTTTTCTGTTCCGTGCTACCCTGCACCATTTGACATATTTTTCTTTTTATTCTATGTATTGACTCTTAAGTCAACCACCAAAACTTAAGGTATATGCCTATTTGCCATAATTTCTGTAGTTTCGTCCTAAGTACGTTAACGGACTCGTCAGTAAGGCTATGTTAACGCACTCATGCCTTAGACTACATCTCTTACTAGTACGGGCCGGCGTAAAACTGTGTTGCGAGCTTCAGTCAGACACTATACTAGCAAAGGAAGGCGGATACCGTCCAAACTACTTGCAACAAAGTGCTAGGTGAGCTGTTGTACACCGTTAGTGTATTGAAATAACAGAAATATGTCAATTTTCCACTATACAAGAGCTCAAAAAATATTTTAACTCTTAGTTAGACCTTTCTATCGCCACCGTCCATCTTACGGTATTAATAAAATTAATTATTAGTATTTATTAGAAATTTATTAAATTTATTTTGGAAAATCAACATGATTTTTGTCATTTTTGATCAATTTTGCACACTTTAGTTACAAGGTTCGGATAGATATCTTGTGTTATAGACATAAATACATACAGAAAATTCTTTCCGCCGTGTAGCAGAACACGTGGAAAAAGTTTAATTATAGATCTTTAATGTGTAAGCACTTGGAACTTTAGAAAATGTGTGGAGGAGTGATTGCCAACAATTACCTTATTGGTACTTGTTTACAATCACTCCTCCACCTGTTTGTATCAAGCAAAAAACCAAAATTATGCAAATTGCCAAGAGACTTGTTTCATTCTCTGGCATTTGTCGGCGCATTAAAGATGTGTTTGCTTATTTAGGTGTTATTTAAGCATTAATAAATTGTACATGTGTACCATAGGTATAAATTAGCTTGATTTCAAGATTAAGTTTGAAATTTTTCTGTTCCGTGCTACCCTGCACCATTTGACATATTTTTCTTTTTATTCTATGTATTGACTCTTAAGTCAACCACCAAAACTTAAGGTATATGCCTATTTGCCATAATTTCTGTAGTTTCGTCCTAAGTACGTTAACGGACTCGTCAGTAAGGCTATGTTAACGCACTCATGCCTTAGACTACATCTCTTACTAGTACGGGCCGGCGTAAAACTGTGTTGCGAGCTTCAGTCAGACACTATACTAGCAAAGGAAGGCGGATACCGTCCAAACTACTTGCAACAAAGTGCTAGGTGAGCTGTTGTACACCGTTAGTGTATTGAAATAACAGAAATATGTCAATTTTCCACTATACAAGAGCTCAAAAAATATTTTAACTCTTAGTTAGACCTTTCTATCGCCACCGTCCATCTTACGGTATTAATAAAATTAATTATTAGTATTTATTAGAAATTTATTAAATTTATTTTGGAAAATCAACATGATTTTTGTCATTTTTGATCAATTTTGCACACTTTAGTTACAAGGTTCGGATAGATATCTTGTGTTATAGACATAAATACATACAGAAAATTCTTTCCGCCGTGTAGCAGAACACGTGGAAAAAGTTTAATTATAGATCTTTAATGTGTAAGCACTTGGAACTTTAGAAAATGTGTGGAGGAGTGATTGCCAACAATTACCTTATTGGTACTTGTTTACAATCACTCCTCCACCTGTTTGTATCAAGCAAAAAACCAAAATTATGCAAATTGCCAAGAGACTTGTTTCATTCTCTGGCATTTGTCGGCGCATTAAAGATGTGTTTGCTTATTTAGGTGTTATTTAAGCATTAATAAATTGTACATGTGTACCATAGGTATAAATTAGCTTGATTTCAAGATTAAGTTTGAAATTTTTCTGTTCCGTGCTACCCTGCACCATTTGACATATTTTTCTTTTTATTCTATGTATTGACTCTTAAGTCAACCACCAAAACTTAAGGTATATGCCTATTTGCCATAATTTCTGTAGTTTCGTCCTAAGTACGTTAACGGACTCGTCAGTAAGGCTATGTTAACGCACTCATGCCTTAGACTACATCTCTTACTAGTACGGGCCGGCGTAAAACTGTGTTGCGAGCTTCAGTCAGACACTATACTAGCAAAGGAAGGCGGATACCGTCCAAACTACTTGCAACAAAGTGCTAGGTGAGCTGTTGTACACCGTTAGTGTATTGAAATAACAGAAATATGTCAATTTTCCACTATACAAGAGCTCAAAAAATATTTTAACTCTTAGTTAGACCTTTCTATCGCCACCGTCCATCTTACGGTATTAATAAAATTAATTATTAGTATTTATTAGAAATTTATTAAATTTATTTTGGAAAATCAACATGATTTTTGTCATTTTTGATCAATTTTGCACACTTTAGTTACAAGGTTCGGATAGATATCTTGTGTTATAGACATAAATACATACAGAAAATTCTTTCCGCCGTGTAGCAGAACACGTGGAAAAAGTTTAATTATAGATCTTTAATGTGTAAGCACTTGGAACTTTAGAAAATGTGTGGAGGAGTGATTGCCAACAATTACCGAATTTCTCATTAAAGAATAAGTTTCTGAAGCTTATTAGTTGCAGGAATTTTATCAAAACGATTTAGACAAAATACAATTTTTGAAAAATCATTTTTTTAACTTTCCGCTAAGAAAATCGACGATTTGCGAGAAATTGGGAAGTTATTGTTTTCACCCCGATTAGCGAAAATCGAAATTTCATTAGGTGTCGACGTTTTGAGGTCCTAGGCAGCTATTCTATTTTCAGCATGATGTCCAAGTGTCTGTATGTATGTATGTGTGTGTGTGTGTGTGTGTGTGTGTGTGTGTGTGACCGCTCAATATCTTTGAAACAACTGAACGAAAAAATTTCAAAATCTTATCAGCTCTAGAACTCAATAAAACACGTCGATTGCCGCCTCAACCATCGAAATCGGTTTATTCGTTCGTGAGATATCGTGGGAGAAAGAAATGCTAAAAAACTATAACTACTCTAGGGTTATCTGGGGTTGAGCGCGACTTGTCGCCAGGAGTGGTAATTGTAGAGGCTTGTCCGTCAATCCCCCCCTAGTTGTAAGTAGGAGTTTCCAGATTTCCGGGAGATACCAAATTTTAACGAGTGGGTGCACAATGATAAACGTCGGTGAAAAACCGAGACCGGAACACAACCGGACAGACCACCGAACGATTGAGACGCTGCACTAACTCAGGTAATTAATTAACTTAGACTTGGATTCTAATTGTGGGACCAAGCGATTAGAATATTTATTTATTATCTATACCAGGCCATTAGCCGGTATCCTTTATAACATTTAATTACTGGAAAAGCAGGTGAAGGAGAGAACGAGTAAGAGGTGAATCAGAACCGAGAGACGAGAACAAAGGAAACTGACGAGACGAGAGACGAAGGATCCCAACACGCCGAGACGGATAAAACAACAGGAGGAAACGTCAAAATTAACATCAGGTATTAATTAAATTAATTGTTCTAGGCCCAAGCCAGAATATTAACTTAATTCTATAAAAATACTTAGTCGTTCGTCGGGTAATCCGCGTCTAGGCCCGTAATAAATTAATCAGTTATAAATGTGTTAAAATTAATTTAAGCCAGACGTTGTCTAACCTGATCCAGGCTCTTTAGCCGGATCCAGGGCGTCGTTGATAATTCCAGGCCATTGCCGGAATTATTTCGTCGTAGAAATTTCTAGGCCCATTGTGCTGAGCACAAGCCAGAAATTCCATGGTCGAATCCGCGTTAATTATAATTGTTTAATTAAAATAAATCTATAAAATTAAGTAATTTAATCGGAATAAATAATTTAAATTCATATAGAACCGATAATAAAGGAATGATCGATTCAACAGACGTGAAAAGTCTGAGATGAAAGTTAATTAATTAATAAATAAAGTTATTAAATAATATTAATTAATAATTTACTGGAATAAAAATAATAATAACAATAAAAGAGAAACAAATGTCCGAAAAGAAAAGAGTCGAAAGTCAAAAGTAGTCACGCATACTTTGAAGTATCGGGTAAACGCGGTATTGAGATTTCTGATGTAAATTTATTGTTGATACAGATAAGAACTGAATGAAAATGGATAAAAGTAAAAGTGATAAGTCAATTAAAAATAAATTAATTAATCAATTTTCTTATTCTAAAATTAATTGATTTATTATAAAGTCGTGGCGGGAAAGTTGATGGCCGGACGCCATTTTAAATTATTTAAAATCAGTGTGTGTGGAAAGAAGTCCAGGGGGCTAGTATGAGTGTGCGCGTGTATAGATCCAGGGGATCAATTTTAAATAATTATTATTGTTAATTAAGGTTCTTCAGGTACGACGATTTTATATTGTTTTAAAATAAATGCCAAAGGTAGTTGGCGAATAGTAATAATGAAGTCGTGTGCGTGTGTGTGTGTGATGCCAAGGGTAGTTGGCTTAGTTAAGGTCTAGGAAATCGTCAAAGGTAGTTGACGAGAATAAGTTTTAAAGACGTCAAAGATAGTTGACGATAGTTATAAGGTTATAAGGTCATAAGGTTATAGGGTTTATAAGGCATATGGTTATAAGGTCGTCAAAGGTAATTGACAAATTGTTTTAAGGTCTATAGGTTTATAAGTGTTATAAAGGTTAAAAAGGTTTAAAATAAAAGGTTTGTCAAAGGTAATTGACGTAAATAAATAAAAGGTATAAAAGTTAAATAAAAGTGTATTAAAATTATTATAAATTATCCTTCTTCTCCTCTCTCTTACAATTAATTAATTTACACCGACCCTGATGATCTAAGATCCGGCTCTGGGAAGCCGTTATCACGTCCAGTTGCGCCCTTGATAAAGGACGACCAGAGTAGCAGCATTAGCCCTGTTATAAGACAGATTTTTTTTAATACAATTGGCATGAAAAAAAAAAAACTTTCAAATTGGTTTCATCAAAAGTAATAAAACATTCGTTTATTACAAGCAAAGTTTTACCTCTCAAAAATTGAAAATAAATCATTTTCATTTGCAAAACGAGTTTTAAGACTCCAATTCCATCGATTAGACAATATTCGATTCTCAAAACAATTATGCGTTACTAAAAAAAAAATTTTACGTTCCAACCTCCAATACTTTTAGCAGTAATAGTTTTTGAGTTATTGTAAACAAATCAGATAAATATATTTTAAAAATTTTTTCCTATCTATTCTCACAATAATAACAAAAAATAATTTTTTTTTAATATCTATAATTAATATGATATGACATATCTTATAATTAAATACATATCTTATATTTATCCCAAGTTGTCTATAGAATCATTTGTCTGGGATCAGTTGTCATGAAACCGTTTCCAAAATATTCCTCACAATATTTTCACTCCAATTATTATTGACAAAGTTATTTTGAGTTAAGCAAGTATCTTCAAGTTCGCAGTTTGTGACTTTTTTTGGATCAAGTATATTGTCTCGAAAAAATTTTTTTTCAATAAAAAACAATCTCGTCTTATAGCAGATAGTTGTTATTTATTAATACACTACTTTAAATTTCTGTACAGTTTTTGGTTGCAGAATAATTAATTATCAAAGTCGAATATATCATTGTTGCATTGAATTTTTTTTTCTGATTTTTTTATAATTACTCAAAAACTATTGGTGCTAATACACTCCTCACATAAATTAAGGGAGCAAGAAAAAAATCCAAATTTTTGGGGGATTTTCAACAGGCTGTAACTTGTAGAAAAATGATCGTACAGCAAATGAAAAAAAGCAAATTGTAGCTCTAAGTGTCTAGTTTTTGGATCTGAGTTTGAAAAATTTTTTTTTCAATTTCTTTTCAAGTAATCTTGAGAAAACCACCGACAAAAAAATTTTCGAAATTTTTTTGTTTTTTTCTTTTATCCTACGGACTTGGAAAAAATTATTTAGACTCAACCTTTATATGGACCAGATAACTTGTTTATTCAGCTTTAATTTGCTTTTTTATAGATCTCGATACGAGCATTTTTCGCTGAGATATCGGTGTTTGAATGGAAAAAGATTATTTTGTCTTTGATTATCAATATCTCAGCAACCAATGATCGCACAGAAAATTCAAGGTTGGTTTCAAAAACTTGAATAAACTCTCTATAAGAATTGGCTATTAATTTTTTGAAAAAAAAATTTTTTTCAATCATAACATGAATTTCAAAAAGCAACCAAAAAAGGGCTTTTCGTGGTTTTTTGGAAAATCAAGCGCCTACTTAAAAATATCGCGGAAACCACTAATGTTAAGTGTGCCTTTTACTGTTCAATATACCTACAAAAACCCTACCAAGTTTCAATTTAATCCAGCCAACCGTTTTTATATCCCACTTGATTGAATTTTTGAAAAAATCAAAGGAGCAAGAATTTCGCTCCGAAAAGGTCATAATTATTTTTAAAAATAAAAAAAAAATGTTTTTTTTTTCATTTTCCTCTCAATTCTGTACCAGTGACTTGGTAAATTTGAAAAAAAAAAAAAAAAAAAAAAAAAAAATCGAAAACTTTTGAAAAAAAAATTCAAAAAATTAAAAAAAAAATTTTTTTTCAATTGGCTGCAAATTAAAAAAATATAGTGACTTTGCAAAAACTCACAGTTAATTTGTTTTAGTAAAAATTCAAAAATACGGTAGTTTTGAGAAAAACTGTTGATCGGTTCGATTACCAAGAAAGCAGGATAATTTTAAGGAGAACTGTTTTTTTTTAGACACTGTCTAGCTTCACACTAAAAACTATTGTCCCAATCTTCGTAGAACGAATATTCGATTTGCCTTGGGAGTGTCAACTTTTAATTTATTCAATTAATTTGTGACTAGGTTAATTAAAGTCCGGAAAAGGAAAATTGGTGAGAAAGCGAGTCACTATATTTATGATTCATCATTTTATGATTTATCATTTTTTTTTTATTTTTAAAAATATTTATGACCTTTTCGGAGCGAAATTCTTGCTCCTTTGATTTTTTCAAAAATTCAATCAAGTGGGATATAAAAACGGTTGGCTGGATTAAATTGAAACTTGGTAGGGTTTTTGTAGGTATATTGAACAGTAAAAGGCACACTTAACATTAGTGGTTTCCGCGATATTTTTAAGTAGGCGCTTGATTTTCCAAAAAACCACGAAAAGCCCTTTTTTGGTTGCTTTTTGAAATTCATGTTATGATTGAAAAAAATTTTTTTTTCAAAAAATTAATAGCCAATTCTTATAGAGAGTTTATTCAAGTTTTTGAAACCAACCTTGAATTTTCTGTGCGATCATTGGTTGCTGAGATATTGATAATCAAAGACAAAATAATCTTTTTCCATTCAAACACCGATATCTCAGCGAAAAATGCTCGTATCGAGATCTATAAAAAAGCAAATTAAAGCTGAATAAACAAGTTATCTGGTCCATATAAAGGTTGAGTCTAAATAATTTTTTCCAAGTCCGTAGGATAAAAGAAAAAAACAAAAAAATTTCGAAAATTTTTTTGTCGGTGGTTTTCTCAAGATTACTTGAAAAAAAATTGAAAAAAAAATTTTTCAAACTCAGATCCAAAAACTAGACACTTAGAGCTACAATTTGCTTTTTTTCATTTGCTGTACGATCATTTTTCTACAAGTTACAGCCTGTTGAAAATCCCCCAAAAATTTGGATTTTTTTCTTGCTCCCTTAATTTATGTGAGGAGTGTAGTATTAAAAGTTGATAGGTAAAACTTTGCTTGTAATGAACAAATGATTTATTATTTTTGATGAAACCAATTTGAAACTTTTTTTCATCCCAATTGTATAAAAAAAAAATGTTTTTCAAAAATTGCTGTTCGTCTATTTCGTTTTGATATTATCATTTTTCAATTATTTGATTTTAAATTTTATCGGAGTCGTGCTCCCAAAGTTCGTACCAAAAATTATTTTCTTACCTACAAATAATTTTTTTTTCTATGATTCTAGTGAGTACAAGCAGCATGTACCTTCAGTTAAAGAAGGGTCATGGATCTTGCTGCTTTCTTTTTTCGAACTCCTTGACATTCTTCTGTATCCTGATCACTGATTGGCTGATGGTTTTTAATTATTAATTAATTACAGCTGCTTCAGATGCAAAAATGGCAAAGGAACTTCCTACTCAGATTTACGAGATGTATATGCCTATTTTTTTATACATTTACTTCTGGGATACCCTGTATATATATATATATATAGATATTGAAACGAAGTTGAGGTCCACCCCTCTAATAGGGATGAATCAACCGTCCGTTACCCATTTAAATTAAATGGGCCCGTGTCCCTTTTAGCTAGTAAACGAATTATTTGGTAACTGATCCTGGTGTTACCCGGTTCGTAAGGACCAGACGACCGGTTGGCCATAGATTTATATATGCGAAATGCATACAAAGGATCGGGAGTCGTGGGGCTTGTCATATATAAGTAATATATGAGAAAGAAAGAGAGTAGACTACAGGTGTTTGCAAAATAAGCCAAACTAGTGAGAAGCACAAGAAATTACAAAGGTATAATAATAGTGTTATTATACTTACCTGTGAGGTGTTGGTTCACTGGTATAGATAAATGAGAGCAATAAATAATTAAGACAATTGTGAGCTCTGTATCACAATTGTCTGGTATAGCTACAAGCAGGTAGTGTAGATAAATATCGCGGCAGGCACGCGCTTCTGTAAGCAGGTATTACAGGATAGGTCGCGGCAGGTACGCGCTTCCACAAGCAGGTATTGTGGGATGATATCGTGGCAGGTACACGCTTCTACAAGCAGGTATTGTAGGAAAGAAGTGCAGCAGGTATGCACCTCTACAAGCAGGTATCGTAGGAGAATATCGCGGCAGGTACGCGCTTCCACAAGCAGGTATTGTGGGGAAATATCGTGGCAGGTACTCGCTTCTACAAGCAGGTATTGTAGGAAAAGGATGTAGCAGGTATACATCCTACGGGGTTACCGTCTTCTATAGGCAGGTACTATAGGCTAGGATGAGGATACAGCAGGTATGCACCTCTACGGGGTTGCCGTCTTCTACAGGCAGGTACTGTAGGCTAGGATGAGGATACAGCAGGTATGCACCTCTACGGGGTTGCCGACTTCTATAGGCAGGTACTATAGGCTAGGAAGTGTAGGTAGGTTTACACGAGAATAATCATTGCAGTTAATGATTATTCTATTATTTAAAAAGTATACTTAAACACTACTGGATACTCAGGCGTAAACAGGTGGTTAAAAGTTAAAAAAAGAGTTATAAAGAATAAACTGTATTTATTATAAAGTCATAATGAAAGGTGAGAAAACTAGTATATATCTATCTGAATAATAAGAGGCGCGCAGGCCTTCTTATAGATTCACGTCGGTGCTTACGCGTCGACGTGATGCGCATCCCTTCCATTAAAAATACGAATGGAGAGGGATTATTAAATAATAATAATAATTAGGTAAAACTAAAGCGGGTAAACCAGGTAACACGAGGTAAATACCCTTGGTAACTGCCTATTATCATAGTACGATAAGGAGGACTTATAAACCTCGTTACAATATATATATTCGGGTGCGTCATATCGGAGCAACATTTTTTTTTTTAAGTGCATGTGGAAAATATCATAGTTTAACACGAAAAAAAAAAATTTCGTGCAAGAAAAAAAATTTTATGTCGATTACAGACCTAGCTCATTGAAAAATTCGATTTCCCCATTTAAATAACACGGAAAAAATTTTTTTTTAGCTTTAAGTATTGATAACTCATTAAACAAATCAATAGATCAAATAGAATAATACATATTTTTGTAGAAAATTGAACGCTCTACAAAAACGGTCTCTTATCATTTTTCGATAAATCCATCTGTTCAAAAGTTATTGGAGGTTGAAGTAAAGTTGGAGATCTTTTTAATTTTCCGGCGAAACTATCAGACTTATCACAAAATAGTGTAGAATCTTTTTTGTTGAAAATTTTATTCTCTACAAATTATTATCAGTAAAATTTTTTCAAATTCCGCATTGTTTTCTATTTCTTTTCATTTTAATTTCAAGCTATTAAAAAAGTGGTTCTGATCGATTTCAAGAGCTCGACATTGAAATGGAAATAACTAGAAAACGATAGAAAATCCTAATATAATAATATATATATATATATATATATATATATATATATATATATATATATATATATATATATATATATTAGGGTGCTCCGTTTGAAACAAAGATTTTTTTTTTTCGTTCCCCATCAAAAATCTTGTTCTACATGTAAAAATCAAAATTCAGTGAAGTTTTGAGCTCTTAATAACAATTTTAAGAACTGGAACAACGTCTTTGAAGTTTTCTCATGCTAAAAGCATGTAAATGGTGATTCTTTTATTTTTATCGATTAAAACTCAGCCCCATATTCACGTATCTTATCGGTTCAAAGTTTTTTGGAAGAGAATTGTATGCTCTTTGAAAAAGCCTGTATGTGCTTAGCAGTACCTTTAACTACAGCCCTTGTGAAAGCCTTGAAAGTCTAATTTCCTACGAAATTAGTGGTTTTTTGTTGTTAACTTGTAAACAGTTGACTTTTGGGAAAAAACGCACATGACATTTTTTGTAGGAAATTTAGTCTTCTACAAAAAAGTTTTGATGAGTCAAATCTCTAAAATCAATATTTGAAAAGATATATGAACTTCAACTAAGTAAAATTCGAAATTTTAGCTAAATGTCAGGATTAACGGTTTTATAATTCAAAACCATAACATTAACCATGTTTTTTTAAACATAATCCATCATTTAGGTCCCAAGGACATTGAAAATTCGAACGAGATTCTTCAAACCTGTGTTTTAATCATTCAATTTTTGAAAAGAATTGCGAACGAGGTTGGTACTTAAGAACGATTTCGATGAATAATTTCGGGCATTTTATATTTTATATAAATATATATTAATTGATACTTACCATAAGTTAATAACTGAATATATTTTATAGTATTGAACATTGACATTTAGCTAAAATTTCTAATTTTACTTAGTTAAAGTTCATATATCTTTTTAAATATTGATTTTAGAGATTTGACTTGTGAAAACTTTTTTGTAGAAGACTAAATTTCCTACAAAAAATGTCATGTGCTTTTTTTCCCAAAAGTCGACCGTTTACAAGTTAACAACAAAAAACCACTAATTTCGTAGGAAATTAGACTTTCAAGGCTTTCACAAAGGCTGTAGTTGAAGGTACTGCTAAGCACATATAGGCTTTTTCAAAGAGCATACAATTCTCTTCCAAGAAAACTTTAAACCGACAAGATACGTGAATATGAGGCTGGGTTTTATTTGATAAAAAGAAAAGAATCAAAATTTACATGCTTTTAGCATGAGAAAACTTCAACGACGTTGTTCCAGTTTTTAAAATTGTTATTAAGAGCTCAAAATTTCGCTGAATTTTAATTTTTACATGTGGAACAAGATTTTTGATGGGGAACGAAAAAAAAATCTTCGTTTCAAACGGAGCACCCTAATATATATATATATATATATATGCCGGAGGACCAGTAATATGATGGGCATCACCCTGACCATCGGGTTTATTATTTTCTTCTGGCATTTTATTTCAAATATAAACAAATAATAATTACACAAAACAGTTATTTATTATTAAAGTATTATTCACAAATAGTAGGAACTAAACAAACGGTATAAGAATATAATATCTCACAATTGTTAATACATACAGAATTATAACTAACACAATATTTGTTACACATAAAATGATAACAATAAATTAATAATAATAAATGATATTAATCGTAGTATACAATCGCCCGATAATATTAATAATAAACTATGATTAAATAATAAATGAGCACAACGGTAAACTAGGCTCGAGAACGAATCCACGTTCAACAGAAAAACTTGTACTCGCACAACGAATGCTCAATCAGAACTAACTGACTTAACTAGTACCAAACTCTGTACTTTTCGTTAAAAACCTTTTTTTTTTTTTTTTTAATATTCAAAAAAAGGCAACCATGTCATTATCTTACTATCTAGCTCTGTGTCTTACTATACCATCCTGTGACCGTGGCTACGTTTGGTGAACAGATGTCACAGCAAGCCTAAGCCTCCCGTAATAAACATAATTTGCTAAAGTTGTAAACAACTAGAACTAAAATTTTATTATTTAATTGTTACTACAAAAACTAGTCTCGACTGTTGGGAATTTCCCGTCCCATTGGAAAAGCCTATTTTTATTCTTCCATCTCCGACACGGCCATCCTAACGATCACGCGTCCTCGAGTGAATCTAAAGCGTTTATTTTTAAACCACACATAAATTTCTTGTATTTTCTACTATTTACAATGCAACATAATTTACAGATTTTTTTAGATTCATTATCCAGTTCAGAAATCCAAAGTAGTGTTAAAAGCTCTCTGCAGTATTTCATTAACGTTATATTTTATTGCACACCTCAAGCGCGAAAGCGCTGATGTGCTTCATGATCGCTCTAAATTGTACTATATGATCTCTTAAGTATGCCTTTCATAATTCCCTTGAGCAGTCGTTTCACCATGTTCGTATTTTCATCGACCGTAGATCTTCACACTCAATGACCCCTGCATGCCACGTACAGTCCGATACTACCATAGTTGTCATAACTAGGTACACTTTTTTTTCAAGCCCTCGCCACACTATCAACTGCCTCAGTATGATACGTGTAGTGCGACTTCCAGAAACTCCAGACCCCCGCCACTTCACCAGTTGCTTATCGCCCCCTGGTCAAACTACTCCCGGTTCGCAGTTACGACCTACAACCTGGTGCAATAGTGCGATCTTTTTCTGCTCAATATTGCCATAGTCACAACTATGCAATCATTTATCCAAGCCCCCGCCATACTATCAACAGCCACTGTATGATACGTATGGTGCGACTCCTCCAAAACTTCAAACCCCCGCCACTTCATCGGATGCCCATCGCCCCCTGATCAAACCCAGTGTTGCCAGACCCTGTCTCTTGAAAAGCGATAGCGCCACCTAAATTAAACGGTAGGATAAGTAAAAAAGCGGTAGATTCAAAAATATTGATGTAAATAGTTTTAATAAATTATTTTCTATAAAATAGTTTGAATAAATACTTTTACTTAATACATGAAACTTAACAAATAATAAATATATATCAATTTTTTATAAATTTTTTTTTTTAAATAACTTAATATTATTAAGTATTTGTAATGTAAAAGACTCGGTACCTGCTCACTCCATGTATTTGTATATCTATATTTTACTAAATATTGAGACAATGTGAATTGTCATCTTCTCCCTCAGCCTCGCGGTTCCCATTTTTCCCCGTCTCGTTGCCGTCTGAAACCACCTAAAGCTAGAGTCATAGTGCCATGGTCACATGACTAATTATTACCTCAACGCATGACCGTGAGGGGAAGTGGGGAACGAGCCCAAAAACTCAGCCCTAAGACCCTACGGTGATTGAACTTCACTTCGATCCTGGATCAATTAGCGATAAGACGTATAATTTAGTTTTGCTGTCAATACCAGCAATTTATTTGTGACTTTATTAATACGGACAACTACTTTGTAAATCGGGAAATTAACTTGCGTTATAGTTGTATTATTGACAATTCTCTTAGGATATACTTTACTGTCCAAATTTACTGATTATTATAAACAAAGTTAGTTCAATTAAATATTACTGTCCGTTACCGGCGATATAGTCGCGATATAAAATTATACTGTGCCACGTATGTGTCTACATTACATCCAGCGCTTGCACTTTCTTGTAAGTAATTTTTATTATTTTAATTGGCAATAAACAATCATTGCACTTGTTAATCATTCACTGTATCTTTTATCTGTTCATCCTATTTATTTCCTATTTTACTGGTAAGCTTATCGAATAGTCTGATAAAATAAATATTAATTAAGTTACAAATAGTAATTTGACCATCAATAAGAATATCCTATAATATTATAAGCCGTGAGGTAAGTTGATAAGTTTTAAAATGAGTTGCCGAGTTTGAATAAGTGCGGGTCTTTGCTTTGCAAGAACCCCAGCTCACTGCTTTGTCCAAGTAAAATAAAATTTGTTAGAGGCCAGCCTAAGCCAGGGTTCAACCCGCGAATTCTGGTGGCTGCTGGTAAAAATCGCGAAGACGAAAAGCGATTTGTCTCAATATATCTATACAAATACATGGAGTGAGCAGGTACGAGTCCTCGATCAGGTACTGGGTCTCTTACCTGACTTAGATTAATTTGTTGCACTTCTATTACGTATCACTTAAAGCAATTAAATTGCCATTTAAAGGTTCATTTACAGTATTTTCATAAATATCTGAAGTGCACCGACTTCGCATTGACTTTGTAATGTTAATATCAAAACAAGAACTATTGCGTAACAACTGTTTAGTATATAACAAACCGACTAGTAAATCATCTCCTAATTTAGACCTTTTATTAGATTTTATGTCATTAATTGCTGAAAATTTTCGTTCTACATTAGCAGAAGAATGAGGCAGACTAAGTAGACTGAAAACAAATTTAGTTAGTAATGGAAACATTCGCTGACCATCAGGGTGTTTAAGGTTTCCAACTTGTTTCCAAAATTCCATCACAGATGAGTTTTGAAAGTCGAGAGACTCAATATTTTTAAGAGTTCTCCATTCAGTGTCCAAATTTTGTAAAGTATCACTCGATATTATGTTCAGGAATCGAATCATTATTGGAGCGATGGTAGAAATTGTTCAGATTTTTGATGGGTTTCTAAAATGCAAATTTTCTAAAATCGGATCAGCTAATGATATCCGAGTGATAATTTCTTTCACAGCCCCAATATAGAAGTCCAAGCAACGAAGTCGAAAAATTTTATTGCATCAGCTGGTACAGACTGTTCTTCGTTTAACATAAATGTTACAGCATACGCACCAAAATACATTTTGTCAATAGGTAAAAAATTCCGAGGATTCTTAAAATCAATATCTTTAATATCACGAGATCTTAAATAATTAGGATCCAAATAACATTCAACAATAGTTTTAACAGCAAGTTTCACAGAACTTAGTAGGTTGTAAATTGTGGCTCTTCAGATTGCATCATTTTGTTTAAATTATTGAATATCGGTAGCACAAATGACAAGAAATGTAGAAATAATTTGGTTGTTGGATCATTTAATTGAGCTAGAATTCAATCTGCGATTAGTAAACGATCAGTAGTTACAGCAGCAATAAAAAAAAGTCTCAGAGCTTCATACTGTTGTATCAATCGATCTACAACTTGGTGTAATGATAACCATCGTGTTTGAGAAGGTTGTAAAATTTTATTAGGCTCGACTTCGACAAAATGTTAAAATTCTTCCAATCGACTTAAACGCTTTGGACTATTACTAAAATAATTATACATTCCTCTTGCCATATCTTCAATTCCACGAGGAAGCTTCGCGCAAGCATAAGACGCACACAAATTAAAGCTGTGACAAATACACCGAATTACAAATAAATTGGGTATTTCCTTTAAAAACATTGCAGCTACTGACTTATTTTTTCCTATCATATTTGACGCATTATCTGCAGCAAAACCAATCATATTTGTTTTATAAGGTATTCCAGTGCTGTTAAAAACCGAAACAATACTATTAAATAGTGTTTCTGAGTCAGCTTCAGTGACAGGTATTAATTTAAAAAATTCGTCCTTAATAATAGTAAAATTAGAGTCAGCTATTCGTACAACAACACATAGATGTTTTTTGCACGCTTTATCAGTAGAAAAAAAACGGGAGATTAGGAGAAATGACGGTAGAACGGTAGAAATAGTAAAAAAACGGGAGATCTACCGCTAAAACGGGAAATCTGGCAACACTGATCAAACCACTCCCGGTTTGCAGTTACAACCTACATCCTGGTGCAAGTGGTGCGATCTTATCTGTCATTAGTGCTTAATCTTTTCCCTGGTGGCTCAAGACTCTGCCACAGAGTCCCTTGCATCAACACTCCTATGTGAAACATCCAACTCGCTAGGAATATGACTTTTTGGCATTTTTCTTAAGTTCTCATGACTACTCTTATAAGTTCTGATACAGCTTGAAGATTTAAAGTTTATCGATCGTTATGGAGAACTTATGTGACCACTAATGGACCCCTGAACCTCGGATCAAGCTAAATTTGATTTCTTTCTTCATTCTTAATAAAAACAAAATTACTTAACTTGAATCGAACTATCTTTGTTTTATTATTTTAAAATCTATACTCGTTAAATCTAACATTCATTTTAGGTAGATTTTTTTAAAAATCTAACTATTGTATTTGTCCTCATGGTCGATTTTTCAAGGGATTTCGTCGTAAGCTATCATAATTAGTTGAGTAGAGTTCAAAAATACCATTCGTTAAAAAATGTATATATATATATATATATATATATATATATATATATATATATATATATATATATATATATATATATTTATGTAATATAACGGACTTTTGAGGACACGATTGCGTCTAAAATTTTTATCCGATCTTAATGAAATTTTTTACACTTATTTTATGTGTAATTACCACGGTTAAGTTCGAAGATGGGCTGAATCGGTCGATTAGTTTAGAAGTTATGGCTGTTTGAAATATTTACGATTTTTCGAAAAAATCAGTTTTTAATCACTTTTAAAGTCCATATAACTTTAAAACTAAAATTCATAGAAAATTTCTGTAAAAAGTATTTTAAAGCTTGACTAATAAGATTTAATTTATGACCTTAAACTTTACATTTTGACGATTTCTTCCAATAATTTGATAGCCTTAAAAATTTTAATGAAATCAAAAAATGTTGAAAATATGGTTTTCATTTCACATAAGTTATGCTTGTGCCATTATAATCCAGTTTCGTCAGCTGTATTTTATTGTGCACAAAATAACCTTTAAATTTCACTGCTATTTTATATTTTTAAAGTATTTCTTTTATTACTTATGATGTATCAAATGTACCTCTACTCCCTATGATTATCACTGGTCTTGTCATTACGATAGCACCCACAGTTCTTATCGGATTTTAATGAAATTTTTTATACTTATTGTATAGCAGATTATCTTGATCAAATTCGAAGATGAGCTAAATCAGTCAATTAGTTTTGAAGTAATGGTTGTTTGAAATTTTCACGATTTTTCGAAAAAATCAGTTTTTGTTCGCTGTTGAAGTTCATATAACATTAAAACTAAAACTGATAAACAATTTCAGTAAAAAGTATCATAAAGCTTGTTTAGTAAGCTTTAATATTTGACCTTAAACTTTATGTTTTGACCATTTCTTCCAATAATTTGATGGCCTTGAAAATTCTAATGGAATCAAAAAATGTTGCAAATATGGTGTTCATTCTACATAACTTATGCATTTCCCATTATAATACAATTTTGTCAGTTGAATTTTATTGTGAACAAAATAACCTGTACATTTCACAGATATTTTATATTTTAAAAGTATTTCTTTTATTATTTATGATGTATCAAATGTACCTCTAATCCCTATGATTATCACTGGTCTTGCCATCGAAATAGCGATTACAATTATGATCTCATATAAATTAAATTTTCTATACTTCGTTTGCGTGAAGGTTAGTTTAATACACTACCTATATAATGTTTTGTCAAATCAACTATCTGAAGTTCTCTATCGAAAATAGTCGTTGTCTTTTTTTACCCTCACTCTAAGAAAACGAGCCTAATATCATATCATGTCTATACACTAACATGTATCACAAGATATGTATGTATGTAACTTTTTATATAGATTAATTGGAAAATCTACCTTCCATTTCGGCTGCCGAATGGCCTTTTTTTACATTTTTAAACATATTTTGCCTTTCATCAGAGATTTTAATTTATTTTTCGTTATCATCAATCATTAATCAAAACAGTCTCGCTATTTTACCAATTAATAATTCCAGTGAATTAGCTCTAGTGATGCGATTAGTGCAATTTATTGCTAATTGACCCTAAACTATGGCCGCCTGCCATGAGTGTCCGTTTTTTTTTTTTTTTTTGAACTGTCATAAACATATTTTTCAGTAGTATAGTACTCGTTACTCGATAAACCTGACCATCGGCCGTAATGGCACTCGTTACTAGTAAATGTAATTTAATATTTTGAGAGGTAAAAAATCTCTGAACTCTTTGCCTGTAAAACATCTACCTTGGTCTGCTATTACACTAGCGAATGAACCAAACGAGGATACAGCGTGATTCAAGACTCTGATAGTATTTGCTGTATCTACTTTTTGAGTATGCCCGGAAAAATAAATTTTGAAAATTAGTGTCTTAAATCATAACCCGGAACCTGGGTGTCAACATAGGGAATCCTATCATTCCAAATAATCAATTTTATATTACATGTCATAAATTCTTCTCAATATTAAAGTTACGATTATTATCATTATTATTATTATTATTATTATTATTATTATTTTTTTTTTTAATTTAAGTATCAATTCTTCCTGCATAGACAACAAATCATAATCTTTATCGCATAGTTATTTACGTTTCAATAATAAATTAAAAAATTACTATTCAGAATGAAAGCACTTGCTGATCACTTTATCCTTATAATACTTGCCGTTTTTCAATTAATATAGTTCTTTTTTTTTGTTGTGTGTTTAGTGTAACAAGACAAATTTAGTGGAAAAATTTATCATAACAACAACACATTCTTTCGAATTATTTTTGTTACTTAATTTACCTGCTATTTTTATATGCACAGTATGCCAATATATGCTGGTCTTGGATATGGGATGTAGCTCGACTTGAGTTTTACCAGAGCTTGACTTAAAAAGTCTGCAAGCAAAAGAGTTGTCTATAAATTTACGAACGTATTTCGTAATTCCTTCGAACCAGTAATACTCGCAAACTTTATCAAGTGTTTTCTCCTATCGCAAGTGCATAATTGACACATGCACATGACTAATCATTGGCCACCTAACGACGCGTGGTACGATCAGTAAGCAGAGTGTTTTACGACGCCTTTGAATTTCCCAACGAAGTACCCCAGCCCGCAATTCAAAGGTTTTAGCAAGATCTTCGGCTAAATCATCATTTTCTAGCTTTGTAACTATTTCAGATATCTCGGAATCGCGTCTTTATTCTACGAGAAACCAAACATAGGAAATTTCTGCAATGTTAATACGTTTTTCGGTACCCTTATTCAATTCTTCCCGCGATTTTACTGGAATAGAATCCCTCAAAAACAAATCTACGTGACCCATACGCTTGCCTTCTCCATAAATGATCTCAAATTCGAAAGTTTGTAACCCGGTCGGCAAAAAGTCATCATAAAGATCTCATAAAGATTACATCTTTTGGATCTGATAACTTTAAGACTCATCTTAAAGATAACATAAAGATATCAGAAAGATATCTACTGCGCTACCTACTGACATCTTTTAGATCTCTTCGAAAAGTTATCAGAAAGATAACATTTTTCTGATGTCTAAAAGATAGCGGATCAATGATATAATAAAGTTATCTCTAATTAGATATGATTTTGAGATTACTTAATAATAATTAATATTTAAAAATTTTTTGGTTTTTATTATTCATTATTTATAAGAAAGTGATTCATTCAAAATTATATAATAATTTACGTATAATTGATAATAATAATTTAATTTTGATAATAGTACTCATAATAATAATAATAGTAATAAAATAATAATAATAATAATAATAATAATAATAATAATAATAATAATAATAATAATAATAACAATAATCTTCAAGTTCACTTCAACTTGTTTATCACCATGATCATTATTGTCACCACTATTATCGCTGTTATTATTTTTATCATTATATGTATAGTATAATCCAATTGACATTTACCATTAACTTCAAAGTTTAGTACCCTAATTATCAAAAATTATTTAAAATGATTCAAAACAATTTGAAATAATTTAAATCAATTTTAATCGACTTATATATAGATTGTGACGTTATTTTTTTGGACGAGGTGTCACGGCTGCTACATTCAAAAATTTTATTATTTTTCTTCCCAAATTAGTACACACTAAGATCTCTTGCGCTTAGACTTTTTATGACGTCCGACTTACTGACGCCAGCAGTCGTACCGGACAAATATACCTACCTGAGCATTGTCAACGCTTTACAATTAGGTCGTGTTGTACTAATGGACCACGTGTATTATCGATTTCTTTTTCCTTTAAATTTCATCATTTTTACTTAACGTACTTTTAAAATTTATGTATCCGTTCCCATTTAATAATCTAAACATAGGAGCGGTAATCTTTCTTTGATTTTCTTCTTAAAACTATAGACCACCCAACTCATGTGCACCTGCATGTGATTCTTGGAAATTAGAGAAAGCTAATGGAAACTACCAAAATTTATGGTTTCCTCGGCGGCAGAGTGGCGCCAGGTCATCGGCCTACTCAATAGTCAAAATCTATTTCCCAGGGATCACACGTGTGCATGAGCCTAGAACTTTCGAGTGGGTCCGAGTCTTTTCGTATGGGAAACAAGTTACCACCACTTTTCATAGGTGAAGACCATATAAAAAGACCATGGACTTTAGCTCATCAGTTTTTTTGGGAATCAAACTCTGAACCATACTGAACTCCGGACACTTAACGGTGTTCGTGGCTAGAGCAATGATATCCCGATTGAGCATTCGGTCACGTGAGCCCAGATCATTGGATCGGTCCTTGATCGTCGTAAGCACTCGTATAATCGGCATATTATTTTCTACTAGCTTCAGAAGCATAATCAACGCGATATTAGTGTATAGCATCCGATCACGTGAGCCCAGATCGTACGATTGGTCCTTGATCGTTGTAAGTCGTGAACTAATATCAACCGTTTAGCACCGGTACAGCATTGATTATCTTCATCTTATTTTAATCCATTTAATTTTATTTTTATTTTAATATTGACTTGTACCACGAAAAACGTGAAGAATCAAAGAATATTTTACCGCGAGAAATGCGAAGAATTTAAATACATTGAATAATATTTTACCGCGAGAAAACCGACGATTTTAAAGAATTATTTTACCGCGAAAATACGCGAAGATTTTAAAACAAATTTACATTTTATTTTACCGCGAAAAAGCGAAGACTGTCAATTAATTTACAATTACTACGAAGATTTTGAAACGCATAAATAATTAGAACAAATTATAATAAACTAAATAAATCAATAAATTAGAATCACATTATTCAACCGCGAGAACGCGCTGTGTAAAAGTGTCCTGTGTTACTGCTGATAGTCTTGACACCTCACCTAAACCTGTTTAGGGTAAGTTTTAACCATTGTAATCATTATTTGATATTTTTATTATTTTATATATTTTGAACCCGATTATAAAACATATGCATGACACACTTTATTTTACATTGAGTATTTTAAATATTTGTAACCCTTTTGTATTTTGAGTATATTGGATCTTAAATAAATAATTACTCGTGAACATAAACATTTAAAAACATTATTTCTCAGACAATTTTACTTTAGCAATAAGATACTAGCTTCACGAGGCTTTTCGGCAGCCCACCTTCCTTTATCCCTTATTTTCTACCTGTTTAGCCGCTCAGACAGATAGTTAACAGTAGGGGGTACACAATCTTACGTTTACCGCTCAACGTTTGATTGTGAAATGTAAATAAGTCACACTCATAGATTGGAAATCGTTTTGAGTTTTATCAATATTGTCTTCAACAATATTGTGCAGGCGCGAGTTGAATATAAGGAAGAATAAATCGAGCATTTGGTCACGTGAGCCCAGGTCATAGGATCGGTCCTTGACCATTGTAAGTACCCTTTTATTTCATACTTTCATACGAAATTCGTACCTACGCTCATCACGATCTCCAATCGTGACAGAGGCTTGGATTGAGTTGACGTCACAAGCACCAACTGATTTTGGGGCATAACCGAGCATGGTAACTTAAGATTCAGAATTTAGCTACCGTAAATTGCGATTTTTATACAGTTTTTTTTTGGTGATCGAAATATAGTTTAAGAATAAAATATGGAGTAACGTTTGGCTACAGAAAATTTATATCGGAAATTTATTGTGGGATATGGGTTGAGATTGAAGTTTGGTAGGATAAAGTTTGAGCTTTGGAATTACAGTTTTTGGTTTATTGAGTATGTGGAAAAGTCGGAGCAACTGTGGAATGGGGCTCAAGTAATTGCCACCCGGTTGTATCTGATGTCAGGATGCTTGCCTGACCCTATGAGACTTCCATGTGGAGTGCAGAGGTCTAGTTCAAATGCTAGCACTCCAAAATAAGGACTATGGACTAGGTGTAAGAGATCAGCTATTGTTATTATGATTGGCAGGACTCAGCGATGGTTTAGTGACCACTATCGCTGTGGAATCCGCTATTTCTGGTTATTTTTGGAGTTTTGGGTTTTGTTGGTAGGCCTCAGTGGACAGCTTTGACCAGTGTGCTGCTGAGGGTAACCGTTGGTCACTTAAATTTAAGAATTCAGTCTGCAATCTCACTGAAGCCAAGTCCAGGAGGGCACACACATTGGGATATCCATACTCAATATCGAGTTGGAGTTATGGAGTAAAGTATAGAGAGCCGGTATAGATGGCGATGATGTTTTTAGTTTGGGCAGTACAGTAAGAGATTTGACTCTGGTCGCTCGAAGCGAGCAGACGTGTTCAGGAGTGATGCTTCAGGAAGCTATATGTTGGAGTTATCGTTACAGAAGTATTGTTTAAACAGTGTGAGACGTTACTTGATATTTTATTCATCAGTAATCAGGTATGAGATAATTATTTTAAATAATTAATCGAGTTCGAGTTGGAATCTTGAGGTATTATGCTACGGGTTTTAGTTAAAGAAAAGATGTAAGATCTGTGAAAAGTATGAGAAAGAAGTTACAGTTTAGAGTCAGGTTCGCGATCTATTGTTAAAATTATTTTTATAAAATAATTATAAGAAATATGTTAGTCAGTAAGTAATTATTGCCTAATTAACGTCAAAATAAGATCCAGGTACGTTAGTCGTACGATTTTGTTAAAGAAAATATCTAGAGTAATGAATTTAAGATTATGGTTCTCGTTCACCGAGTACTATTGGAGTATCGGCAGGCTCCAGTTATTTAATTTATTTTAATTAATTTAGCTATAAGGTTTTGACGCGCATCATTTAGATGCCAAGTTACCGTCCGGATTTACCGGATCGTTGTATTTTTCGGATTCAGTATTTTGTTATAGAGAGTAAGATTATTTGTATTATGTCCTAATATTTGTTTTGTTCATTGTTAAATAAAAATTGCAAATCAGTTAATAATTTACACGAGTTTGGGATGATTTAACCCGGACCGATCCCTCTCTCCATAAACCTACACACTGAGCAACACCACGGCATACCGTAACTCTGTTTTTAGTGCTCCAGTCTCTGTCTTGTTTTGCTATTAAGTTTTGAACATTTTAGTTTTAGTTTTGAATTTTATTTCTGCGTGGTTTTGGTGATAATTCCACAGATCAAAAATTATCCACCTTATTTATGCGTGGTTTCTGAAATAATTCCACAGATCAAAAATTATTAAAATTTTCGTAATTTACTGGTTTAGTGATTCCAGTGATAAAAATTACCTGGCGCCCTATAAGTATTGAGACTGGAGGCTAAGGACAGAGAACGAAGTTGTAGCGCAAAGGTTAGCGTATAATTTTTGCGTTATAAGATATACACTTTAGCATGGATTAAATCACTATTCTTATTCAGGGTATTGATTGAGGCTCAATAATCTGAGGTTCCTAGAGATTAGAACTGCTTATTAAATTATCATTGCATTTTTGTAAAAGTTCATTTCTTTGGCTCGTAAATCATTCTTTAAATGTTTTTCTACAGGTCATTTTCTATTGAATACTTTTTGCACGTGTATCTGTTTTGTAGGTTAGACTAAACTAAGCATAACATATATGAATACCAAACATCAGCTGATAAATTTAGGTTATGATCAAATGTTAACAAAAAGATATCTTTTTGATCTCATAAGAACATTAACGGAAGTTATAAAGTTTTCTTTTAGATCTCGATAAACCGATATTCGTAAAAAGTTGTCAAAAAGATAACATTTGTCTGGTCTCTTAAAGATAATTTTTTTAAGATAACATAATGATGCCTTTCTGCCATGAATGCCAAACGGGAAGAAAGCCCATCAGCGATGAACTCTTGGAGTCAAATAAACTTTACTACGAGATGATTTCAACGAATTACAGTCAGTTATTACAATAAATTTACGACCGTGTAAATAATGACGAAAAACTTTAACAGAATTAAATACCGCTAGTGTCACTAATTCGTACGGCTGATTCTTGGACTCGTATTTACTAGTTGTTTTACTATAATGCTCGGCAACTCGATTTGGAACCGTTTATTATTTTTTTTTCTTAATATAAAAATTGCACCATAACCATCGAAACTAGCATCTATGTGCAATACTATCGGAAAGTCCGAATTAAATATCATAAGTCAATGGAATATAACGGATTTCAATATTTGTAAAAATTCAGGTATAAATTTACGGTAATGAGAGGAAAGGTCTGTAAAATGTCTCAGCTGAGTGAGGATGCAGGCAGCTCTGTTAGCGCTAAAATTTTATAAGGGTTTGGTCGGACTTCTTTGGCCGTAATCTCATACCTGAGATAATGACCAAGAATCTTGAAAAATGAATATTTGGAAAAATTAAAGCAAACTCCAGCACAATAAATGATGCTATTCAAAATTTTCAATCCAAAACAACTCTAGTGCAACAATTTGAAAATTTCATTCAAAACAAATTTCTTAATCGAAAAAAATCAAGTTTGTTTCAAGAGATTTTAATCTTCCTTTTTTTTGTGTTTTAATGTAACTATCGTAAGTATTCATTCATTTAGCATTAACCAATTAGATCTGTATCTACGTTATTTAAATCGATTTTATCATTTAATTCCAATTTATGAAATGCAAAAATAGTTTTACTCTTAAAAAATTGCAAAGTAATCTAAATTTATGTTAACGTCCAATCGTTGATTAAAAATTTTATGACCAATCATGACGTTACTCTTTAAATAACCATCTTATACAACATGAAAAAAAAATCTCTAATATGTGACCATTGATGGTTAGAGTAGATAGCGTTTGTATCATACAATTTAAAATAGCGGTTTCTATCACCTTTAAAATTATCAATTTATGTTCTCTTTTCCCTGAGAATCAAATAGCAATGCTCTCTTTCAATTAATGAACAATCTGTCAAGAATCGAAACAAAATGAAAACAAGAATCGAAACAAAATGAAAACGACTCACCAAGTTGTCTTAACGATTCTGATGGAGCTGCCACAGTGCAACCATTTACACAACGTTCATTGTAGTTAGTATTCTCGTTTTCAGAGATGGATACTTTAAAGCAATATGACCACGCATGCTTTACTTAAAAATAAACGAGTACAATTGCCACAGCGACTTCTTCGCAACTAGATTTTCCATGTAACGGGGTAAAAATTTAAATTTACAACTTTAAATCAACCTGATTCCCCGCGGTTGATTAATTACCTATAGTACCCCATATGCGTTACTATTTCATCGAGTCGTCGACGGGCGCGCTAATTTAAGGGGCTCGTCCCCAAGACCCAATTGAGCGAACTGAGAATTGATAAGTGAGTGCACGAGCTAAAGACAGACACAGTCGGACGGACTGGCAGAAGACACGGACGAGTGACCAGACGTGAACAGCAAGAAAATTTTGGAAGAGAACGAGGGAGAGTTGACACGGAAATCGGCAGGGAGACGCCACGATCATTTTAGGATAAAGAAAATTAAACAGAGGTAAATAAATTGTCGGCAAGTGGCCACAATTGATTAATTAATTAATTGAGAAATAATACACTGGTCACAGAAATTAAGGGATAGAAAAAAAATCCGAAATTTTTAGGTGATTTTCAACATGCTGTAACTCGGTGAAAAATGGTCGTATAAAAAAACTAAAAAAAGCAAATTGTAGCCTCAAGTTTCTAGTTTTCAGATCTGAACCTCAAAATTTTTTATCATGTACGGTTCCGGAGTAATCATAAGAAAACCAACGAAAAAAAAATTTTCAAAATTTTTGCTGGTCTTTCAAAACCTCTATGGGCGACAATAAATTTTTTTGAATAATTCGACTGTCTGACTTTTCTTGGAAATTTTATGCCCTTTAATTTGGTGGCCTTTAAAAGTCTCTACGACGATTTGGCGCCGAGTTATCATTGATCAAAGCAAAAAAGTCCATTTTGGCTTTGATAATCAATAACTCCGGATGTATTGGTCGTACAGAGAATGGAAGCAGGGTTTTAAAAACTGGAAAACATTCTCTATAAGGCAAAATTAGTGGCATTTGATAGAAAAATTTTTTTTAAAGCGATATTGTTTGGTAAAAAACAGGTCAAAATTCACAAATTTAAGGATATTCTGAAATCTTGCTATAACTTTGGATATAACGGATGAACAAAGGATATCTTCGACTTTTTTTCAACTTCAAAGTGTCCTGAAAAAACCCTGAAAATTTCAAATCGCTGCAATTTTTCTTTCTTAGTGCCCCGAAGCTTTAAATTTATCGATTTTGTCAAAAATCACCATAATTGGTAGTTTCTCGGTTTTTGTTCATTTTTTCGATTTGAAAATGGTTTTTTTACCGATAATCTTCATTTCTTTGATCAAAAAGATCGATTATCGAAAAAAATTGAAAAAAAAAAAATTTTGCAAAAAAAATTTTTTTTTTTTTCAAAATTTTTTTATTTTGTTGTATCTGCAATGATTTATCATTGTCAAAAAAAATTCCTAAAATTTTTTTTACCGCCGGCATTAAAGTTACCCAAAGCGTACGTTTGGTAAGTTGACATTTACGCAGATGCAGTTACAGCGGTAAAAAAAATTTTAGGAATTCAAATCGAAAAAATGAACAAAAACCGAGAAACTACCAATTATGGTGATTTTTGACAAAATCGATAAATTTAAAGCTTCGGGGCACTAAGAAAGAAAAATCGCAGCGATTTGAAATTTTCAGGGTTTTTTCAGGACACTTTGAAGTTGAAAAAAAGTCGAAGATATCCTTTGTTCATCCGTTATATCCAAAGTTATAGCAAGATTTCAGAATATCCTTAAATTTGTGAATTTTGACCTGTTTTTTACCAAACAATATCGCTTTAAAAAAAATTTTTCTATCAAATGCCACTAATTTTGCCTTATAGAGAATGTTTTCCAGTTTTTAAAACCCTGCTTCCATTCTCTGTACGACCAATACATCCGGAGTTATTGATTATCAAAGCCAAAATGGACTTTTTTGCTTTGATCAATGATAACTCGGCGCCAAATCGTCGTAGAGACTTTTAAAGGCCACCAAATTAAAGGGCATAAAATTTCCAAGAAAAGTCAGACAGTCGGATTATTCAAAAAAATTTATTGTCGCCCATAGAGGTTTTGAAAGACCAGCAAAAATTTTGAAAATTTTTTTTTCGTTGGTTTTCTTATGATTACTCCGGAACCGTACATGATAAAAAATTTTGAGGTTCAGATCTGAAAACTAGAAACTTGAGGCTACAATTTGCTTTTTTTAGTTTTTTTATACGACCATTTTTCACCGAGTTACAGCATGTTGAAAATCACCTAAAAATTTCGGATTTTTTTTCTATCCCTTAATTTCTGTGACCAGTGTAATTAAGTTAATTCGTGGGCAGTCGCCATTTCCGGGTTGATTGTATTAAAATATAAATTCTCGGCAAGAAGGCCAGAATTTAATATAAATTAACACGCGGTCCGTCTGATAATTTCTCGACAGAAAACATCAATTATAAATTATATAATTAATATTAAGAAATTGATGATTGATAATTGAAATTAGTTTTATTTAATAAGATAAAAACCAAGTTACAACAATTTACAAGACTGAATTTAAAAGTGCCGTGAAAATAGTGATAACGATAAAAGATATAAGTAATCCCCGCAAAACAAGTTCTTATATGATCATATATAAATCATATAAAAGTGACTCATATAAAATCATATAAAGTCTTATCATGAAATTGGTTTTATAAAAACATATGACTTTATAAAATCTTATATAATCATATAAAGTTATATATACCCGGCAAAAAATGATTTTACTTAATAATATATACAATAACTTATATATACTACTAGATCTCAATATTGGCAGGATCTGATGTTATATAATTATATATAATCATGCATGAATAAAAAAAAAAAAAAAAAAAATCTATCGGTTAGCTGCTATTTTGCCAAGGGGTCACCCATCCAACTAATGTCCTACCTCAATGCTGCTCAACTTTGATGATCGCTTGATTGCCGTCTGCTTCTCTAGTCTGCTTTACCCTTATAAGTATTTAACAATCTATAGCATTACTTAAATTAAATGATCGAATTGATTTATCCTACATGAATAATGAACCAAATATGATAAAATTTTATCACATTTGTGTTTTATATCAAATTACAAGTTTCTTTAAGATAACCTGCTTATAAGACCATAGAAATTTATATATAAGAATCATAAAACTATATAAACTTTTATATAATCATATATGATTTTATATTACCGTATCTAACTCTTTTGTAATCATACAAATTTATTTATAACTTCATATAAAATCACATAAATTTGTATTAATTATCTGAATTCTTAGAAGAATTTTATAAGGTCATATAAGATTTCATATGATCATACATGATTATGTATATCCATATAAAACGTGCTCTTGTAATTTCATAATGTTATATGTAACCTTATATGAAGTTACATCGAATTTTATAAAAATTTTCTAAGATTATACGAATTATTATAAGAATTTCATAAGATCTTATGAGTTTTTATATAATCATATATGATTTTATGTTATATATATTCGGTACTTTGAGATTCGGTACGTGGCGCACGACTCGAACGGACGCACCTTTTAAGCAATTTTATACTCGGGCTCTTTTTTTATTGTTTTTGAGACCATAGTTGTTGCTTAATTTGTGTTTAATATAGTGAAAACAGTGATTATTTGATTCTAAACGATTTCACAATTTTTTTTTTTATTTAAAAACAAAAAAATTGTCAATCTGCGTGGATTTCCTCATGAACTGCCCTTTTTAAGGTTATACTCTACTTCCACCGCCCATAGCGTGTTATTGTTTATGCCAGATCATTATTGTGTTACCATTTTCAAAGGAAAAAAAAAAAAAAAAGCATAAAGCATATTGATTGATTCTGCGGTGAAGCTTTGATACTGTTTACATTAATAGCATCAATTTTTGAGGATTTTTAACAACCCGATTTCTACTGAGTTTGTGCTTATGCGTCACGCGGTTTCTTTCGATAAGTATCTTTGAAGTGTAACCAGCCAACATCGTCATTTTAACCAGCTGCAATCATTCTACTTTAACTGCATTTTTCTATCATCATCTGATTGTGTGCCTTCCAAAATTAAGAGCAGGACAATTATCATAAATGCTATATAACCTTATTGTGCCGCATGGCTTTCTGAAGTTATATACTTACGTTAGATTCACCACAGTATATAATTTACGCATGTTAACTATAGTGCCAGTAGCTTCATACGTGTAGAACGTGGGTCATGAGCTATAGAGACTCAAATGCTCTAATGCACAGTGACTAATCGGATTCCGAGAACGAGCCTACAACACTCTTTCCAGTTACTCCTTCAATCCAACCTCTGGCACTAACTAATGCACATAAATCCAACGCAGAAGGTGATACTTTATCCAAATTGAAAACGCGGGGTAGACCAACAAACGCCGAATCTTGGAGAAAAGAGCGTTCTGAGTCCACAAGCTCCATACTGGATTTCTTAAGTCCATCTATCTCCAAGAGGCACCGAGAAGAAGATTCATCAACAAACCTACTGACCTCCCAACCTTCAAAAATTTTGAAATCAAGCAGTTCTGCCTTGGAAGATAGTACTCAACCTACTTCTGCAGTTTTGGAAGATACCAGTAATATGGAGGCGGTTTTAATCAAGTTACAAGAGCTCAAGGATGCCAACTCACAACAGCTTACCTCTTTAAAAACAGACTTGATAACCAAAATAGAATCTTCGCGACAGGACTGCATTAAAGAATTTCAGTCAGTCGTTGACAATCTAAAACTTCAAAATGATGAACTAACCAAAACTGTTTATGCACTTTCACAGCGGGTAAATAATTTGGAATCCTTATCCACCAGCGCGCCAAACAGCAGTAATTTTTCCTTACACAGGAAAATTTCAGCCGCTTCATCTAATGCTGTAGAAAAACACTTGCAAAAAAATAACATAATGATTAAAGGTTTGAAGGTCCCATCCGGTGATGTTCGGGGCAATTTAAATAAATATCTACAGGCGAACTATGGTATTGAAGATGCGGCTGTCAAGGCCGACATAATTGGTAAAGATAAAGATTTGATCAAAGCTACACTGAAAGACGGTATAACAAAAAAAAATATTATATCAAAAAAATCCAATCTAAAACCTCCAGTTTATGTTAATCATGACTTAACGCCACAAGAAAGTATTATATCTAAGAAATTAAGAGATGAAACCAGACGTCTAAAAAGCCTCAACAAATCAGTAAAAACTGGCTTCCTAAAAATAACTGTTGATGGTATCAGTTACACGTACGATCCATTTCTGGAGAATATAGTTCCAATATCGAGTGATGCGCAGAATCACCAATCTTCCTTGGAAGAATCTTCTACACAGAACTCCTAACATTTTGTTAGACGAAACAAGAGCACTCTATCCAGTCTGAGAATAACTTTCTGGAACTGTCGAGGTATTAGTAATCTTACAGACATAATACAGTTAACACCTAACATAATTTGCATCAGTGAGACTTGGTGACATTTTAATAGCAATACATTACCGGGAGCTTTCGACGCATGGAGTTCTTCGTGGTCTCCAGCTATTAAGAACAAAACGCATGGCAGAGCGAGCGGTGGACTTCTCAACGCAAGTGATAGGTCTCATCGGACAGTCATCCTGTGCTCATCTGAAACCTATATATTCACCAAGCACACCTTAAATAGCTTCTCGGTCGTAATAGGGTCATTCTACTGGAAACCGACGATTAATGTTAATCATTCTTGCAAGATGCTGCAGGCCGTCGTAAGTGACATCCTAGACTCTTCAGCCTATGATATTTTCATAATTGGCAGAGATTTTAATGCTCGTGTAGGACAAATTCAGCATATAGAACCCCACCTTTTTAAGGGCTCTCCACTAAGAAACACTCGTACACAGTAGCAAATAAAACAAACGCTATTAAAGAAAAAATTGAGCGACACATTAGATTTATTTTTAAAGAATACATTAGAAAAAACTTTGTAACTGCTGTAGACGTTTGTGCAACTGCCAAAAGAAATGACAAAGTTTTAATTACACTTTCAGATACTAATATTCAAAATCAAATTAAAAAATTAATTAAAAATAAGCGTTTCACATAAGTTTCACGTTCGTTTAAATATTTGTGAAGAGTATATTAGAGTTAACTATTGTTTAAATTTAAAAATTTTTAATTTTATTATGCGTTATTTTTATCTTTTCCATTTTCAAAAGTTAATTAATTAAATAAATTCTATTAATTGTTTATTTATTCTCCAATTACAAAAAATTAAAGAGAATAGTAATTTATTTACAAAAGATTTATGATTATTTAACACTATACGTTGAAACCATGATTCTAAACTACTGAACAATAACTGAATAATCTTCGGAGATTTATGGATTTATGATTTTTGATTACTTAATATAAAAACTATAGTTTTGCATTATTCAATAGTACGTTGATAATTTTTGATTACTTATTATTTTATGATTTTCAATAACGTAACGTTGATTTAATGACACATGGTTATCAGACAGTATTTTTTTCATATTTTAACTAAGTACAGTACAACAATACTAACTAAATATGATTTTTAATAACTGTTATTTGTTTTTCGTTTATATTTTACAGCATTAAGCTATTCAAGTTAACTCTGTTACGTTATGCCATGTTGGTACTAAATAATTTTATTGCGAAAACTGAATTTTCAATTGTTAACTATAATATGATTAAAAAATTTACTAAAAACTCAATTCAATGGTAAAATAAATTTATTTCCTTAGAATAAATTTTTATTGATGTCTGCATGCAAATATGTATTAAACAATATCAATAAATCCTCGAGCTTCAAAAAATTGGAATAGTTATGTTATATAAACATTAGGGTGTGTCATTTTAGGGCAATTTTTTTTTTTACGCAATAACAGCTTCTATACTTGCTGGAAGGTAAAATAAGATGCATCTTAATTAGAGCCCTCAATATTAATATTAACAGGTGTATCATTGCGAATTTCTATTTCCTGTTTAAATAACATGAGAAAAAAAAATTGTAAATTTGAAAGTTTGTACCTCGGCAATGGCTCATTGTACAGATAAGTTCAGCGTGGATTTTTACAGGGAATAAAAGGCTCTACAAAAAAAAACTCTTATCATTTTTCGATACATCGATCTGTTCAAGTTATACGAGCTTGAAGTCGAATTTATAGTGAATTTCGAGATTTTTTTACGATTTTGCTGAAATTATCATTAAAATTATCACAAAATATCATCAGATATTTTTTATAGACAGTTTTATTCTTTTATTTTATATAAAATTTATCAAAAATTTGATTTTGGCCTTGAATTACTTTAAATGTCTCATGTGTTTAGTCGTAACATTTTTTGTTATTGAGTTATAAGATTCCAAACTTACTAATGCTTTATTTTTTCTCGTTATTTATTCTTATAGGAAATGCAATGCAGAAACTTTCAATGTAAACATTAAGAGCTCAAATTTTAACAGGACTCCTTTCTCATCTAACCAAAACTTTGGAGCTTGTCTTGAAGGAAAACATTTTTAACTTCCCGCTTAGAAAATCAATGATTTTCGAAAAAATTCGGGAAATTATTGTTTTCATCCTGATTTTCGAAAATCGAGTTTTCATCAGATGTCGACGTTTTGAGGTCCTAGGAAGCTATTCTGACTATTTTCAGATTGATGCCCGAGTGTGTGTGTGTGTGTGTGTGTGTGCGTGTGTGTGTTTGTGTATTTGTGTGTTTGCGTGTGTGTGTGTGTGTAAACTCTTTGTATCTTTTTAACTACTAAACCGATCGGGATGGTTGAGGCAACAATCGAAAGAGGTTGTTAGCCATCAACTTTTCTGAAAATTTCAGATCATTTAATTGAGAAAACTCGAAAATATTGGCGAATTACAAAAAAAATTTTTTTAAAGTTTTTTATTGATTTGAGTCAGAAATGACTTAAGCAATTGACTCAAAAATCTAATCAGCTTTAGAACAATAAAACGCATCGATGTCCGCCTTAGCCATCTCAATCGGTTAATTTGTTCGAGAGATATTGTGGGCGAAAAAAATGGTAAAAAACAGTTATTTGCGAATATTTTGGAAATAACTTAACCAAAAAATTCTATAATCTGATCAGATCTAGAACTCAATAAAATATGTTGATTGCCGCCTCAACCATAATTATTGGTTAATCCGTTCGCAAGATATCGTGGGAGAAAAAAATGCTACAAAACGGTTTTTTTTTTTAAAAAAATGGCATACAAACGTATCCTCGAGCTCGAATGTAGCAGGGGGCCCGCAGGGTCAACCGATAGACAGATTTTTTTGTCTGAAATTGTAACGGGGTAAAATTGAATTTACCGCGAAAAATTTAATTTAAATAAAATCTATTGTTCGCACTGTCGGTATCGTTGAATACCACCCAGGGTTATCCGGGTAGGTTGCGACTAGTCGACCGGGGAGTGGAAATTGGAGGCTCGTCAGTCAGTCCCCAATTAGAATTAAGTAGGAGTGTCGGAAGTCCGAAGATTCCCGAAGCCATGCGGGGGGTCGGATGTTATAATCGGGAAGACGGAAGCGAAGCGGCACTTGTTACCGGAACGACCGAACTGACCAGACGCAAAAATTGAGTTTCAACGAACAACGGACGCCATCATCCACGCTAATTAAATTATAAAAGGTAATTAATCATTTTGGGACTTGGTTACATTGTGTGGAACCAAGCGATAAATTTCTAAGTGTATTAACAATTACCAGGCAGTCAGCCGGTAATTATTTTGAAAATTACTGATTGTATTTGAAAAGCAGGTGAAGGAGAGAACGCGAGTTTTGGCGAGGGAAAGAGAGCGAGAGGACAAAGACCGGACAAAACGAGATAGAAAACACTAAGGAGAGGACAAAGGAAAGACATAAAGACCCAGGACCAGATACCAGACGAAAAACGACGAGGACAAAGTAGCGAAAATTTAATTGTGTAAAGGTATTTATATAAATTTATTCCAGGCCGAAAGCCGGAAAAATTTATTAAGTATTTAGCTGTATATCAGGTATCGTCGCGTCGAAATTAATTGGGAAATAAAAATTAAGAAATTGGCTAGAATTAAAATATATAAATTAATTAATTTAAGTGACTCCAGGCAGGTTGCCGGAGCGGTCGCGTCATCAAATATTTCCAGGCAGGTTGCCGGAATATTCTAGAAACTTTCAGGTAGATCGTGTAACCCACGCACCGGAAGTTATCGGGTCTAGTCCATATTCTAGTCGAGAAATTTATTAATTAATTATTAAATTAAATTATCCAAAATTAAAACAAAATTAAGAAAATTAAATTATATAAAGTAAAAGAGTGTCTCGGGAAAATTGAGAATAAATTCCGTCGTCAAGGTCACCGGTAGTGACAAGTAAATTTATAAATTAAGAAAATTAATATGAATAAAATAATTAATTAAATAAAGAATTAAATTAAGTGAAATAAATAAATGGATAAACGAGAAAAGGAAATTTAAGAATCATATCGTTATTAAAATAATCAAGAACTTGAAGGAACGAAACGTTGATAAAAAGTTGGGAAAAGTTATCGAAGAGTAAAATTAAAATACGTAAAGGAATTAATAGGATAAATAAAATTAAAATAAACAATTAATTAATTAATTTGATTATTGAAAAGGAAAAGTTGTGGTGGGAGAACTAGTCCATGGTGAGACGCCATTCGGTCCAAAAATATAAGATTCAGTGTGAGTGTGTCATAGTCCAGGGGACTGAGTAAATGAGTGTGTGAAATAAGGAAATAAATAATTGCGGGTTAATTATTATTGTAAAATTATTGGAGTGTGTGTGATATGCCAAAGGTAACGGCTATATTTTAATTTTGCGGGTTATAAAAATTAGTTAAATGAAATATTGCGGGTCTTAATTAAAATAAAAGGTTTATATGAAAAAGTTATAATTAAAAGGTTCATATAAAAGGTTATAAGGTTCACATAAGGTATATAATTATAAGGTTTATAAAAAGTTATAAGGTTAAATAAGATATAAGGTTAAAAAAAAGGTTTATAAGGTTTAAAAGGGTTTATAAGGTACAAAGTTTATACGATAAAGGTTAAAAGGTTTAATTGAATAAAAAGGTACAAAAGTGGAAAGTTAAAATTATATTGATTTATTTATAAATTATCCTTCCTCTTCCTTCTCTTACAATTAAATAAAATTACACCGACCCTGACGATCAAAGATCCAGCTCTGGGAGGCCGTTATTACTTCCAGTGGCGCCCTTAAAAAAAAGGACGACCGGAGTAACAGCTTAGCCCTGTTATAAAATACCCTAATATACAGCTTGTTCAATAAAAAATTCCGTGAACTATTCAAAATGTTTTGAATACCTTTTTACTTGTTCGAACTGAATATTTCACCGGTTCAATTCTACTTGATTCTTTAGATAAAGAAAAGAGTCGGAAAGCTTATCAAAGAAAATTTGATGCTCTTTTAATTATTTCACAAGAAATTATTACTTCCTCGGTTTTGCAGTTGTACGAGGCTTAAGAAATAACGAAAATTAAGCAATTTATGTCCTTATAAAATCTCTAGGATTTTCGGCTAAAAATTTGAACATATATTGTTTTGGAACGTTTTTTGTATATAAAAGGTGTAGAAAATTTTCATGTATCACAATTGACTAATCTGCAAGTTTCACAGAATAAATTCTGTCATCATCCAAATAGGTTCAAAATAATTTATAGTTTTAGAAAATAACAATTTTCTCACTATTTCAAAATTCTTCACTAGTCATCATTAGGGACAAGATTTTTGCCTTAATTTTTAAATGAATTATTCAAACGTTCGATATTGCCCCGAAAATAATTGTTTTATTATAAAAGTTTTTAAACAAAAGTTGTAGAAAATTTAATTTTATAAAATAAATCTCTTGTATGATTTTTTAAAACAACCAATATTTTCACCGTGATTTCAAAATTAAGTTTCATAATGAGTGATTCAAATTTTAAATATTTACGAAAATTTAAATTTTGAAATTACGGCGTTTTTATTGATGCCACACAGAAAAAAAAATTATTTGGCTCAAAGAAATTTCTCTTAAGCCAAGAAACTTTTGAAGGTATGGAATAAAAAACGATATTTTCTTGACGCAAGTAAAAAAATTCCTTGGATTTTAAATCTTGAACGAAGAAAAAAAATTTTTGACTCAATATATTTTCGAAGATTGATTCAATAGTTAAGTTACTTAATTAAATAATTAAAATTTGTTGATTCAATAAATATTGTTCCTTACTGTAATATATTTGTTACTTTAACCAAAAAATGTAAATGTTCAGTACAAGAAAGCTACAATGTTGAATAAAGTAATGCTATGTTTTAAGTCAATAAACAGTAATCACTTGAACTAAAATACAAATCTCGATCCAAGAGCACTGCGAGCTGAAGCCAAGTAATTTTTCTCTTGGATTTACGCAGAGATTCTCCCACTCTTTTCTCAGTACTCTATTTTTGTCGCTCCCACACAAGAAATGAACATTTTGTCCACGCTATAAGGTTAGGTAGATAAAATGTAAAAAGCAAGATAATAATAATTATTTCATGAATGTTATAATTATTTGTAAGTTTAGCAAATACATATTTTAATTATCATAAATTCAGCTATTTTAGGAATTTCCGAGTGAAACTATATTCGTTTTTTTCTAATTAAAAATGAAATATTCTCAAATTAAGAAAACTTGATGGTTTACGAATGAAGGCAAAATTTTTGTTATTATTATTCAATAAAGGAATTTTTTTTAGCTTAGTCTTAAATATATACACTTATCCAAAAAATTAAAGGAACAAGAAAATTTTATAAATTTTTTAGTGATTTTTGGAAGGCCGTATTTTGGTGAAAAATGATCGCATCGAAAAAGTAAAAAAAGCAAATTGAAGCTTGAAATCTCTAGTTTAAAGATCTTCCAGCAAAATATTTTTTTGAGCCACGGTTTTTGCGGAATCATAAAAAAAAAGTCGAGACAAAATTTTTCTAAATTTTTTAGTTTTGTTTTTTAGGTCTACGGGGCCGGGAAAAATTTTTTCAAAAAAACGAATTCATGACTCGTTTAGAAAATTTATTCAGCTACAATTGGCTTTTTTTTGTTTCTCTGTACGACAATTTGCTGCTGAGATATCAGCCTTTAAATGAAAAAGGAGCCTTTTGTCTTTGATTATTGATATCTCAGCAAGTAATGGTCACACAGTGATTTAAAGGGCAGTTTAATAAACTTGAATAAATTCCCTACAAGCTACATTTTCGATTTTTTCAAAAAAAAATTTTTTTTCATCCTTGATATCCATTTGAAAAACCCACAAAAAATGACCATTTTCTGGTTTTTTAGTCAACTCATCGCTACTCTGCAAATATTGATAAAAAAAATAATGTTGCCAGGTAATTTTACAGCTTAATGTACCCCCAAAAACCCTGGAAATTTTCAGATTGATCCATTGAACCATTTGTCCGGTCCGATTGCTCAAAGTTTTGCAAAACAATTAAAGGAACAAGTTTTGTTCCTTAAATTGTGTAATCATTACCAAAATGAAAAAATTAATTTTTTTCGGATTTTCTTTCATTTTTGCGTTAGTTATTCAGTAAATGTAAGGTCAAGAGGAAAAAAAAAATTTTTCCAAAAAACAAGACCAAACAAGAATTTTTTTACATTTTGTTTTTTTTACGTTTCATTCGGGGGGTTATTTTTTTTTTCGTTTTTCGGAAAAAAATTTTTTTTTTTCCTCTTGACCTTACATTTACTGAATAACTAACGCAAAAATGAAAGAAAATCCGAAAAAAATTAATTTTTTCATTTTGGTAATGATTACACAATTTAAGGAACAAAACTTGTTCCTTTAATTGTTTTGCAAAACTTTGAGCAATCGGACCGGACAAATGGTTCAATGGATCAATCTGAAAATTTCCAGGGTTTTTGGGGGTACATTAAGCTGTAAAATTACCTGGCAACATTATTTTTTTTATCAATATTTGCAGAGTAGCGATGAGTTGACTAAAAAACCAGAAAATGGTCATTTTTTGTGGGTTTTTCAAATGGATATCAAGGATGAAAAAAATTTTTTTTTTGAAAAAATCGAAAATGTAGCTTGTAGGGAATTTATTCAAGTTTATTAAACTGCCCTTTAAATTACTGTGTGACCATTACTTGCTGAGATATCAATAATCAAAGACGAAAGGCTCCTTTTTTATTTAAAGGCTGATATCTCAGCAGCAAATTGTCGTACAGAGAAACAAAAAAAAGCAAATTGTAGCTGAATAAATTTTCTAAACGAGCCATGAATTTGTTTTCTTGAAAAAAATTTTCCCGGCCCCGTAGACCTAAAAAACAAAACTAAAAAATTTAGAAAAATTCTGTCTCGACTTTTTTCTTATGATTCCGCAAAAACCGTGGCTCAAAAAAATATTTTGCTGAGAGATATTTAAACTCGAGATTTCAAGCTTCAATTTGCTTTTTTTATTTTTTCGATGCGATGAATTTTCACGAAACTACAGCCTTCCAAAAATCACTAAAAAATTTATAAAATTTTCTTGTTCTTTAATTTTTTGGATAAGTGTATAATACTGAATAGCTTTAAGTAAAAAAATAAATTTTTATTTTCAAATGCGTGTGGTGGCCGAGTGGTCTAAATCACATGACTTGAACTGGATCTCAATCAAAGGGTCGGCAGTTCGAACCCCATCATACGTCAAAAAAATTAATATTCCTTCTTTACCGATTGTAAAAAAAATGACATTTAACCGTCCGGAGAGGGATAAATAAGTCGTACAGAGTTATATAATTTTTTAAACAGGAAAAATCAATTCTTGAAAAACCAAGAGAAAAAGTATTTGGGCTGAAAAACAAATCACTTTAAACCAAGAAAACAAGTACTTAGGCCCAGAATCAAATCTCTTTAAACTAAGAAAAAAAAATAATTGAGTCAAAAATTAAATTATATTAAGCCAAGAAAAAAATAGTGGAATCAAAAATCTAAATACTTCAAGCCGAATAAAACAATCTGTCTATCGGTTGACCCTGCGAGCCAGCCCCAAAACTTCCCGCTGTTTTCGAGCTCCTCGAGCTTGAAAACATCGTTGTGGATACATTTTCGAGCTCGAAAATACTTTTGTGTGCCATTGTTTTCGAAAAAAATCGATTGTAGCATTTCTTTCTCCCTCGATATCTCAGGAGCAAATTGACCGATATTGATGGTTAAGGCGACAATCGGCGTATTTTATTGAGTTCTAGAGCTGATAAAATTTTAAAATTTTTTAGTTTAGTTGTTTCGAAGATAATTGCAAAAAACCGTTTTTTACCATTTTTTACTCTCGCGATAACTCTCGAAGGAATACTCCGATTGAGATGGCTAAGGCGGCCATCGATGCGTTTTATCAAGTTCTAGAGCTGATTAGATTTTGGAGTTGATCGTATAAGCCGTTTCTGAGAAATCAATAAAAAACTAAAAAAAAAATTTTTTTTTTCGTAATTCGCCAATATTATCGAGTCTACCCGATCAAATGATCTGAAATTTCCAGAAGAGTTAATGGCCAACAAGCTCTTCCGATTGCCGCCTCAACCATCCAAATCGGTTCATTAGTTAAAAAGTTATAGACCGGTCACACACATACATACACACATACACACATACACACACACACACACACACACACACACACACACACACACACACAAACACACACACACACACACACACACACACACACACACACACACACACACGCACACACACACACATACATACATACATACATACATACATACATACATACATACATAGACACTCGGACATCATTCTGAAAATAGTCAGAATAGCTTCCGAGGACCTCAAAACGTCGACATCTGATGAAATTTCGATTTTCGCGAATCGGGGTGAAAACAATAACTTCTCAATTTTTCGAAAATCGTCGATTTTCTCAGCGGGAAGTTTAAAATACTTGAAATAAGTCTAAAATGATTTTAAACAACAACAAAAGTATTTCAAGCTGAATAATTCTGTTCTTGAATCGAGATAGTTATTTATTCAATGAAGAAATTAGCTTCTTAATCCAAATTTTGTTGTTATTCGAATCAAAAACAGAATGTAAGCTTGATTCAAGAAAACATTTGGGAAGAACGTAAATTTCTTAGTAAAAGTAATCTTTTTTTTCTGTGTATGAAAAAATTATAAGGGAAATTTTTTTATAAAATTAAGTTTTGAACAACTATTTGAAAAATTTTTTGATACGACCAAAATTTTGACCATAATTCCGAAATTAAGGTTCATAATGAATGATTCAAATTTTTGATAACTACAATTATCTTAAATTTGAAATTACGGCTTTTTTAATAGTCCTAAGAAAAAATTATAAGAACAATTTTTTTTACAAAATTAAATTTCCTACAACTTTTGTTGCAAAAAATTTCTCATACGACCAATATTTTTGCCAATATCAAAAATTTCACACCATTAATTATTGCATATTGTTTTTAAATTAAAGCAAAAATCCTGACCCTAATCATCATAGATTGAAATTGCATTCTGATTTATTATATCTTCGGAATAATAATTCAAATCTGAAATTCTTAGTAAATTTTTCATATACTGGTAGAATCTATAAATCATAAATACTGTAGCGATTGGTATCTTAAATTAATATCACTTATACACTACAATGATAACACACTATATGACTGACTGACTTTCGTTGCAATCTATAAAACAAGAGAAGAAGGCATTTGTTTTCTAGCTATTCAAATATTTTAAAGATCAGTTTCACAGTCGTTACAATATATTATCTAGTCTTAACCTGATTGAGATGTGAGAAAAGTTTGTGAGCTATTATTAGTCACGGAAAATTCTCTCCAAATTTAATCCAAAAATCTCTACGGATTCCTTTATTTTGCTGTTCTGGATAAAGAAATAGCGTCAGATTTCTTTTGTGGAAAATATAATGTTTAAAAATTATACATAGTGAGTTTTTATGCTTCATTACCTTTAATAATATTACATGCTTTTCAAGCGAAAAGAAAAAAAAACGATGACGACTAATTTGAGCGTCTCATAAGTTTTTAGGAATATGATGCAGACATTTTGACAGAACTATCTTCGGAATTTAATTCGAAAAAAATAAATCGTTAATAAAAGATTTTGTGATTGTACAGTTGGTTGAAGAGTTGAATAAAATTTCACAAGAACCAAAACATTTCGTGACTATTTCAGGTCTTCTGGTTTTTTAAAATTTGTAGAAAGTTGAAGTCTAACATTTCGATCGATAGTGGTATCACTGATTCAGATCTCAAAGCGGTCGAAAATGTTTGTAAAGTTTTTATAGAAATTTTAATGGTTGACGGATCATTTTTAACTAGGCTGACCTACGGATTTTGACATCAAAGTTATATGAAAGTTTTAATTTATCGTTTATATTATTTTAATTACTTTTTTATTAGTTTTAACATTATCTAGCGCTTTTCGAGCAAAAATTTTGAAACCAGTTAATCCTTCGAGCTAGCACCTATAAATTACTGCTGTTTTCTTGGCAATTAATATATAAGCTCTGCGAGCTTGAAAAAAGTTACATCTTATACTAAGCTTTCGAAACTCGAGAAATCGCAAATGATTGTTAATCGAGTGATTTTTAAATCGTTGTTCACGATTTTGCTTAATAAAATCAATTTGTTTGGACAAATATCAATGAAGGTGATCAAGATGGAGAACTAAATGAGTTTCGAATCAGATGAGAGAGTTATTTTTTAAGTTATCCGTGACAAATGGAAAACTAACGATTTTAAAATTTTTACACTCAACAATGTGGTGATGAGAAAAAACTATAAAGTCATCGGCCCGGTGTAATTTTTGATACATTTGGTCAATTATATTATGAGTTATCCTGAACAAATGACGGAAATTGAAACTTTGTTAGTTTTTTACTTCCTACACCTTTTGAATTAATCGACCGATTTTAATGATTAATAGGACATTTTGCATAGTTTCAGACGTGTACCGATATAGTCAAACCCGGCTCTGTATACCACTGGCTTCGACGACGGTCGTCAAACCTGCCGCTAGATATATATATATATATATATATATATATATATATATTATATATATATATATATATATATATATATATATATATATACATATATATATATATAAATAATAATTAAAAAAAATATTGTTTTAATCTTCACCAATGAAATAATTGGTATAATAAAATAATTATTGGAAGGGATGTTACTCCCTGGTTACAGCTCTTCTGGAAATCGAAAAAGATTTCAGTTTCCCAAGTGAGCTCATTAGTCATTGAAGAAATTTTAATTGTTTAAAGACAAAGTCCTTAATTTTATTGAATCATTAATAATGATGATTTAAATGTTTAGAAATTGAATTATTAAAATGTAATTCTGAAGGTTTTTTTGAATTGTTGAATTATTCAAAAGTAACAATCCATTTAATTAATAAATAATTTTGATAAATATTCCATCAATTATCAAATTCCATTTGAATTATTTGAATATGATTCATTTAATCAATGAAATTCATTATTGATAAAATTTAATCAATTATCAAGGGTTGGGAAGAAAGAATAATGATTAATTATCATAAATATAATAAATCAAAGAAATAATTGTTCATAATAATAATAATTATCAAATAAATCAAGGTAACAATTTACTTAAATAAATAATTAATAACAAATTTATATAATAAATTGATTGTTTGAAAATAAATTCAATAACAAGTGTGTAACGGGGTGGAATTTAGATCTTTTAAATTTAAATTTAAATTCAACTCGCGCCAAAATGAGAGCGACCTCCTCCTACAACAACGGCCGATAAACAAACAATCTACTTATCGCTGGGGTCACTGCTGTCGAGTTTTGGAGCAGTTTTGTTTTGTAGACGTTGGCCAACCTGCGAATGAGGGGTACGAGGCTCGGCAATTTTCAAGAGACGCTCTCTTGGTTTTTGGCGTTCATCAGAGACGGACGCACTTCCCGCACTGATACATATACTTCTATAAAATTTCTATCTTCAACATCCAGTTATAAATTATTCATACACACGCCATTTGCCAAGAGCTTATAAGCCCACTGGTGAGTGGAAGCTCATTCTGATTATTATAAATTACTGTGGATTATTGGAGGATGGGTTTTGGAAGTGGACTTGGGACCTGGTGATTGAAGATTGGGTTCTAAGAGGCTAAAGTACCAGAGGAATCTATTGGTGTCTTGTTGGAGAGATCGGCGGAGGTCACGGGACAGTTGTTGGAGAAAAAGTGTTGAAGTGAGTGGAGTTTTCTCGAGTATAAAATTGTTAAAATAGAGTCATTATAATATTGTTAAAATAGAGTCATTGAGAAATATTGTTAAAATAGAGTCACTTATAATATTAGAATGGTAGAGTCAGTATAAAATCCTTCCAAAGTAACTTGCCGAGTCAAATTCATCATCCATTTTAATTTATTGTTCACCTGTCATTATAAAATTTTGTAAGACGACCCGTCTTAAATAAATGCCAGACTCAATTATTTTCCATAAATTACATATTAATTATTTCTGAACATTTCCCTTTACAAGCGTAAGCTTCAGTGAATTTTCTCTCTCTTAAATTCTACTTTTCACTGCGTGGTCCAGTCGGGGTTTACCCTCACCTGGAGATACTGAGACAGTCAGACAGGCTCGCAGAACGCCTCAAGTTTTGCATATGTGTGGGACACTTATTATATTGGGACCACAATCTAAACCAATATAATAAGCATACCCATTACAAGTGTAATCGAGAAGTAATCCTTTTTATAAAGTGTTTAAATTTGTAAACTGCATTTAATTGTATAATGCGAATTAAATTTTGTTTGTAATAATTTTTAAGTAATTGTTTTGATTTAAATAAATTTGGATGTTTTTTTAATTTTGCTGTTATTATTTTTGACTCAATTGCTCACTTATACTTTTTCAAAAGACTATTTCGCTTGCCAAGCTGTACGCCGCACTGTGCTCTCAGACTAAAGCTGAATCTGGACCACGTTTGTTTAGATATCTTAAATCTTGCTTATAACTGGGTAATAAAAATTCTGAAGTTGCCAAGCACCCGTCTACCAAAAGTTTGTTTTCTGCGTCTCCGTGACCTTGACTCAAAAGTGGAGAATTTAAACTGGATTAAGCAACTCAAAGTAATGTTAAGTAAAATAAATAAAGAAGATATTTTTGAGAACCTATCGGCACAATACTGGAAGAAAAATACGTATAGGATACTGAAAAAATACCGCACTTCTTTGAAACTTGAGGATTTAGCTAGGTATGCAAAAACTAAATCTCTCCAGATTGCTCTACCAAGATCCATTTTTGATTCAACTCCGGGATACCTGAGTAACTGTCCACACAAGCTGTTGACAGTAAAAATACAGATGAGACTGGCAAATCTTTTTTCGTGCAATATAATCATTAATTAAAATTTATTTTACTTAATTCTTAATATTTTTAACTATCTCTTAGGCAACGGATCGTTTCATATTTCCTATTTTTATTTTATTTTTAATAAACAGTCATCCTTATAACTCCGTCCCAGTTATTTCGCTCGGCGAAGGCTAAACAGGAGCACTACTCTTAATATGTGTTATGTTGACGTAACATATCTATATATGTATGTGTGCCTGGGCTCTATGAGTATCAAATGAGGTTCATGAGTTTGATATAAGGTTCACCTTAGTCGAGTTAGGTTTTTGAGTATGAAATGAGGGTCAGTATGTGGTTCATGAGTTTAAAATGAGGTTCAGCTTAGACGCATGAGGTTTCTGAGTATGAAATGAGGGTCAGTAAAGTCCATTGAGGGCGAGATGATACTCACTTTGTTCTTTCAAGGATCAAATGAGGGGCAAAACCCAAAAATGAGTGTGAAATGAGGGCTAAAATTTCGACTCGAGTCGTATCTCAAAAACTACTACTTTTCAGGAGAGACAAAAAACGTTTTTTAATGAACTTCTGGCTTTTATTATTAATTCTTCTTACAAATCTAAAAATTAATCAAACTTTCTATAAATTTCCAAGACAACTGTTATATTGAATGTATTTGATTGTTATTTTTTTGCTCATTTTATGAGATACGTGTTTGCGGCACCGAAAAATTGCTGAAAAATGTAATATACGTGTTTGCGATATTCTTAATTGAAATAAAAGCACAGACATAAATGGGCTTTTTGGATCATTTTATTCAGAAATATATTATCAACTTTTCAATTATTCTGAACCATGTAATAATGTTATTATTAAACTTATCAGTGCTTAATTATTGATTATGACAACGCAGTATTTTTCTCAAATTTTTCGTGAGATATATGATTTTTTCAATTATAGCTAATATTAGTATCACGTAGTTTCAATAATACTTCTAATCATTTCAAATAATAACTTTCAAATAGAATTGTGAAATCAAACAAATATCAAATATTATATTTCAACACCGCTTGTAGATGATATTACCACTTACAGATAATATTTCAGAAAAACATATGTTCATTTTTCACGGATGTATTTCAAGTTATCACAAAAAGCATTATAATCTTTGGGTTCCAAAGGTTTTAAAGACAAAAGCTCCTTGTACTTTTCGTTATCCTATCAAAAAAATTTTTGAGGGATCGCATGAGAATCCATTGGAATTAATATAGGAGTGTATCGATTTATATAAAAATCCATGTAGGAAATCATTGGTATCTGGATTCCCGATATAAGAAATTGTAAGTATCTGGATACTAATGTAGAAAATTGGCATAGGAACTTATATACATAGATTTCTTTGTGAAAAATTTATATAGGAATTTGGGTTTCTATCTAAGTAATTTCTATAAAATCCGGGCTATCTGGATTTTTATGTCTATTCTATTGATACGCATATATGAATAAATGAACAGATTAGTATTCTATTGGCAGGTAATCATTCAACAAAAAATTGAGTAATTGATGCTCTTTATATCAGTATTTGTAATAAGTTATTGATTTATTAATTAACTCAAGAAGTATTACATCTTTATTGAAATTACGAATAATGTTCATAAAACACTAAAATAGGAATCGTACAAAGGCAATGTACTCCAGGAAAGTTTATGAAAACACATACGCTGTTTATAATATTGCTATCAATAACATGACGTTTTATGTAAATTTTTCTAATATTATTCTATTAAATATATTTCGATATAGACTTTGACATAGTGCAGATTTCAATGAGAAAGCGACGTAAAAATCCACGTAGGAATCCATACTAGATTTCCAATATGGATTTAGCATGTTGTGGATTTCGTCGAACTCGTATAGAAATCTACGCTGGATTCCCATATCGATTTTTTTGATAGGGATAACAACATTGCCCGATGGCATACTCTAGAATATCTAAAATTACATGTGGATTGAACACAATTATGACAGTAATAGGTTAGAATTCATACTCGATTATGTTTGATAACTTCTACCGTTTCATTACATTGTTTAATTATTGTTTATTCACTTTGATTTATAATTTCATTAACTAAATATTAAAATTTTTAATTACAACAACAAACTAAATCACATTACTACGAACAAACTTAGTTATGCGCTATTTGATATTTTTGAGATACGAGGTTGCGTATGACATGTTTTCACTAGTTGAGATACGTGATTGCATTTTGTTGAATATAAAAAAACTATCCAATATTTTTATTCATAACTTTCCAGAATTATGCAAGGTTATTTAATGATTACTTTTTTGGAAAAAACTCAAAATCGTCGAAAATCGAGTTACGAGGTTCCGTCAGAAAACCCTCGATTTCTCGAACGAATTAAGCGATTGAGATGGTTGAGGCAGCAATCGATGCGTCTTATTAAGTTCTAGAGCTGATTAGATTTTGAAAATATTTGACTCAGTCGCTTCAAAGATATTCGTGAAAAACCGTTTTTTACTATTTCTTTCTCCGACGATATCTCTCGAACGAATGAACCGGTTTTGATAGTTAAGATGGCAATCGACGCGTCTTATCAGGTTTTAGATCTGAAGATTTTGAAATCGATCGTTTGAATCATTTTCGAGAAATTTAAAAAAAAACGAAAAAAAAAATTCTTTTTCGTAATTCTCAAATATCTTTCAGTCTACTTAATCAAATGGTATGAACTTTTCAGGAAAGTTGAGAGCCAACAACTTCTTTCGATTGCCGCAAGAACGATTTGAATCGGTTGATTAGTTTAAAAGTTATGAAAGGTTTACACACACACACACACACACACACACACACACACACACACACACACACACACACACACACACACACACACACACACACACACACACACACACACACACACACACACACACACACACACACACACACACACACAAATACAGCCACTCAGACATCATTTTGAAAATAGTCAGAATAGCTTCCTAGAAACTCAAAACGTCGACATCTGATAAAAAAGCCGATTTCCGAAAATCAGGGTGAAAACAATAACTTCCCGAATTTTTGAAAATTTACAATTTTTTTAGTAGGAAGTTAAAAATCAGTAGCAAATTTACAGCACACACAGAATGGATGTGACTTGATACTGTGGCTTTTCCTATTTATTTTTGAATTATGATGAATTATTTTAAACTCGTATATTTAAATAATTGAATAATATATTTTATTATTTTTCATACAATAAATTCGAATGAATATATTTCGAAAATATATTTATCATTTAATAATTTTAAACAAAAGAGTATTTAATATAATTGAATGACACATTTGATTCTTCATTCGATAGAATGATAATTAATGTTTTATAACTTTTAACAGAAAAATAATTTTCATATATTGTTATGCCTCCGTAGATTTTTTTAACCTTTTTTAATATTATTTTTCCAAAATTGCTGACGGTGATGTTCATACGCCAGCGTCTGGGTAGAGCCCACCGTATTACCAGTTTATTTCCATGGCGTAATGATATTCAAAACTGCATTATATTTTATTTAACACTTTTTAGTCAGTCACAGAATTGTACTCCCCGAATATACTACGGAATTGTAGTAGACCAAATGATTACAGATTCTAAAGCATTCATAGTTACAGAGAATTTAAGAATTTATTATAGAATTGAGCTTAATGTTCTTAATATATTTTATGTTATAAAATATATTATAGAATAAATAATAGCAATATAATATTGAACTCTAAATCGAATCTTAATATTTAATAGACAAATATTAGTTTAACAGTTGAATTGCAAACTTTACGTTATTAAATACACAATTGAAAGGTGTTTTTAGTTTTAGACAGTAAAAATTTGTTGTGTTTTCAGCTATTTAAAAGAAAATTGAACCTTTTTTTCTCACGGCATAACAATATATTCAATAATTTGAAACAAAAATTATATTTAAACAATATATTTCACTTTATTTAATAAAAACTGTCTGTCACGAGCTTAATTTTTCGAAAAGCTTCGTGTACTTTCGCTACGTCTGAGAGCCTCCAAACTCGCAACTGACTTCAAGGTCAGATAGTGCCGGGTCACTTACTATTTGGGTTTGGCACACATAATTTCTAGCTTATGACCGTGTCAAGCAGGCATGAGCGCCCCACAACTAGTCGGTCAATCAGAGAAATTGGTGACTAACTACTACTTGTTGGCGAACTTTTAAGTCCTCGCGAAATTCGCTAGGGCAGCCATGCATTCCATGTCATGACTGAGCGGCAACGAAAAGAGAAAACGCCACCATGACATTCAATTCTAGATCGTGCAGTCATATGTATCACGACGCACTTTGTTATCGCTACGCTCACCTTGCTACTTACTAATCTTTCTTGAGTTGAATTCCACTGAATTACAACTTCAATAATCTTAATAATTAGCTCGTATAACAAGGCGACTATTTATTGAATAGATATTGGCTTGCGTATAATTAAATCGAATTTAATTAGCACGTGCTTTCACCGCTAAGACCACGTCTCACTTTTATTCGTGAATTTACAATCGTTGCATTCGCCCTCATTCACACGTTGTTACACTCGCACTCCAATGTTTGTTTCTCACAGTTTTAAGTTGTATATACTGTAAAATAAAAGACCTTAATTATTTATACAAAATCTTGTGTTTAAAAGTAGAAATTTTGATCCCAATCTGAGCTCCTAATAATAACATAGATAGTTTACGTTTCTGTAATATTTATTAATTGAATCAATTCAATTACTTGATTAATATGTTATTATATATAAATTCTGAGCCGTTTTACCGAAAATATCGGTGATAAGGATTTTAAGAACGTTGACGCAGTCCATCCGTAGACAAAATAGAGTGTCTACGTAGACGAGAATTGGACTGCCTCGACGGTCCCATAAGGAACTTAAAATGCAACAATGGTTTAACTTTATAATATATAATTATGCAGTGTCAAAAGAAAATCAGTTAGTCGGAGGACTCAGCAGAGACTAGTACTCAACATAATTTTTTGTTTACAAGTTTAAATCATTTTTTATTCACGAATTCAAATAATTTAGAACCGATAATATGTTAAATAATAACTTTCTTAAATTCCGACAATGGTAAACAAACACAGAGTGAATAATAATTGTCTTGTTTATTAATATTTTGCATTTATGAATTTAAACAACATTTAACCCTTTTCCGGTTGACCTCAAGTCCCTACTCTTACTTTGAATCATACGGCAAAAAAATAGAATGGGGCACATGCATGCTATCCTACGATTAAACCGTTACTCGAACAGCCTTACAACGAACTTTGATGGGCGCTACCCCCGTAAAGCTCACACAGATACGCTTCGAGACGGACTTTCGAAAAAGAGTTAAATAATACCGTGTTAAGCAATAATTCTGTTAAAGTTTTCATTTATTATTTTCAACAAAAATGTATTCAAATAATTGAAAAATATATTTTGCATGCCTTAAGCGCGAGCGTGCTCTACTCTCGCCTAAAAATGAATAAACTAGGTTCTGTCAGAGTTTTATTTCAATAAATAATAATATAGTGGTTAAAGTAGATCAGCCTTTATACCCCAATAAAATAAAACATCAACGGTCATTTTTCTAAACAATCAACAGCTGGTTTAACCCATAATTTGGATAAAAACTGAATTTTTCAGAAAAAATCCTATAAAATACATGTAACACTCTTCTTGTAATCTCCATAACTTTCGAAAAACAAAACTAATTCTTTTAAATTTTATTTCAATACATCCGTAAATTCGTTCTGACAAATTGATTAAAAACCACAGCTCTATTATTATTTTTTTGATTATAAAATAATAAAATGTGTGCTGTCGAAGCTAAAAAATTTACATCTCAGGCTGCCATATATAATGAAAATATATAAACAGAGTTAGTGAAGACCTGCTTATTCTATCGGAGCGTGCTAGATGGCGTTAGCAAAGATTTCCATCCTATCCGCGGGAATTTTTTATTTAATATTTTCTATAATAATTTTCTATTATAATAAATTAGTTTAATAGTTCCTTAAATGTAAGCAAAAAAAAGAAAAAAATCAATAGTTAAATAATTAATTATAAAAATTAACCCTGATAGCCAGAGTTTCTGATCAGAAAGTTGGTGTACCTGAGTTGCGACCAACTTGACGACAACTTTTAGCTTGTATAACTATTGACTACAAGTTGGCTACAAGTTGCTGAGAGACTTGGCGACGATCTACTGCCGCAACCTGTCACCAAGTTTTGAGCAACTTGAAGACAAGTTTTTGGCAACAGTTACACAAGCTGAAAGTTGTTGACAAGTTTCTCGGAAAGTTGCCGTCAACTTATGGAAATACCAACTTTTGCGGTTAACTTGGCGACGGGTTGCGGCAGTAGATTGTCAGTTCCCAACAAGTTGCGGCCAACTTGGCTATCAGGGAAGCAGCCCTGATAGCCACATCTTTGCTCAGCAAGTTCTGCAGTGAAACGTTTTCGGACTTTTTGAAATTAGTGATTCGGTTTGCACTTGGAATTAGTGAATATTCACTTATTTTCACTGATCCATGTTTAGAGAGTAGTTAAAAATGAAATGAAACAAGATGTTATAAAAATTCGTCTTTATAACTTAAAAGTAAATAATTAAAAAAAAATTACTTAGTAATATCGTTATGTATGTAGTATATTTTTGCGTATGTGTATAATTAATTTTTGCAGAACGCGTTAATACAGTCTAAAGCAGTACAGAGTACGTTAAGAATAACGTGCTTAGGACGAAACTGTAGCATACGAATCCATGATTTTTCCCGAATACGTGGTTAGTTACTTTTTTTTTTTTTAATTGAATCTTATCATATTTAAAAGTAGTCTGTTACTAATTACGTCAAAATGCATTACTGATGAGTCCGATGACGTATTGGCAAAAATTTTTTGAAATTTTTTTGTGTTTAGCACTGTTTCTCAACTAAAATTACATGATTTTTATTGGTAATAATCACTTTTATCTGAAGCAGATTTTATTGCATATTTTCGGAAAGTAAAATGATCGCTGAGCTTATCAAAATTTTTTTTTTACCGATTAATTACTTTTTTATTTAAAAAAAACATTAAATAAGAGGGAATAAGCGTATTGAAAATCATAGCTGGATATAGTACTGTTTACTCAAATTCTTTATATTTAGATCCGTCATTTTTTTAAAATAAATATCTCAATTAGAGGTTGAGATTAAACGTGAAGTAGTTTAGTATCGAATATCTCAAAATGTTGCGGCCTCCGATTTCTGATTGGTGAAAATAAAAGCGCACGCGCAGCTCACAGTTCAAATTTATGGTTTTTTAGAGATTGGAAACAGCTGTAAGAAAAAATAAAAAAAAAAAAGTATAGGAGTCATTATGAGAAAATTAACAAAACGTAACGTAAACATTTAATCTAAATAATTCGTGTATGACACGAGCGCTTAAGGCATGCTCAATTGGATTTTCCAATTTTTCATAATGATTGGTAAATCTTAATAATAGTATATTAAATAATAATTTATTGTTAGTAACTTTCTATTTATGTTTAAATGATTTAAACTACAAATATGTTTGAATAAATTCAATGATGAGCAATCAAAGGTTCGATTAATAATTGTTAAAATATATTGAAATTAATATTAAATAGTTGCGTAAATCAAATTTGGAATCACAAACATTACATTGTAAAATTTCACACTTCGATGTCTCCATGAATTCCCCGAAACAAGTCATTCCTGGAAATCTGATGATTTCCGAAAATCAAATGAACATAATAAATTACTAAAAATTTCACGGAGCCTTCACACTCGAAGGTTACTTTTTGTGTGGCGATAGTTTCGAAGAAATAATTCATTCAAGATTGAAAATTTTGTTTTAAATAAAAAAAAAATATAGTTCAATCGTTGAGTGTATAGTAAATGAAAGTAAGAAATTTCATTTCATTTATTATTTAGGCTTTGTTCAGTATTGGCCTCTATAAAGGTATAACCTAATATATTGATCTGATCATAAAAAAAAAAGCTAAAACTTACGAATGATTGAAGATTCAATAAAGATTTAGTTAAATCTGGCAGTTATATATGACATGTAGTTTGTTACTTACCACTATTGAAAGACGGGTTAAAGTAATTATTTCTTTCAACTTTGTTCGATATTCGTTCAGATTTATCAACTTCATTGAGATTTGATTGATGTTTTTGATCTGAAACAAAAAAAAAACGAGAACGTGATATATTTTAATACTAATGATTTAACTTGTTTTTGCCCCAATCACACTATGAGGAACTAGAACGAATATTTAATCCTTTCAAATGCATTATGTATTTTTTACGAAGGACATTGCTTACGATAACTTTAATAAAAAAAGTTCCTACTTTTCTCCAGTATGTGCTTCAAATTTAGGTCCTGATAAGATACGGTGAATCGCAATTTTCTAATGTCAGAAAACGAATATTTCATAAAACAGCGTACGCCAATCATCCCCGAACAAAGACAATTATTTGAAACTTCAGGTACACGTGTAAAAAGATCATTCAGCATCCGAAATGAAGGTCAATTTTTCATTATATATTTATTGATTACACGGGAAAAAAAGTTGAAAAATTGAACTTCTACTTGCGTATTTATTACAGTTTTTTATAGTAGTAAAACGTTATGACTTTAGAACTGTAAAAATTACATTTTTATCTAGGCATAACAAATATAACAGTTTCAAATTCGATACTGTCCAGCTCTCAATAGTACACAAATTTTAAATTTTTAAATTGTTTTCTAAAAGTTAAAATCTCTCAATGTAATTTTTTCTACAAATTTTCTGAATTATATATCCTAAATAATAAAAAAATCTTATTATTACAGTTTCATGCAGTAAACAGTATTTCTTTTGCTCGAAGCTAAACTTTGAAAATGCAAATCTATTAAAGACAGGATAAAAACTTTGCAGTTTCATTAGACAAAAGAGATGATGATTTTTTTGGAAATTCGCAACTCAGAATAATAATAATAGTAAAAATTCCTTTCTTTCTCCCGTATCTATAGAATAAAAATTTTTATATCTGTAGTAAAAGTATTTTTTCGCAATTCGAGCGAGTGAGAAAACTCGTATGGATTCATAATTCAATATTAAAAATGTCACTTATCAGACAAATAACGTACTATATTTTATGCAATTCATGATTCAGAAGTTATATACATAGAGAACATTATTACGAGTTACCAGGGGTTATCAGATATTTTCGGCTGGGTTTCTTTCAGAATCAAAATCTCTCAATACAAAACACAGACCGCACTTTGATGCATTACTGTCTAATCTAGCGGAGTGCGCTTTAATTGATTCATAATATTTGTTTGTTTAAGGAAGTATAGGACGTACAGTCCGCTCAGTGAGTTTCATCTCACAATGCATATATATAGCTATACTGTAGTACGTGTCTTGAGAAGGATTTATTTTGCTCGAGACTGTACTTTCAGAAAAGGTAACAAGTTTTTACCAGTGATTTAATAACATTTAGCTTACCAAAATAATTTTTTTATGAATTAAATAAAAATAAATTATCAAATAATTGATAATTTATTTTTAATTTAAAGAAAATAACAAGTTTTTTAATTTTTAATATTTTTTAAAAAGTTTGGCAACGTAGCAAATTTTAGCGCGGTGGCGCATGCGTTGACTGCTCTATTCGTGTTTGCGATGTGTACGTGTGTGTAATGTTTACAAGTAATGCTATACAGTGATATTTAATTATAAAATCTTGAAACAATAAATAAATAATGAGTGACGGAAAAAAGCGTTATTTTTGGAAAGGAAGGCGAGTAAACGAAAAAATTTATAACCAACGTATTTCTCAAGGCAAGAACGGACAAAAAAGAAAGAAAAAATGTGATCTAACCTCTTCTCTGTCTGACATTGTACCAGGAAGGAGAATAATAGAAGTTACTTATTTGGCTAAACAATTAAAATGCGTACAGTGCAAGGCATTGCTGGATTTAGAAAATATTAAAAGAGAAGAACGACGTGGCTTGGGTTCATATAACCGGGTACCCCTCGACTTCCGTGGTCTTGATGACGAGGCTTACGAGGTCACAATTTGGACACCTTTTGAACTCAAAAGTTCTAAGGGCGCCACTGAGAGTAAAATTGCACGACCTCTCAGTATCGTGTGCAAGGCAAAACAAAGCAGAGAACAAAAGAAATCTCGAGGATGAGTCCGAAAATCTCCTTATCAAGGCTGGACCACACAGCTGCAGAGTTAGGTTCTAATTTTTTAAATTTAATCAATCACTTAATGAGTGGTCGCCAGACTCAACATCATTAGTCGATCGAGATTAATTATTTCAATCAAATATATAAAATATATCCAAGTTTATTTATAACAAATTGGTGGCAAACAGATATGCTTTCTACTTAATAATAATTATCTTTGACAATAACAAAACTTTAAGTTTCCCGACAATTTTAACGTGTTTATAATTTTAATAATTTTCATATAAATTTATCAGATCTCTATAATTATTATCACTTCCTTTATTTTTAATAATTTGCTGGCGAGGAAAAATCTAGTACCAGATCACACACACACATACATACAATATATTCGCAACTATAAAATTTATTACCGTCTAGTTTCTGGGTTTTTGTTGTCTTGATGTTTCCCGTGATGCGGTGGGTGAGACTCGGCATCAAGATCACAATGTTCAATAATTTCTACCAAACTAAATTTCAGCACCTCCTAGAGAACGGTCTGTGGGACTCAGTATCTCTAAGAGAATACCTGCTAAATTAAATGTAATTTAAATTTTAAGAATTTTAATTATTAATTAATTAATCAGTGGTCGTTAGACTCGACTGAATTAATTACTTAATTCTGACGCTACCTAACAAAGACGACCCAGACACTTATACAAGATGGCGACCGAATACTCTCGAACCCACGCCGCGAAAACGATAAATTTTATCCCTAACTTATACGTATAATATACGATTTTCTCAATTAATATTTTATAATAAAATTAGCAAACAATAATAAATTTAATTTGACCAAGATGTTTTCCAAATTTACCGAGGAAGTTCCAGGAATCGATGATGACGCCATTAGATGTAAAGGACGCCGCTCGTGCTTCCTGACGCCAGCTGCTGATGGTGCCGGATCTTTTTATCTGCTGCGATTTTAAATAAATTTTCTTAATTAATTACGCGGTTGTCAAACTCAGCGTAATTTTAGTTGTTATTGAAAAGATCTCGACAAAAAGTCACGACAATCGTGGACTTCGAGACAGATGTACCCGGGGTCAAGTATAGACTCACCGTTTTCTTTGGACACGGGGTCTTTTCGATTCGCCGTTTTCGTTGTTTATTATTTGATGTTCTCTTTGATTTAATAAAAAAAACTCACTGTTACTTTTTTTTTTGTTTTCTGCTACGGGGTCTCACGACTCACCGTAAATAGAAATTTTCTTTGCTGTATTGTGCTGCTAGCAACAAGTATAGAATATTTTATTATTTTTTTTGATGCGTCTGATTTGATGTAGCACCAGGCAGTGAGTGACGCTCGAGTGCGTCTCGGTGCGCTGCGAAGCCGGCATCCCCACTCTTGATTCCATCTCAGGCTCGTGTCGTCCAAATTTCAAATATATTTTATCTCTAGAAATGGCGGGACTCGGGGCCCCATAGAGTACCCATTCGTCACACGGCCAAACGTGTCAACCAATCAGTTAGAGTTTTATATTATCGATCTCTAACGGCGTGGGGGCAACGGTGATGCGTGGGCCGAGAGCGCAGTCGAATAAAATTCAAATTCAAATATTTTTAAATAAATTTAAATTAAATTAAATCCCTGTTATATTCAATTTAGCATGTATTGTGTACAGCCTGCAATGTTTTAAACGAAGTTTCTACTGACAAGCATCATGTAGATCCAACGACAAAAAGGCAACGTTTCGACATAAATTCTAAGATTGCATTAGGTTTGTAAATTATAAATAATTAAATGAATGTAATTGAAGTATATAATTGTATGATATATTTTCAGGCGCACTTCACTCTGGGATCGGAGCAACTCACGTCAATAAAATTTTAGCCTCGGTTAATATGCCATCAATTGATTCATAAACCTTCAAAAAATATGAAAATGAGATGGGAATAGCTGTTGAGGAAGTGGCTAAAGAAAGTTGTTATAAATGGGCCGACATTGAACGTAAATTGACGATTGAAAATTCAGATAGAATTCAAGAGTCATTGTAAGCATTATTACTAGTTTAGATGTTTTTATGTTGTAAAAAATTCATAATCGATTCTACGATCAATATTTATACTTTAATAATCTCGGATTTTCAAGTATTATAAAATTGTACAGTAAAACCTGTGTTAGATTATACAATTGTAAATAAGGAATTTAATCGGAGCAATGAATTAAAAATCGCCGATAATTTATAAATATTATACTTATAATTAATGAACAGAAAGTGAAATGTTTTTTTTTATTTAGTGTTAATCCAATTGAATTGATCATTAAAATATTGTCCACTTATTTTGATAATAATTTTCCAGTTTTTACATGATTTATTTTGATGTATAATTTTTACAATGTTTGAATAAAAGAATCAATTACCTTCAACAAGTTTTTTTTCAAATAAAATTAATCCAATTCAACTTTTTCTTGTTTCCATTCCCTAACTTTGTTTTTTTTACTACTCTTATTACAGACCAGAAAGTGCACCGTCTAATTTTATATTACCAGAATGGAGTGCAGGCTTCACAGAGCCTACGATAACACTAGCTGATACATCGACTAATCTTGAGACAACGATGGAGATAATTGAGCCTGAGATTATTAATCGTCATATAAGAAGTGATCATTCTGAATCAGCTAATGTTTTTAATTCCAAAGAAACTTATAATGGTACTGTACGTATTGCTGCGTCGAATGATATGGGTTACAGTACCAGAAGAAGTGGAAGAACATATGATAGTATGAATAGATATGCAGCTTTCTTGGGTAGAGAAACTGGTAGAGCCATTGACTATCTAACAACAAATCGTGGTTGTAAAATGTGTGCTCTAGGTCATCCCAAATCAGACCACGATTGTAGGCTAAATTTTATCGGAAGTGCAAAAGCTATGGAATCTTTTGCTGCTGCTAGTATGACTTCCAATAGTAAAATTTTCAAAGAGCATAATATTGAGGTAGGAATTTTAATTGGAGATGACGACAGCTCAACGATTGCTGCTGTCCATGCTGCAAGCCAATCACAAGTGATTAAGCTCTCAGACAAAAATCACACAAGTCGAGGTGTTACAAATACACTTTACAAATATGCCAAAGTTCATAAAAAATTAAAAAGTGACTCAATAACATATCTGCATCGTTGTTTCACTTATGCTATATCCCAAAATGCAGGAAATAGTAAAGAATTAGCTTATGCATTAACAAATATTCCTATAATAATAATTGTGGCGATTGGTGTAGATATGCAAAGAATCCCTCAACTTATGAGCACACAGTTATTAAAGGAGGTTTTCAGAGCCCTGATTTATATAAAGATTTAAAAGATATATTCGGAAAACTAGCAGGTAATGCGGATCGGTTTGCTGCTGGTGCATCTAGCCAGGTGAACGAGAGCTTGAATGCTACTATGACAAGTCATTACCCTAAATCTCGATGCTACTCTCAGACGGCTTCTGGAGCTTTTCGGTTTGGCTGCGCTATTGGTGAGAAAAATCTCGGAGAAAGATACATTCAAGAAGCTGCAACAAAAAAACTTTTATCTCCTGGCTTTCACACGAATGAATACGTAAACAGAAGAGAAAAAGTAGCAAAACGACGATATGTAAAATCGAAGTGTCCAAAGTTTAAAAAAAGGCGTTTGTTTTAAAAAGAACAGCGTACTAATCTGCGGAAGAAGAAAGAAGATATAGAAGGTGCTCAGTATGAATCTAATATGGGATTACTTTCCACAGATGTTGCTCATGACTCAATTCTTAATACAGAGGGTATTAATGAAGAGATAATTGAATTTGATGATGGAACTCAAGTTTCAGAACCTATTGCAGTATTTTTTGATTTGGAAACATCAAGCTTCTCCAAACAATCTGATATTCTTCAAATCGCGGCTCAGTACAATAAATCTAAATTTTCAGTTTATATAAACCCTATTCAAAAAATTGCAGCACAAGCATCTGAAGCAAATGGTTTAATAAATATTAGAGGTGAATTGATGCTCAATGGTACTAGAGTACCATCAATTCCACTAAGATTAGCTTTGGATGCTTTTCGTAACTTTCTTAAGAAACTGAAGCATTCAGTGGTCTTAGTTGCTCACAACTGCAAATTTGATGCTCCTATTCTTATCAATTCTGTCAAAAAAATGACTATGACTGATGATTTTGAGTCTGTGGTTATAGGTTTTGTAGATACACTGCCTCTAATTAAATCAGTAACAAAGCGAAAAGGAAAAGGAGAGTGTACTCTAACTGGTCTAGCTTCATGGCTTAAAATTTCTGCGGATGGTGCGCATAATGCTGTATACCATGTTTTAATGCTAGTCAAAATTATTGAGAATCTTAAAATCACAACGAAGCAATTAATCGCTCGTAGCATAACTTGAGCTGATACAATTGCGAGTGTTTGTAATGCTGAAAAATCAGCTACACAATTAAAAACACTCGATAAATTAGGAACTTGCATATCTAATGGCATGAAAAAAAAAATTGCTGATGCTGATATTAGCTATGCAGACTTAGTGAAAACTTTTCGTGAAGATGGAGATGCTGGAATAAAACAGTTATTAAGAAAAGATGAAAATAACAAAGTACGTGTTATTAAAACTAAAACTATTATTGAAAAGTTATTGCATCATTTAAGAGCCAAATCTTTATAAAATATTTAAGTTGTTGCAATATTAAAAATATTAGCATTAAAGTATTTATGGAAAATATTTATTATTTATTATAATTATTTATTATTTAATTATGTTATGTTTTATGATAAATAATAAAAATTTTATAATACTTTTCTAAACTTATTTGATAATTCTAATAACCTATTTATTTTATTGAAGCTTTAAATTTCCCGCGTGACCCACCATTTGCGACGTTGCCGCCAACATAACCCACATTTGCTATGGCTGACTATTTTTTTTAAATTTAGATTTTTCAAACTTAATTATTTTTATAACTAAGTACCCTCAACTTAATTTTATTTTTTCAATAATTTTTGCAAATTTTTTTTTTCTTTACAATGAGTTTTTCAAAGCTTTCTCATTATTTTTTCATCATGAAATTTATTGAAACAAGAGTAGGTGTGAGATCTGGTATGCCATTACAATGTTAAATGACCTATTTTTAATATAATTTTATAAATAAATTATGAACCCTAGGTCTCTGAAATTTTAACACAACACGTAATAAATATATTTCTTTCAATCCTAAAAATTGTAAATTGATCTCATTATATCGACTTAACTCCCATACCTTCTTAAGAGAAAAACTCGGCCGAAGTTTCCATTTACTGTACAACTGCAACAAAGATAATACTGTTCATAGACTTGAGTGTAATAGAGAGAAAATTGCGAACCCCTGTTAATGACTAATATCACAAGTATGTTGCACTGTTAAATAAAAAAGGCCATTCGACAGCCGAAATGAAAGGCAGATTTTCCAATTAATCTACACTTATCCAAAAAATTAAAGGAATAAGAAAATTTTATAAATTTTTTAGTGATTTTTGGAAGGCTGTATTTTTGTGAAAAATGATCGTATCGAAAAAATAAAAAAAGCAAATTGAAGCTTGAAATCTCTAGTTTGAAGATTTTTCAGCAAAATATTTTTTTGAGCCACGGTTTTTGCGGAATCAGAAGAAAAAGGTTGAGACAAAATTTTTCTAAATGTTTTGGTTTCGTTTTTTAGGTCTACGGGGCCGGGAAAAATTTTTTGAAAAAAACGAATTCATGGCTTGTTTAGGAAATTTATTCAGCTACAATTTGCTTTTTTATGTTTTTCTGTACGACAATTTGCTGCTGAGATATCAGCCTTCAATTGAAAAAGGATCCTTCTTTCGTTGATTATTGATATCTCAGCAAGAAATGGTCACACAGTAATTTAAAGGGCAGTTTAATAAACTTGAATGAATTCCCTACAAGGTTCATTTTTAATTTTGAAAAAAAAAAAAATTTTTTTCATCCGTGATATCCATTTGAAAAACCCTTAAAAAATGGCCATTTTCTGGTTTTGTAAGATAAAGAAAATGTAAGATAAAGAGGAAAAAAAAAAATTTTCCAAAAAACGAGATCAAACAAGAATTTTTTTCAATTTTTTTTTTTTTATGTTTTATTCGGGGGGTTATTTTTTTTTTTCGTTTTTCGGAAAAAAATTTTTTTTTTTTCTTTACCTTACATTTACTGAATAACTAACGCAAAAATGAAAGAAAATCCGAAAAAAATTGATTTCTTCATTTTGATAACGATTACACAGATTAAGGAACAAAACTTGTTCCTTTAATTGTTTTGTAAAACTTTGAGCAATCGGACCGGACAAACGGTTCAATGGATCTATCTGATAATTTCTAGGGTTTTTAGGGGTACATTAAGCAGTAAAATTACCTGGCAATATTATTTTTTTTATCAATATTTGCAGAGTAGCGATGAGTCGACTAAAAAACCAGAAAATGGCCATTTTTTAAAGGTTTTTCAAATGGATATCACGGATGAAAAAAATTTTTTTCTTTTTTCAAAATTAAAAATGAAGCTTGTTGGGAATTCATTCAAGTTTATTAAACTGCCCTTTAAATTACTGTGTGACCATTTCTTGCTGAGATATCAATAATCAAAGACAAAAGGATCCTTTTTCATTTGAAGGCTGATATCTCAGCAGCAAATTGTCGTACAGAAAAACATAAAAAAGCAAATTGTAGCTGAATAAATTTCCTAAACATGCCATGAATTCGTTTTTTTCAAAAAATTTTTCCCGGCCCCGTAGACCTAAAAACGATACCAAAAAATTTAGAAAAATTTTGTCTCGACCTTTTTCTTCTGATTCCGCAAAAACCGTGGCTCAAAAAAATATTTTGCTGAAAAATCTTCAAACTAGAGATTTCAAGCTTCAATTTGCTTATTTTATTTTTTCGATACGATCATTTTTCACAAAAACACAGCCTTCCAAAAATCACTAAAAAATTTATAAAATTTTCTTATTCCTTTAATTTTTTGAATAAGTGTATATAAAATGTTTCATACATACATATCTTGTGATACATGTTAGTGTATAGTCGTGACATGTCATGGAATCAAGCTCGGTTTCTAAGAGTGAGAGTCAAAAAAGACAACGACTATTTTCGATAGAGAACTTCATATTGTTGATTTGACAAAACATTATACAGGTAATGTACCTAACTAACCTTCACGCAAACGAAGTATAGAAAATTTAATTAGTAGGAAATCATTATTGTAATTAATATAACGATGACAGGATCAGATATAATTAGAGGACGTGCTCGTACGATTGTAACATCATAAATAATAAAAAAACAATGTTGGAAATTTTAAAAGTGCACACCTCAATCGCTCATTATTTTTAATTACACTCATTTTATAAAATTAATTTATTTATGTTATTATGATTTTTTATTTAACTTATAAATTATCAATACGGATTTTTTAGTCCTTATTTTCAACTTAAAATTTTTTTATTTACATTTTTTTAAAATATCCCGCCTTCTTGTCTTAGATGCTCTTTCTTTCAACCGTATGCTGGTACGCTAATGCTGCTGCCAGTAGATGATGGAAAGAAAAAATGAATAAAATATTAAAATAGCAGCTAAATTTTTTACGAATAATCAGTTTTACTTTTTAATATAATTACAATTAAACTAAAAGGATTTAGGTAGTGATTCTTATAAGAGTTCTGTGATAAATAATACAAAGATAATAACACAATAATAAATATTGAAATTGTTTTTATATTTAAAGTAAGCATATTAATTTAATTAATCACAACCTTCCTGATAAGTTAGGTACAAGATTTCTCTTTTCTAATTTTAATACTGTGTGGTCCAGTACGGGGCTTATTCTCGTCCGGAGGTACTGAGTTCAGCTAGACAGGTTCGCAAAACACCTCAAGTTTTGCACATGTGTGGGACACCTATTACATTGAGACCACAATTCAATTTAATGTAATAAGTGCACCCATTACAAGATGGAAAGAAAAAAGAGAAACAGATATAAGTAGTCAGCTGTTAGGAAGGCGGCTTATTAAAAAAAAAAAGAGTGACGCCAAGTCTCAACGTACTTACTCGCCGGTACTTGCACAACTGCTACTCCATAATCTCCCACTCTAACTCGCTCACTCCACTCCATCTCTTTCAATCTCACATTCTCGCTTCTCCATCCATTCTTACCTTCACAAGCATACAAGCCGTAGACTCACAGGCCTTCCCGTGATGTCACTTTCCGTGATATCCGAGGTTATCGAATTTTTGGCTTCCTCGAGCATCGCAAACGAGGCCTGCCATCCCCTAATAAACGTACACGTACCCCAGCTAACTCCGGGTACCAACACGAAGGGGCGGCGACATCTCAGTCGCATTTCCGTGATCACCACATCAGCCCCGAGGGCTAAGCCTAGGCCCAGTCGTCATCAGTGGTCGGGAGGCACGTTATCTTGGCCACTATCTGCGACACAGCTAGACATCCCCCGTTAAATCCACGCTCTACCACACAGACACTCGAAAATATACTACATACCGTACACGTACTCTATCGCACACTTAACTTACCATACACATTTATACCCCTTATACTCAACTCACTATCTACTACACTCAACTCAACACACATACTCACGTTATCTCTCTCTAGCACACAGACTCACACTTACTCAACCTCAAACTCCATCTCCTACTCTATCTCTTCGGCAATGTAACGTCACAATATATATTGTAACATGAGAAAATTTGACGTCAACCCGCGGTTTAATATTATTTAAAAATTATTTGAATATAATAAATCGTTACCCGATGAGCAAATTCTAGTGACATCTAGAATCATAAATTCCGACTTCGACCGAGCAATCAATCCAACGCATGGATTGAAACGAGAGATCCGGGATAGACTCCGAACTGAACGGCCGCGTTTTTGTATTTGGACAATTCGACTCCGACCTAACGATTAATTTCGATTGCGATTGCTGACCAATTCGATTTACGCCTTTGACGATTTTGATCAACGAACAATTAATAACCGCAATAAATAATTTCGACCGAGAATACCCGCTTTAAGTGAACAAGCCGAAGCATTGGCGTGGAAACTCAACAAAGTGTGTAACCGATCTGTTAATAAATAAGTGAAGTGCGTACGTTAAAAATTAATTAAATAATCAATTACGCGTCATATTTGTACGATAGTGCAATTTAACGTGTTACGAAAATAAAATATTGTTTTTATTTTATTTTATTTCATTCAAGCAATTCTGAGTATCGCGAATTATCTGTGTCTCATTCGTAACAGCAGTCTTGTCGCCTCGCCGTGTAAGAATACTCTGACGTCACTCGTCAAGTATTTCGTTGATACGTACGCTGTATGTGTGTCTCCGGACAATAAAATAACTTTTTTTTTTTTTTGTATTTCAACAACCGATTGTTTTCTTTGAGCAACGAACTGACTTTGTGTTTTGATCAAGTACGAGTTCTACAAGCTATTTTGGTTTGTTAATATCGAGTCAAGCCGACAACGGCATTTATATCTTGTTATGTAAACCGATTATTTTTTATTTGTGATACCGATCAATGATTTTTTTTTTATTTAATGTACGAGTAATTATTTTGTTTAATTTTGATCAATTATTCATCGTAATCTGAAGTGCCTGACCTTTTTCCGATCCGCATCCCTGAGCCAACCATTTTGATATTTGTTTATTGGTGATTATAAAAACACCTGGCACCCAACTTTAAATATTTTGAACAAGATGGCCAAAGTCGTAAGTGTATTTGGACCGGTAGATCCCCGGTGATAAAAAACCCGTTACAATATATGGGGCATTTCACGCCAAATCGACCACTTTTGAACCCGACCCCTTTAGATTTGGCTGAAAATTTTTCCAGTCCTATTCATAACGATGCAGATACTCGCCTGGAAGAACGTCCAGTCAAATCACTCTACGTTTCGGCTCAACCACTCAACTCAGCTTGGACGCTTGTGGAACGTCCAATCCCACTGTTGCGCATGCTCAGAGTCACAGCTATCTGTGGGAGGGTACGCGATATAATCAAACGCATACCACACTCGACTCTCGCTCGTCCACTCACATCAACCGAAATCAACCTCGCACTCCAGTTCTGCATCAAGGAAACTCAACGTACTCACTTCAATTCTGAACTCCAACTACTCGCAAAACAGGCATCATGGCCAAAGGATCACCCATTTGCTCGTGTCACTCCAGCGCCACCATTTTCTCACACTGGAGTCGATTACGCTGGTTCAGTATCAATCAAATCATGGAAAGGTCGAGGATCCAGGATATACAAGGGCTGGATCTGTGTGTTTGTATCTTTGACCACATCAGCAGTTCACGTCGACCTTGTCAGCGACTACTCATCATCAGGATTCATTGCAGCTCTCCGACGGTTCATTTATCGTCGGGGTGTATGCACAGCACTCTACAGCGACTGTGGAACGACATCCCAAGGCGCATACTCTGAAATCAAGCGGCTCTTCACTTAAGGTACTCAAGAATCTCATGCTCTACTCGATTGGGCCACTGTGCATCAAATCACATGGCATTTCAATCCCCCTGCTGCTCCCCATATGGGTGGTAAATGGGAAGCCGCAGTGAAATCGGTGAAACACCACCTGACTCGCGCACTCGGAGAATCAGCCTTCACGTTTGAAGAACTTACGACTATTCTAACGCAAGTGGAGGGGATTTTGAACTCGAGACCATTGGAAGCTCTATCAGACGATCCTCACGATCCTTCATCGCTCACTCCAGGTCACTTTCTCATTGGGAGATCAATCGTTGCCATCCCTGAATCTTCACTCATGGATACAGAAGTATCAAGACTCTCTCGCTGGCAGTTCATTCAGCAACGTGTCCAGCATTTTTGGAATCACTGGTCTACCAGTTACATTCAACGCCATCTGGCTCGCACCAAGTGGCATCATGCTCGCAATGACATCAAACTCGGCTCACTCGTCCTTCTCACTGGTGAACGAACTCCACCAACTCGCTGGCCACTTGCTAAAGTGACTGCACTACATCCAGGGAAGGACAATCTCACTCGAGTGGTTACCATTCAAACAGCCACTGGGACTCTCACTCGGCCCATTGCCAAGCTCGCACTCTTGCCACTTGCTCCAGAACCAGACGCCTGAATCATCGGCAATCAATTCAGCAATCATCAGGTACTCAAGATCATAATCAGCAACTCTGTTCCTGATAGCGGGCGGAATGTTGCGTAAATATCAAATGTTCGCACCAGAACATTTGATAACTCTACGCTCTACTATACCAGAGGTGCTGCTATCGACGCGCCCTCTGACACTCGGAATTTCAACTCGATAGCCAGCTACGCGGCAACTGCCATTATTCTACAACACTTGTTATAAAACACCACGTGCTACCAGTTTTATTATAATTCAATTACATCGTGCTAATTACTATACGTTATCAATTACATCATTCTAATTGTAACTCGCTGATTCATCATGTATTTTTTATCATCTATATTTTTCAATTATATCTTTATTTTCATATATAAACTCTGTGATCATTTTGTGGTGACCGCATGTTAAACTAACCTGCGGGCTATATCTATACACATACTCGCCATCACGTGACTTTGCAGCCACAAATAATTTATATCAATTTTGCAATTTACTTTCTAATACAGTCTCCGTTTATTACTCATTGCTTAATTATTTACTCGTACTCGATGCCAACTGGTGTGACTGATGTCATCATTCAGTCATCCAGTCATACTTAATCTCTAAAATAAATATCAAATTTTATTTGTGACTGCAAAGGTTTAATATACGTTCAGACTCGGCTCTCGACGCATCTAACCAATTCTACTCGGTTCTTACTCGTACTCTACATGTCGCGTAATCAAACTGTTTCAATATGTATAGTAAGCGTCTTACTTCCGACTCAGAGTTTTTGGATGAAGTCATCGAAACAATGAAATCGCAAAATAATGTAGTAAATACGTTAGCTGAAGACCTTCAAAAAAATGGCTGGCAGCGAAAAAAATTGCCGTTTCAAACAATTTCATCTGAAACTCTTGAAGACTTTCCAGAAATGACAGAAAATGATCTGCGTATTTTTTTCACTGGTTCCTATCAATTGAAACAGGCTTTTTCCTATTTAGCAGAAATGCTTGATGAAACAGGTAATCTCACTATTCAATATGTGAAAGAACAGTCAAATATACTCAAAATTCAAGTTCAATCCAGACACATTAATAGAAAGGTTTATAGATGTTTTATTGAGTATAAAAAAAATGCTATTGGTCCAAAAAGCATATTGAGGCATAGTTATGAGTGTGAAAATGGTCTGAGAACAATTGGATGTTGCTCTCATGTTGCTGCTGTTGTTTACTATTTACCACACGGGAGATATTTAACAAAGATTTTAAGGCCTGCTGAAATACTTAGCAAATTATTTGATAGAGACAGTATTTCACCTGTGATTGAAGAGGATAGTGATGAAGACTGATAAAATATGACATTTTTTTCCTCAAGTATATCTTTCATTTGTTGTTATGTATTTATAATTTACAAACTAAAATCTATTTCCTGTTTTATATGTGTATAATGTTTATAATATTTTAGTTGATATTATATGATATGACAAAATTTAACTGCTGATGCAGAGATTATTTTTGCAAATAACATTCAAGAACATATACAAACTAGAAAAATAATGATTCACACTTTAAACATGTAAATAAAGTAAATATTTGCTTAAAAAGTGGTTTTTATTTTTTTTTCTATATGGCGTACCTTTTTGAAAAATTTTAAAAGCACTTAAGTCTATAGGAAATTGGATGAGGAATCCAAAAAAAATTATTTCATAATTGTACCAGAACCGTAACATCGTGAAAAGTCGAAATTAAAACTAAAAAGTCATTTTTTTCGAGGTTGTTGTCGACCGATCAAGCTCCCAATTTTTTTCCGAGGAGCTACTATCGACCCCCAAAACATATCCCGAGTATAAGTCAATCGATAAAATAGTCTCTGAGAATATTCATTTTCTTTGATTTTTACATATTCGGCTTTTTCTCGAAGACCGATTGGTTTCAAAAGCTGAAACTCTCAGGATCTTAATACCTTATTTGTACCTAAAAATCCCCGCAGTATCAAGCCGATACCTTTCGGGGGCAAATTCACCATGCTTATACCCCTAGGGCCTTTAAATGGTAATCCTCGAAATAATTTGAATTTTGTTCGAAAAATCAAGTTTAAAAATAGAAGGACTTACTGAATAATTATTTTGTATTTTTTTTCTGAAAACTACGTTTAAAAACAAAGAAAATAGAAAAAAAAGTTTTCGTTTGGTCCATTTTTGGAGAGATGCTGGCAATTCAAAAAAATTCTTTCAACCATGAAACAATGAGTGTCGAAGGTATTTTTTCGAATTGCCAGCACCTGTCCAAAAATGGACCGAAAGAAAACTTGTTTTTCAATTTTCTTTGTTTTTAAACGTAGTTTTCAGAACAAAACACAAAAAAATTCTTCAGTAGGTCCTCCTATTTTTAAACTTGATTTTTCGAACAAAATTCAAATTATTTGGAGGATTACCATTTAAATTTATTGTTTTTAATTCGTTTTCCAAATTTGAAAGTTTTCTGAGCACTCTCAAAAATTTTAAGCATGGTGTTATGATAAATAAGGCTAGTTATAAAAAAATTTTTTTTTCAATTGGAAAAAACAAATATAAATCGAAAAAACATCTCTCTGAGAAAATTTAAGGACCTGCAGGAAATGTCAAAGTTTTACATAAAAAAAAAATCAAAAATCAATAATGGTAAACATCGAAAAAATTTTGATTTTTTCTAAAAATCTACAAAAAACAATAAAGAGAAGTTGCAATAATTTGTTTGTATTTTTTTCAAAAAGAACATTTAAAAATTAAAATTTTGAAAAAAAAAACGTCCCAATCAGTCGAATTTTTAAAAAGTTCTAGCTATTTAAAATGAAAAAAGCTATTTTTTTCAACGATTTATAACATTTTTTCGATTGGGGGAAAAAATTTGTTGAAATTATGAGAAACGTTTTTGATGGGGTAGAAAGAGAGAAAAAATTTTCAGGCAAATCTAAAGGGGTCGGGTTTAAAAGTGGTCTTTTTGACGTGGAATGCAACATATATATATATATATATATATATATATATATATATATATATATATATATATATATATATATATATATATATATATTGTGACGTTATTTTTTTGGACGAGGTTTGGATTAAGTTGACGTCACAAGCACCAACTGATTTTGGGGCATAACCGAGCACGGTAACTCAAGATTCAGAATCTAGCTACAGTAAATTGCAATTTTTATACAGTTTTTTTTTGGTGATCGAGTTATAGTTAAGAATAAAATATGGAGTAACGTTTGGCTACAGAAAATTTATGGGATATGGGTTGAGATTAGAGTCTGGTAAAAGATAAAGTTTGAGTTTTGGAATTTTCAGTTTTTGGTTTATTGAGTGTGTGGAAAAGTCGGAGCAACCGTGGAATGGGGCTCAAGTAATTGCCACCCGGTTGTATCTGATGTCAGGATACTTGCCTGACCCTATGAGACTTCCATGTGGAGCGCAGAGGTCTAGCTGAAATGCTAGCGCTCCAAAATAAGGACTATGGATTAGGAATATGAGATCAGGTTATTGTTATTATGATTGGCAGGACTCAGCGATGGTTTAGTGACCACTATCGCTATGGAAGCCGCTATTTCTGGTCATTTTTTGAGTTTTGGGTTTTGTCAGTAGGCCTCAGTGGACAGCTTTGACCAGTGTGCTGCTGAGGGTAACCGTTGGTCACTTAAATTTAAGAATTTAGTCTGCGATCTCACCGAAGCCAAGTCCAGGAGAGCAAACATATTGGGATATCCATACTCAATATCGAGTTGGAGTTATGGAGAAAAGTATAGAGAGCCGGTAAAAATGGCGATGATGTTTTTAGTTTGGGGGGTACAGTAGGGGATTCGACTCTGGTCGCTCGAAGCAAGCAGACGTGTCGGGAGTGATGCTTCAGAAAGCTACAGGTTGGAGTTATCGTTACAGAAGTATTGCTTTAAACAGTGTGAGACGTTACTTGATATTTTATTCATCAGTAATCAGGTATGAGATAATTATTATAAATAATTAATCGAGTTTGAGTTAGAATCTTGAGGTATTATGCTACGGTTTTAGTTAAAGAAAAGATATAAGATTTGTGAAAAGTATGAGAAAGTAGTTACAGTTTTGAGTCAGGTTCGCGATCTAATGTTAATGTTATTTTTATAAAATAATTATAGGGAATATGTTAGTCAGTAAGTTAATTATTGCCTAATGAACGTCAAAAAATGAGATCCAGGTACGTTAGTCGTACGATTTTTGCTACAGCAAGTATGCTAGAGTAACAAGTTTAAGATTATTGTTCCCGTTCACCGAGTACTATTTGAGTATCGGTTGGCTCCAGTTATTTAATTATTTTTAATTAATTTAGTTATAAGGTTCTGACGCGCATCATTAAGATGCCAAGTTGCCGTCCGGATTTACCGGATCGTTGTATTTTTCGGATTCAGTATTTTGTTATAGAGAGTAAGATTATTTGTATTATGTTCTAGTATTTGATTTATTGTTAAATAAAAATTGCAAATCCGCTAATAATCTACACGAGTTTGGGATGATTTAACCCGGACCACTCCCTCTCTCCATAAACCTACACACTGAGCGACACCACGGCATACCGTAACTCTGTTTTTAGTGCTCCAGTCTCTGTCTTGTTTTGCTACTAAGTTTTGAACATTTTAGTTTTAGTTTTGAATTTTATTTTATGCGTGGTTTTGGTGATAATTCCACAGATCAAAAATTATCCATCTTATTTATGCGTGGTTTATGAAATAATTCCACAGATCAAAAATTATTAAAATTTTCGTAATTTACTGGTTTGGTGAGTCCAGTGATAAAAATTACCTGGCGCCCTATTAGTATTGAGACCGGAGGCTAAGGACAGAGAACGAAGTTGTAGCGCAAAGATTAACGTATAATTTCCGCGTTATAATAATATATATATATATATATATATATATATATCTTAGACTGATTCAAATAAATCGACTAATTTTTTTTTCCTTCATTATATCGATAATAGTGTTGGAAATGACGAAAAAAAAATACTGTGAAAGTTTGAGCTCTTAACATTAATATTAACAACTGCCGCATCGCAATTTTCTATTTCCCGTTTAAATAACATGGGAAAATTTATTTTTTAAGCTTTGGAATTTTGTAGCTCACGGTGGGACCAATACTTTTGAATGTTCAAGACATATTCTTATGGAAAATTTAACGCTCTACAAACAAGGTCTCTTATAATTTTTCAATGTTTTTATTTCTTCGAAAGTAATTCGAAGTTAAAGTTAGATGGACGATAAATTTTTACATTTTTTAAAATTTTTGAGGCAACCATCAACTTTATCCGAAAATTTTAAAGGACATTTTTTGTAGAGCATTTCATTTCCTACAACTTATTTCAAAGAATATTTTCGATATTTCACACAGGTCGTAAGTTATGCGCAATTAACTGAAAGTTTAATATAATGAATTTTAATCAACTAAATTTAGATTATTTAAGAAAATTTTCAGTTAATTGCAAATAACTTACGACTTGTGAGAAATGTCGAAAATTTTTTCTGAGATAAGTTGTAGGAAATAAAATGCTCTACAGAAAATGTCCTATAAAATTTTCAGATAAAGTTGATGGTTGCCTCAAAAATTTAAAAAAATGTAAAAATTTATCGTCTATCTAACTTTAACTTCGAATTACTTGTGAAGAAATAAAAATATCGAAAAATTATAAGAGACCTTGTTTGTAGAGCATCAAATTTCCCATAAGAATATATCTTGAACATTTAAAAGTATTGGTCCCACCGTGAGCTACAACATTCCAAAGCTTAAAAAATAAATTTTCCCATGTTATTTAAACGGGAAATAGAAAATTGCGATGCGGCAGTTGTTAATATTAATATTAAGAGCTTAAACTTTCACAGTATTTTTTTTTCGTCATTTCCAACAATATTTTCGATATAATGAAGGAAAAAAAGTTAGTCGATTTATTTGAATCAGTCTAATATATATATATATATATTAGGGTGCTCCAAAAAAAATCGATGTTTTTTTTTTCGGTGGTTACAAAAAAAGTTTCTACATATCGAAAAAAAAATTCCTGTAAGAAGGACAATCTTTTATTCCAATTTTAAAAGGTGGTACTCGCTTTGCAAATTTTTCCATGCTAATAGCATGGGAATTTTATGTTTTTATAAAAAATCCTATAACTTCATTTAAAGTTGAGGACAGAATTTGAATCATGAACAGTTTTTTCGGATATTTTATGCTCTACAAAATTGCTTAGAAGCTCAAAAGCTCTAAGATGAACGGTTTAGAAGTAACAGGCATTTAAAGTTGATGACTTTTTAAGAATTAACGTTCAAACCGGTTTTTTACGAAAACTATTACTCTCGCGAAAAGTATCGAATAAAGGCTCTGTAACAAATTTCATTTATTACAAAAGGGCTTCAAAATCATCAATTTAAATTCCTTATTTTATGATCAATCAATATGTTCAATAAATACATTTTCATTAAAATTATCAATTTCTGTGTGTGTCACATTCATGATAACTTTTTTTATTAAATTTACTTTGAATAAAATTCAGCTACGACCAAAATTATTACTCTAACAAGTTTATTATACCATTATATTTTTTAACTTCCCGCTAAGAAAATCGACGATTTCGGAAAAATTGAGTGTTACGTTCTGGCTTTAATTAAATTTAAATAAAAATTTTTAGAAATTTTTTTTTTGAAGTCTCGAATTATTTATTCGCCACAGTGGGCGAATAAACGGTTCGACACTTCTTATAATCATAATTAATTAATAAATTAATAAATCGTTACTTTGTTGGTGATATTATTTTTATTCACCGCCAACAATGTAACGGAAATCTTTTGCGATAAGAGAGTCGCCGTGGCTTGTGGATAGTCTAAACAGATGACGATGCATGAGATCCGGGCCACGACGATTCTCTCATAGGAAACCTGAGATGCAACGTTAACATTTTGATAATGTATAATACCAAGGAGCGACAGAATCAGTCAGTCGTTTACAGTAGTCGATCACAAGATCTAGTAGAGCCAAGAACTCTACACAAACCTGCTGGCTTGATCCTGTCACTCGGACTTGAAGTGAAATATATATCCGTATTTTATTTAAATACGCACTCCTTATTAAACTTTGGGCGCCGCTACGGGCAGCCCAAAAATCACATACCTCGTATAGGGCGCCGCTACTGGCAGCCCAATACTCTCACCTGTTCCGGGCGCCGATCCCGGCAGCCTGAACGTTTCCTTTCCGAATCCGAAATTCATGCTTCGATTCCGATGACGCAGGAGGTCAGGATGTGCGGTACAGCTCGGTCGCGGGATTCGAGGTCTTATCGCGGACCTCACCGAAGGTCGTCCGAGAATTAAGTCGGAGGAAGTTTTTGTTGAGCTTTCGAGCTCATGTGTTGTTGAGCTTTCGAGCTCGTGTGTTGTTGAGCTTCCAAGCTCCTGTGTTGTTGAGCCTTCGAGCTCTGGTGGTTGATCGACCAAAGGAATTACTTGGGGTGAGCTATAGGGCCCACAATCGTCATCATGGTAAGTCAATAAACTTTTTTTTGCATAAAATAAAAGAAGGTCAACAGCTGACGCACCTGGGGTCTATCGACACCCTAACGACGTCAACCTGGTAAATTTAAAAGTATTCTGTCTCATATGTTGAGAAGCCGGAATGTAACATGAGAAGTCATTGTTTTCACCCCGATTTTCGAAAATCGAAATTTCATCAGATGTCGACGTTTTGAGGTCCTAGGATGCTCTTCTGACATTTTCAGAGCGATGTCTGTATGTATGTATGTATGTGTGTGTGTGTGTGTGTGTGTGTGTGTGTGTGTGTGTGTGTGTGTGTGTGTGTGTGTGTGTGTGTGTGTGTGTGTGTATGTGTGTGACCGGTCTATAACTTTTTAACTAATGAACCGACTTGGATAGTTAAGGCGGCAATCGAAAGAGCTTGTTAGCCATCAACTTTTCTGGAAATTTCAGATCATTTGATCAAGTAGATTCGAAAATATTAGTGAATTACGAAAAAAAAAAATTTTTTTTTTTTAGTTTTCTATTGATTTCTCAGAAACAACTTATACGATCAACTTCAAAATCTAATCAGCTCTAGAACTTGATAAAACGCGTCGATTGCCGCCTTAGCCATCTCAATCGGAGTATTCGTTCGAGAGTTATCTCGGGAGTAAAAAATGGTAAAAAACGGTTTTTTGCGAATATCTTCGAAACAACTAAACTAAAAAATTTTAAAATTTTATCAGCTCTAGAACTCAATAAAATACGCCGATTGTCGCCTTAACCATCAATATCGGTCAATTCGCTCCTGAGATATCGAGGGAGAAAGAAATGCTACAATCGATTTTTTTCGTAAACAATGGCACACAAAAGTATTTTCGAGCTCGAGGAGCTCGAAAATATATCCGCAACAATGTTTTCGAGCTCAAGGATGTCGAAAACAGCGGGGAATCACTCATATCTTTTGTAGATATTAATTTCAAAGATGCCTTATCAAAAATTATACGTTTTCAATATTGCCTGTCTTAATATTATTCTTTATGTTATGAACCATCTTCAGCTTCACTTCGAGACTTAGATCATCATCAAAAATAGATAGTGGTGCAAGTTCTTCTGATAAATACCATAGATGTTTGAAGAACTTTTTAGTGGTTATTCTTGAAATTTGTACGTTCATTTTTTCATAACTTATCAAATCTTGCAGGAATTGAAAATCTTGATGTGGAGCTTTAGTTGGGCAAGGTTTTGTAAGCCACGCTTCTAAGTAAACAATTCCAATAAATATGCAAACTTGACGAAGAGCATCCTTTTCGATTCTACTTAAGTTAAATTGATCCTCAAACATATACATTTTTAAACAATAGATAGCTTTTGATAGCCATTTAGCGTGGTATGTCGCACCAGGGGCTTTAAATCGTATTCCACCTGGCGGAATACCACCCAAAAATATGTGTCCTAAGTGCGAAAATTCTTTGTAATCATCCTTAGGATGTTCTCCTGTAAATAAAAAAAGAACTATATTGTTATCTTATTATTAGTAAACTTATCCATGACAAAGCATTAACTATGAGAAATATGAAAATATACCTGCATTTGTTGAGCAATAAAATCAAAAATTTCCCTTTGTGTTGGTGACTATCCCTCGCGGAATTGCCATAACGGTATTTCTACGGTATTTTCCTAGTATTTTTTAGGTATAAGCATTATTGCGGTATACCCACGGTATAAATGTGGTATGTTTGTGAAATTTTATTACCGTATTAATACTGCAAATATATTGTGTTGATACCAAATTTATATAGGGACTATACCGTATTTATACTGTAGTTATACCGTATTTATGCTCTCGCTATACTGTATTTATACGATGATTATACTCGATTTATATGGTTTTTATGCATTACTTAAACGTCGGTTATACCGTATTTATACGGTTGCTATACCTCATTTAAACAGTGGTTACACGGTATTCATACAATGTTCGCACCGTATTTATACGATGTTTATGCCGCATAAATATGGTGGTTATGCCGCATTTATACGGTGATTATGCCGTCTTACTCTTACAAGCTGAAAAATACTTTTCATATCTTTCAGTTTCATTAACAAGCAATCTTCAGATTCTATAACAGATACAATATGTTTTACTACTACTTGCATTCTTAAATGACTCATCTCTTCACTATGTTCTGCTTTCAATTGTTCAATAAAAAAATACAGTTCATTTTCATTTAAAAAAAAAAATTTCTTTCTTATTAAAAAATAAAAACTCTTGAAACTGGTAAAAATTTTTCAATTTAAACATAAAAATATGTTGACTTGAGGAAAAAAAATTTTGACTCAAGATAAAAATTTCAAGATAATTATTTACTTGGTGCAAGAAAATTTTAGTTTTCCGAATCGTTGAAACAAAATTTCTTGAATCAGGAATTTTTTTCATGATTCGAATTAACTGTTTTTTCTATGTAGTAATAATTCGCAAGAACATTAGTTAATTTTGAAATACAATGAGGATCAATATTAATAACTAGAATTATTTTATGATTGAAAATTATAAAACTTCTTCAATTTAAACATGTTTAAACACTGCAGTGTTTATGTAGTTTGGGTATTTTGATATAAAAATTTTTTTTAGTTCATAAAGTTCTTTATTTGTACGTTATAAAAACCTACACGCGTCTTTTAAATTTTAGTTTCTCTACACAGAAAATACAGTTAACTTGAACCAAGAAAAATAATCTCAATACAAGACAATTTTTTTTAACGACTTGGAAAATAAAAATTTTCTTACACCAAATAAATAATTATTTTGAAATTTTTAATCAAAATTGAATCAAAATTTTTTTTCCACGAGTTAACATATTTTTATGCTTTAATCAAAAAATTTTTACTTGTTTTAAAAGTTTTTATGTCTTAATACAAGAGATATTTTATTGAAGAAAGCCATGCCAGGTTATTGTAGCAATATTGCCCTTTTTTGTTGGAAAAAAGTAAAATTCCTTGGAATAATTACTATTTGTTTAACGCGAGAATTTACGTATGCTTCAACCAAGAAAAAGAAGTTGCTCAAACCGAGAGAAAAATTTCTTGGGAGAAAAGATATATATGGAGATGAGGGAAGTCACTGGTGCTAGGCAGCAGCAGCAAGAATAGTTCGGTGCTCGCCACTAGATAGCGCCTACGACTTGTAGTGTCCCTGGTAAGAAACTTATTTCAGAAGTTTTATATTCCAAACTTGTGACTATTCAGGCTCGACATAAATCAGATCGTAGAGTTTAATAAATTAATGTTAGAAATTAAAAAATTAAACGAATTATGTAACATCTCAAGCCTTTTGAAACTAGTGACTAGTATAAATGAAAAGTTATCAAGCTGTACTGATAATGCCTCAAGGTTAGTTGTTAGTAGTGAATGCCTAAATAATAATGGATAAATTAAATAGAGTAAAAAATATCAACATCGTCTTTTGGAACGCAAATAGTTTAAAAGACAAAGTGCATGAAGTATCACACTTCGTAAATCAATACAATGTCGATATATTATTAGTTAATGAAACTAGATTAAAGTCTATAAATTATTGCCAAATTAAAAACTATGTATGTTATCGCAAAGATCGGGTAAATAACACCGCATCTGGCGGGGTCGCTATATTCATTAAGAAAACAATCCCGCATAATGAGGTGATAATTCCCACAACATCGCTCGAAGCACATGCTATTTTAATACCCGGCAATATACTAGTAATTGCTGCTTATAATCCGCCTAAGACAATTTTAAATACAAATGACCTGAGTAATGCATTTAAACTAAATAATAAAGTTCTGTTAGCTGGAGACTTAAATTCCAAGCATCTTATGTGGCACTGTAAGAGTGCAAATACTAGCGGTAAAATATTGTTTCAATATTTGCAAAAAAATCCTATTGATATACAATATCCAGATGGCCCCACAAGAATCCCAAGCTCAAACACCCTAGCCTCAACTATCGGCATTGCATTGATCAAAAACATAAACTGTAGCAAACCAAATATCTTAAATGAACTTGATTCAGATCATAACCCAGTACAATTATTCATAAACAAATGCGATTACATGCAACGGATTAAAAGTATGCCTATGTATCACAAAATAAATGGGGATTTATTTAAATCTAAGTTAAGTAATAAGATAATTATAAATAATAACTTGCATTCAAAAGACGACGTAGATATGGCATTGAATACACTAACAAAACAAATACAAGACATCATGCATGAGGTAATTCCATATAAGAGCATAAATACACAAGCAGATGCACTACCGAAGCATATAATACAAAAAATAAAAATCCGAAATTACTATCGAAGAAAATATCAGCGATCACGATCAGCTATAGATAAAAGTATATATAAAAATCTAATAGATGAAGTTCGTACATCTATTAAAAATCATCGAAATGAATCAACAGCAAAAAAATTAAAATCTTTAAATGCAAAAGACCACACACTTTGGAATGCAGAAAAAATGCGTAAAAATACTTCCAACATCATACCTACCCTGCGTTCCAGAGCTGGTCTAGTTTACGACAATCAATCTAAAGCGGATGCGATCGCTGATGTTTTTGAAAATACCCATACGTTAACGCAAAACCTAAGTGACAATATTACAGACAAAGAAGTAAATAATTTATACAACCAAGTCAAAATCGCCGACATAGATACGGTACCACTCGTTACATCCTGTGAACTAAAAAAAGCAATAAAAAAAACTAAGTCTAAAAAAGCACCAGGCAATGATCAGATACAAAATATAATATTAAAAAAACTTACCAAAGAAAACAATTGTTCAACTTATATACATATTCAATGCGTGTCTCATGCTGTCATATTTTCCCCGGTCATGGAAGGAGGCAAAAATACTGCCATTCCACAAGCCTGGAAAGGACAAACTATTTCCCCAAAATTATCGGCCAATAAGCCTCCTATCCACACTGGGAAAACTACTTGAGAGCATTGTAAACATGCGGGTCAGAGGCTTTCTCGATGAAAATAATATCCTATTAGCAGAGCAATTTGGATTTTGAAATAAATATAGCACAGTCCAGCAACTAGCTCGTGTTACAGACTTCATTACAGACAATTTCAATAGAAACAGAAGCTCGGGTTTATTACTTCTAGACATCGAGAAGGCCTTTGACACCGTGTGGCACAAGGCACTAATATATAAACTCTCACACTATAATATACCGATATATATAACTAGATTTATCTTAAACTATTTAAAAGACGAAACATTTAAGGTCGCAGTTGGTGATAAGCTAAGTACACTTAGATATATTGCTGCCGGTGTGCCGCAAGGCTCTATTTTGGGCCCTGTATTGTTTCTTTTGTTCATTAATGATATACCCAAAATCCCTAGAACCTCTATAGCTTTGTTCGCCGATGACACTGGTATCCTTACAACTTCATTTAGCAAAGATATAATTATTCGTGAACTACAAAATCATATTAACATACTACTAGACTACTATAATAAATGGAAAATTAAAATAAATGTAACAAAAACTGAGATAATGATTTTTACACACAAACTTAAAAATCCAACAGTGACGGCACAAATGAACGGTCAAACTCTCAAACTAACAAGTACTGCAAAGTATTTAGGCCTTACCTTAGATAAAAAACTACTATTTAACGAACATGTAAAAACTGTTATCCGAAAAGCAAATGCAGCATTATCTATGTTATATCCATTGATAAATCGCAGTAGCAAAGTCTCTATTAAAAATAAATTGACGATTTATAATATGTGCATTAGGCCCATTCTACTGTACGCGTGCCCAATTTGGAGTAACACAAATAACACCAATTATAAACGGCTACAAGTTGTCCAAAATAAATGCCTACGAATGATCGCCAATGCAAGTCCGCGAATGGCAAATCATGAGCTACACGAATCTCCAAATATACCTTTACTAAAGAAAGTAATACATAATCAAGCAACAGATTTCTATACGAACAAACTTAACACACATGATCTTCTAAAAGATGTATGTAAATTAAGAAACAAAAATCCTTGGATAAAATATAAATTACCCCAACAAGTCATAATCGATAGATCATAATGTAATTGTAAGTGTAAATAGTAGATGTAAGTGTTAACTAGTTATAAGAGATAATGTATAATGTAACATAAATCTTATTAGGTTTTTGTAAATTTTTCCCTAAAAATATCAAAACAAATCCTTTGTAACAAGTAAACTCTAAAAGGCATAACAAAATGTATTATAAGTTATATCCGCGGGATAGGAATCATTAAAACAATGTAAACTTAATTATACCAACAAACGTACGTGTAAATGTATAAAAATATATAAATTCAATAAATCCATTTTTTTATAAAAAAAATTCAGGCTCGGGTACTCCTCCGTTATTTGACAAAGTGATAAGTACCTTTTTGATGGTAATATAGTACATCCTATATTACATAAAGATAAAAATATTTATTATCAATGTTTCCTTAAAAAAATTTATCTCTGAATTTGAACTTGAACTTTAAAAATAAAATATTTTAATCAGAAGTCTATAGAATCTCTACCGTATGGTTAAAAATATACGAATGACATAATACAATGTACAGCAATATATAAATATATATATATATATATATATATACATATAATATAAATATATATGTATATATATATATAATATAAATATATATATATATATATATATATATATATATATATATTAGGGTGGCGCAAAAAAACCGACAATTTTTTTTTTTTCAATCTCGCATGAAAATTTGTTGGTTTACGATGTTTTAAGAAGCCTCTCCACAAATCAGCTCGATAAAAAATTTTTAAGAGGTCGCTCACGAATTTTGAAAATATCGAAAATGATCGAAATTAGGATTTTTATTTAAAAAAATTTTTTTTTCTCGTGGCAGCAATAGTTTATATTTGTAAAATCATGACTATGCTGAAAATTTCAGCCCAAAATATAAATATTTAAACGGCGCTCAAGAATTTCGAATATTTACTGATAATATGTAATTAATAGTTTGAATTAGTTTTTATAACTCAATTGTTGTCATTTCACTTAAATATAACTTTTGCATACCCAAAAATATACAGAACAGTCTTAAACAATGAAATTCGGTCAGTTTTGAATAAGCGAAAAAACCTACAAATTGGATTAAAAAATAAAAAAGTATGTAAATAACTTATTATTTCTATTTCTCGGGTTATATTTTCATTCATTGTCATGCAAATTGATGGTGAAAAAATCTAGAAGCTTTATTATTAATATTTAAGGGTCGCTCAAAAATGTCCAAGAGACTGCGCTCGGAAACATTCAAAATTCTTGAGCGCCGTTTAAATATTTAAATTATGGGCTGAAATTTTCAGCATAGTCATGATTTTACAAATATAAACTATTGCTGCCACGAGAAAAAAAAATTTTTTTAAATAAAAATCCTAATTTCGATCATTTTCGATATTTTCAAAATTCGTGAGCGACCTCTTAAAAATTTTTAATCGAGCTGATTTGTGGAGAGGCTTTTTAAAACATCGTAAACCAACAAATTTTCATGCGAGATTGAAAAAAAAAAAATAGTCGGTTTTTTTGCGCCACCCTAATATATATATATATATATATATATATGGGCAGATCCATTAATTCTCGACGAAAGTGTGCGCACTGAGGTCAACGATTTTGATGCCGATTTTTTCCTTAAAAGTACACCTTAAAAAAAGACGATCCTGAAAATTTGGACCCGATATAATCAAATCTGGCCGCTGGAGAATTTTTTGAATTTTTAAAAAAGTCGATTTTTCACTGATTTTCGAATATTTGTATCTCAGCTTCTATATAACTTAAAGACTCCTGCCCAACGGCATTTTTCTCAGTAGACTCTCTACTTTTAAGAAAAAAATGAGTATTTGGTCTAAACTCAAATTGGGCTTAGCTGACAGCCTCTAACTAACAAACTGTTTTGGTTAAATTTTACCTATTTGTAAAACACTAGTATACGTACAGTGTTCGAAGTTGAGGATCGACCAGCAGCTAATGTCTTCTATTGGGGTATACTTTAGTAGAATCTATGCAATTTTTACTTCATTGCTTCTATTAAATAAAGTTATAGCCATCTGAAACCAATCAAATTTTAAAAAATTGCAGTTTTCAGATGGCTAGAACTTTTTTCTCGGAACTTCGATTTCCTTCAAACTTTCAGGAAAGTTGCTTTATTATGTTCCTAAAAAGCCCTGAAAATCGGGGCTAGGGAATCGAGCTTATATTCAAGTTATAAATTTTTTAATATTGCCGAAATTGTGTTGTTGAATATAATATTTGCTGATAATTTCTTACATATCTATCGAATTATTCATATCTTATAGACAAGTGAATTATTAATATTCTCTGTACATAGATATAGCTGCTGTCAGTAACCATTTGAGTAACTTCTCAAGTAAACATTTTACCCTCAAAAGCGCTATCGTTCTTATATTGTTTGAATTTGTTTCAAAAGTCGCGCTCGGGATACTCTTTACTCAATTTATCTGCTTCGTGGCGTGACTGAGGTACCAATGTTATCATACGCTCATGAAAGCATTGCAATCTACGTTGAAGTTCTCTAGGTATGAAGGTCTACAGTATTTAGAAATTTTTATGTGTTTAATTTGGAGTGTTTAAACTATCAAAACTTGAAACAATGGATAAGTGTTATATTGGTCAGTCACGCCACGAAGCGGATAAATTGAGTAACAGAGTATCCCGAGCGCGACTTTTGAAACAAATTCAAACAATATAAGAACGATAGCGCTTTTGAGGGTAAAATGTTTACTTGAGACGTTACTCAAATGGTTACTGACAGCAGCTATATCTATGTACAGAGAATATTAATAATTCACTTGTCTATAAGATATGAATAATTCGATAGATATGTAAGAAATTATCAGCAAATATTATATTCAACAACGCACTTTCGGCAATATTAAAAAATTTATAACTTGAATACAAGCTCGATTCCCTAGCCCCGATTTTCAGGGCTTTTTAGGAACATAATAAAGCAACTTTCCTGAAAGTTTGAAGGAAATCGAAGTTCCGAGAAAAAAGTTCTAGCCATCTGAAAACTGCAATTTTTTAAAATTTGATTGGTTTCAGATGGCTATAACTTTATTTAATAGAAGCAATGAAGTAAAAATTGCATAAATTCTACTAAAGTATACCCCAATAGAAGACATTAGCTGCTGGTCGATCCTCAACTTCGAACACTGTACATATACTAGTGTTTTACAAATAGGTAAAATTTAACCAAAACAGTTCGTTAGTTAGAGGCTGTCAGCTAAGCCCTATTTGAGTTTAGACCAAATACTAATTTTTTTCTTAAAAGTAGAGAGTCTACTGAGAAAAATGCCGTTGGGCAGGAGTCTTTAAGTTATATAGAAGCTGAGATACAAATATTCGAAAATCAGTGAAAAATCGACTTTTTTAAAAATTCAAAAAATTCTCCAGCGGCCAGATTTGATTATATCGGGTCCAAATTTTCAGGATCGTCTTTTTTTAAGGTGTACTTTTAAGAAAAAAATCGGCATCAAAATCGTTGACCTGAGTGCGCACACTTTCGTCGAGAATTAATGGATCTGCCCATATATATATATATATATATATATATATATATATATATATATATATATATATATATATATATATATATATATATATATATATATTTATATATATATATATATATATATATACATATATATTTAAATAATTAAATACCCTGGTGGACGACTGCGACGTCGCGCGACTAGTCGCAGTGCGCGTCACTGCGACGTCGCACTATATAAATCAGAAAAATAGCTTAGTCGTATCATGTCATACAACAATAGAGTAAATTAATGATGACAGAATTGAAACAACTTCAGAAATTTTGAAAACTAATAAAAAATACATTCATAATATCGCGGTACCAACTTCCCGCGTCTATCCAAAGTCGTACGACTTAGAAAGCGACTTAGAATTTTTAATGATAACGTGTAATGAAACAATTAATAATTGAACTTTTAGTAATTAAAATTCGATTCTATGAGTCAGATTGAACTATTAACGTCGATCCGAAGTCGTACGACTCAGAATGCGACATGAAATTTTTCATTGCCCATATAAAATAAGATTATTCGTAATAAATGACATCGTCATTTTAATTTGACATTATCCGCGAAAAATAAAAACAATCAAATTACCAAAATGCATAGATAAGATGGACCATCTCACCATCCCTGTCATGACAGAACTATTGATGTCTACCCAAAGTCGTACGACTGGGAAAGCGACAAGGAATTTTTTACTGCCCATATAGGACGAAATTATTATTAATAGATTTTATGCTAAATATAATTTGATATTAATAATGAGACATGAGTGTACTGAGATCCAAAAAGCCATCAATGAAATTGACCACCATATCAAGTCTGTCTTGACAGAAGTATCAAAGTCGATCCCAAGTCGTGCGACTGTGAACGCGACACGGAATTTATTATTTCATATATACAATTCGATTATTATTAATAAATTTTATGCTAATTATAATTCGATATTAATAATAAGACATGAGTGTACTGAGATCCAAAAAGCCATCAATGAAATTGACCACCATATCAAGTCTGTCTTGACAGAAGTATCAAAGTCGATCCCAAGTCGTGCGACTGTGAACGCGACACGGAATTTATTATTTCATATATACAATTCGATTATTATTAATAAATTTTATGCTAATTATAATTCGATATTAATAATAAGACATGAGTGTACTGAGATCCAAAAAGCCATCAATGAAATTGACCACCATATCAAGTCTGTCTTGACAGAAGTATCAAAGTCGATCCCAAGTCGTGCGACTGTGAACGCGACACGGAATTTATTATTTCATATATACAATTCGATTATTATTAATAAATTTTATGCTAATTATAATTCGATATTAATAATAAGACATGAGTGTACTGAGATCTAAAAGCCATGAACAGAAATGACCACCATATCATGTCTGTCTTGACAGAAGTATCAAAGTCGATCCTAAGTCGTGCGACTGTGAAAGCGACACGGAATTTATTATTTCATATATACAATTAGATTACACCGGCACACAAAAAAAAAAGTTCTCTGTACTTTTGACGGGACCGATTTATTTCCATGTATTTTGACCCGCTGAATCCGAATCCGAGGTCCGTTTAACCCGTACACCCTCAGATTTTTAGAAAACTTTAAAAAACCTCAAAAATACACAAAAATCGACCGTTTTTTAAATTTATAATTTTTTTTTAACCCTAACTAAGCATGATTTTTATGTATTTCGGTCCTCCACATACTAACCTGAAGTTTATTTAAAACATTAGCCATTTAAAGTCTGAGTAAATTCCAAAAAACCCCAAAAAATTGCAAAAAAGCAATTTTATATTTTGTAGTGTCCAACAGTGATCTGCCATTATATTGACATCCCACTGACCATGATAACGTTTTTCCATTACACTGATGTCCTGATGGAATCTTTCACCTTGTTCTTCACTATAGTCACCAAGATTTTCAGGAAAGTGTGAAAGGTGAGAATGTCAATAGTGCAATTTGGAATTCATTAAGCAACCCAAAGTATCAAAGTTGCATATATATATATCACAGATCGAACAATATGATTTCTTTTATTTATTTCGATTTGAAAATTGATTTTTGTTATACCAAATTTTATTTTTTTCGATTTTTTGGGAATTTTTGCCATTTATTTAAAATTTTAGAGATGTCTGAGCCATGGATGTTCGAGAATTATATGTGACAGATAAACAGACATGAAAATAATTATTTATTTAGGCCTATAAAATTTTTTTCATCACAATACTAAGAATTTTTTCGCTTTTTTGCAATTTTTTGGGGTTTTTTAGAATTTACTCAGACTTTAAATGGCTAATGTTTTAAATAAACTTCAGGTTAGTATGTGGAGGACCGAAATACATAAAAATCATGCTTAGTTAGGGTTAAAAAAAATTTATAAATTTAAAAAACGGTCGATTTTTGTGTATTTTTGAGGTTTTTTAAAGTTTTCTAAAAATCTGAGGGTGTACGGGTTAAACGGACCTCGGATTCGGATTCAGCGGGTCAAAATACATGGAAATAAATCGGTCCCGTCAAAAGTACAGAGAACTTTTTTTTTTTGTGTGCCGGTGTTATTATTAATCAATTTTATGCTAATTACAATCCGATATTAATGATGAGACATAAGTGTACTGAGATACAAAAAGCGATAAAGTAGATCATTATTTTATTATGGAAACGTTATGAAAAATTCCATGTCACTGTCTCAGACGTACGACATTGGGCTAAAGTGAATAGTTTGGATAGGACATCGATAAAAGCATTTTCGATTTATAAATTTCAGGCTCTTCAATGTACTACTCGTTTACAGATTTAGTTGAATTATAATTGAATTTGATTAAATAAAATATCGTTATGTTATATATAAGTTATATATACTTCTGTAAAGACAGACATGATATGGTGGTCATTTCTGTTTATGGCTTTTTGGATCTTAGTACACTCATGTCTCATTATTAATATCGAATTATAATTAGCATAAAATCTATTAATAATAATTTAGTTCTATATGGGCAGTAAAATATTCCATGTCGCTTTATCAATCGTACGACTTTGGATCGATGTCAATAGTTTTCTCGCGATGAGAGTGGGTCGTCTTGAAAAATGTTCAATTCTCATAGCAAGAAGTTAATAAAGTCTTTTATCATTTTTTGATAAACCCATCTGTTCAAAAGTTATTAGAGTTCGAAGTCAAATCTATAGTAAATATTGAGACCTTTTAACTTTACCGTCGAAACTATCAGACTTATCACGAAATTTCTTAAAATCTTTTTTTTAGACAATTTTATTCCTTAAAAATTATTTCTAGATAATGTTTTTCAAAATCCACATTGTCTTTTAGTTACTTTCATTTTAATCTCAAGCTCTTAAAATCAATCAGAACACCATTTTTTTGAGAGCCTGACATTAAAATGGAAATAACTAGAAAACAATGCGGAATTTAAAAAATCATTACTGATAATAATTTGTAGAGAATAAAATTGTCAACAAAAAAGTTTCTATGAAATTTTGAGATAAGCCTGATAATTTCGTCGACAAAGTAAAAAGATCTTGGAAATTACTATAAATTGACTCCAAGCTCCAATAACTTTTGAACCAATGGATTTATCAAAAAATAATAAGAGATTTTTTTTGTAGAACGTTTAATTTCCTATCGAAGTATACCCTCAACATATCTGTACAATGAGCCATTGGTGAGGTACAAAATTCCAAAATTAAAAATTTAATTTTCCATGGTCTTTGAATGGGAAATTAAAAATCACGAAGCGGTACCACTTAATATTAATATTAAGAGCTCAAACTTTACCAGATTTTCTTTTCATCATCTTCAACTATATTTTCATGGCAAGTAAAGAAAGAAAAAATTAGTTTTCTTGGCCTCCCATATATGACCATACATAAACATATATAAAATCATTTGGGAACTATGTCTGAGCCGTATATGGTCATATACGGGTATATATGATCCACATATAGCCATATGACCATATACGATTCGTTTTTCCCGTCATACTTAATGACGTACAACAATTGAACGTTGCCGCTCGATAAAATTGATAAAATTTAAATAATAAAGGATAATCATATTCTGTATAGGCAATAATAAAGTCCATTCCACTTTCTCGGTTATAAGACTTTGGATAGACGTCCCTAACGGACCCAAATTACGGTAAACCCACCGTAAATTACGGTAATCCACCGCAAAATACCTATTTACCGTAAATTACCTATTTACCGTAAATTACGGTATTCTACGGTAGATTTACGGTAAAACTACCGTAAATTTGCGGTAAATCAGGTCTGCTAGGGACGTCAATAATTCTCTCACGACAGGAATAGTGTTCTGGTCAATTTTATTTACCGCATTTCGGATCTCAGTACACTAATGTCTCACTAATAATATCAAATTATAATTATTATAAAATTAATAAAGAATAATTTTATTCTATACGGGCAATAAATAATTCCATGTCGCTTCTTCAGTTGTACGGTTTTAGATACACGTAAATAAATCTACCACGACGGGGATATAGTGTGTTGGACAATTTCATCTATGCATTGAGGGATTTTCATTGTTTTAATTTCTTGCAAATAACATCAAATTGATAAGAACATTAAATTAATGAAGAATAATCTTTTCCTATACGGGCGTTAAAAAATACCATGTCGCTTTCTCAGTCGTGCGAGTTTCGAACCACGTCAATAGTTCTCTCACGACAGAAATGGTGTATTGATCAATTTTATTTGTGGCTTTTCGGATCTGAATACACTAATGTCTCGCTAATTATATCGGATTATAATTGGCATGAAATGCCAATGCATGAAATCAATAAACAATAATTTTATTCTATTGAGCAGATAAAAAATTCTATGTCCCTTCTTCAGTGGTACAACTTAGAATAAGCGTCAATAGTTCTGTCACGACAGCGATGGTTTGTTGCTGAATTTAGTCTGCGCATTTTAGGCATTCTACTGTATAAATATATCACGGACTTAATCGGACGATAATAAACGTAAAATTAATAAATGGTAATCTTATAACGCATCAGTAATAATAAATTCAATGTCAATTTCTCAGTCGTTCGATTTTTAATAGAAGCCAATAGGTCTGTCACGACAGGGATGGTATCCCGATGAAGAAAGATTTTGTCTAATCATATATGATCATGCATAATTGTCTATATATGATCAGATCCAATATTGGCCAGGTCTGATCATACATAAATTGATCTGTTTATATATGAACAGATATGATTATAAATAACCATGCATGAACGAATATAGTCATTTTTAGAATCTCATTTAGAATATCTGTAAATTATTAATTAAGTAACTTAATTAGGATTTATTGTCTTTATCAATATAAATGTCGGCTAAAATTAAATAATGAAAAAAAAAAAATTATTGTCCGTTTAATACTATTTTACTTCGAGGTCACCCGTCCAATTAATGTCCCATGCCGATGCTGCTTAACTTTGGTTATCGATGGATTGTAGTCTGATCCTCTAGTCTGTTCTACACTTATAATTAAGAAAAGTTTATGGCATTACATAACTCAAATATTCAAATTGTTACTTTATACTTTTAAATTGCTGCCGAAACCTTTGAACATTTTTTAAGTATTGAGGATTTAAGTTTGATTGATAGTTGACAGAATAAAAATTTAATAACTTTGATAATAAAAAATTGTTATATTATTTTATATATATATATATATATATATATTAGAGTGGTCCAAAAAAAAACATTTTTTTTTTTTTTTCGAGTGCTATTGTCTCAATAGCTTCTTTTAGATATAAAAAAAATCCCCTCCAAAGCCCAACTTGATATTTAAATTTTTCATGAAGCTCAATGAATTTCTATTTTCCCGTTTAAATAACATGTAAAAAATTTTTTTTTAAGTTTTCATCCGGTAAAACTACGAAAAAAATTTTTTTTTTAATTTTTCGTAAATTATTCTTGTAGGAAATTTAATTCTCTACAAAAAAGTACTGAAGTAGTTTTTTCGTAATCCTAATGGGTAAAAAGTTATTGAGCTGTAAATACTCGCAATAAAAGAAAATTTAATCAGTTATGATTTTAGAATCTATTTTGTGTCACATTTCCTTTTGCGAAGTATTTAATTATGTAATTTATGTTTTTTCCTAAATAAAAAAATTAATTTCAGCATACATCCGTAAGTATTACGAATAAAATTTTGAAAAAAATTTAAATTCAATTTTAAAAATTCCTGTCATCTACTTTCCGTCGATAATATCATTCGCTATACCTTATATCGCCATCTATCGTAGTAACTTTATACATAACACGTGAAGAATATTATTAATCATAATACTAACAAAATGTCAAGTGAATCTAAAAATCAACATGTGTATTTAGTAGGCTTTCAAAGCAGTGCATTGAACAAACGAAAATTGCCATCTCAGCGACAAGTATTAAGTGTTTTTTTTTATAATTTGAATTTTCTCAAACAATCTGTTCGTGAAAGCGCACGAAATGTATTGAATGAGGTTAATGACATTTGAGTCTTACTGGTATACCAGTAATTAAACCATGTAATGCAATTTCAAAAATTGTAAGACTCCATAACGAGTGGATTCTATTAAAAAAAAATAAGTCTCGCAATACACAAACCCAAAAGTCGAAACAAAAACGAGTTTCTTTAAAGTTGGATCAAATTTTCGATTTAGCACTCCAAAAGTCTTTTAACCAGCTCACAGAAACACAAAAAGAATTTTTATCAAATGAACGTAGTGCACATGGATCAAGCCCTATTATCTTCGAAACAAATTCACAAACACACAGTGATGAAGGTATCTGATTTAATATTAATGCTTAATTTACTGAATTAATTGGTTTGAATTTTTATCTAGAATAATTTTTGCAATAATTTTTAGAGTTAACTCGAAGTTTTTCTGGCCTATCTACATCAACTGGCAGTAAATCTTTTCCAAGTTCAGGTGAACTCAAACGTGAAATTTCAAATTTTGAGAATGAGTTACCTTCTCGTCTTAGACCAAAAAAGAAAAAAAACGTGATAGATCAGAAACTAGTTGCGACCCTAGATCGCACACAAACGAGCGATCGAATGGCTGCATACCTAGTGAATTCCGTTGCTAAGAACTTCGACGTGGATGTGGATAAGATAAATACTAGCAGAAGTTCTCTACGACGACATCGCATGCATCAACGGCAAGCAACTGCTAAAAATTTGAAAGAAAAAATTATCTTTCCATCATGTTTAGTATTGCATTGGGATGGAAAACTTCTTGATGATTCAGAAAGTGTCAAAAAAGTTGAGAGATTGCCGGTAATAGTAACAGGACTAGATTTTGAACATATTTTGGGCGTTCCCAAATTAGTTACTGGAGACAGTAAAAATCAAACCGATGCCATAATTAAATTATTAGATGAATGGAAGATTAAAAACAAAATTAAGGCTTTATGTTTTGATACTGCTGCTGTTAATACGGGTAAGAAAAAGTACTCACTTGGAATGATTTATTTATGTGCTAATTTAAAATAATTTTCGTAGGCTTGAATAATGGAACATGCATTCAGCTTGAACGTGAGTTGAACAGAAATCTTCTTCATTTGGGTTGTAGACATCATATATACGAGTTGGTGCTTAGAAGTGTCGCAGAAACGTGTTGGCCGGTTACAAGTGGTCCTAATGTTGCAATATTCAATCGCTTCAAAAATAATTGGGAAAATATAAATAAAGAAGAATTTGAGACTGGAATTGAAGATTCTGAAGTTGAGATAAAAACCAGAGACATGAAAGACGAAATTCTACAATTTATTTCAAGTCAAATCAAGGTAATATTCTCATTTTGTCTATAATTATTAATTTTCTTTTTATATTAATAATTTTTATTATTTTAACTGCTACAGGAATATCAGCCGCGAGCTGACTACAAAGAACTGTTGGACTTAACTTATATTTTTTTGGGAGGAACTCCATCAAGTCACTTTGGATTCAAACGACCTGGAGCGATGCACCATGCAAGATGGTTATCGAAAGCTATTTATTGTCTGAAAATTTGTATGTTTAAGAGTATATACCATCTATTCTCTTTCTCACACACATGTGAACGAACGGAACTGTCCTTGTTGCACTTACATTAGCTAGTGGAAATTTCAAATGAGCCGTTCTCAGATATAAACTGCAATATCCGAACGAAAAAAATTTCATTCGATAAATAATAAGTTTACGCATCAAATGACATATTTTGTTTAATAATTTGGGTCTTTACCTGTGAAAACGGTTCATTTGAAAATCACCTGGTACACTCTCTTAAGAAGCAATTTAAAGTAAATGCCAAAGAAATACCTCAGCTCCAAGACATATGTCTATTTATCGTTACAATTTATGTAAAAGCGTGGTGTCAATGCCCTAATGCCATTAAAGCTCCAAATCAGGATTTACAGTTTTTGAAAGACATCATCAAGTACAAAGATATCAACAGAAAAATTTCGAGTGCAGCTATGGATACATTTTTAAGACACGGGTGGTACTTGTCAGAATCTCTTGCCCCACTATCTTTTTTCGACGACTCAATACCTCGAGAGATTAAATTAAAAATGATTAACTCATTTAAACATAATGAAAGTGTTTCAGATGCTAAACGGATCAGAGTACAAATATCTGAGAATATTTGTGCCCTAGATATGAGTGAATTTATTACCAAAAAATCAACAGTTTTATTTGATTCATTTAACTTGCCATACGATTTTCTTAACATGGATCCTATGTTATGGAATACAAATAAAAACTATATTGATTGTTTGAAATTCTTCAAAGAACTAAAAGTAGTCAACGATGTGGCAGAGCGTGCGGTTGCTTTAATTGAAAAATACAACCAATGTGGGACCAAAGATGAAGAACAAAAACAATATCTGTTACAAGTAGTTGCTGCTCATAGAAGAGAATATCCGAATTGTAATAAGAAAAATTATTCATAATTCGCAGTTAATACTTCATCAAAAGACATGTGTAAATTATATTATAAATAATCTAAATTTTGATAAATTTTGAAATAAATACATGAAGTTACCAAAAAAGTTTTCAAAAAGTTGAAAATTATTTCAAATCCATAAAAATTAAATGAATTATCCAGTAAAATTGTCAATTCCCTCAAAAAGTTGATTTGAAACTACCTTTCTTCAAATTTTCTTTTATTGTGAGTATTTGAAGTTCAATAACTTTTTACACATTAGGATTACGAAAAAACTACTTCAGTACTTTTTTGTAGAGAATTAAATTTCCTACAAGAATGATTAACGAAAAATTAAAAAAAAAATTTTTTTGTAGTTTTACCGGATAAAAACATAAAAAAAATTTTTTTACGTGTTATTTAAACGGGAAAATAAAAATTCATTGAGCTTCATGAAAAATTGAGGTATCAAGCTACGCTTTGGAGGGAATTTTTTTTATACCTTAGAGAAGCTTTTGAGATGATAGGCAAAAAACTTTTTTTTTGGACCACTCTAATATATATATATATAGCTGACCCGGCAAACGTTGTTTTGCCATGTATGTTATTTCTAGGAAACATTTTTATAGTTAAATAAAAAAATAATCTACTATAAGTTGCGGGGAAGTATTTATAATCGAATGCATTATAAAGAATGAAGTATGTTTTATGTAGGTTAATAAATAAATCTTTATTAGAGTAACGAATATATTTTAAATAACAGTCTTTGATAGCTATCTAAACATCAAAAATAAATACTTATATTTTTACTATCAATTATGGCCGTTAAAAAAAAGAAAAAAATTAATCTCTTAGCGCAATAGAGTGTACAATATTTTTGGTTAGTCCGTCTTTAGCCAACACAAACAAACTGGATGGTTTTCCCACTCGAAAACATCCCACATATAGTTGTCCGTGGGAGAAGCACGGTGTTTCCAAATCTAAGCCACATACAGACAATGTTTGTCCTTGTGGATCATTGATTGTCATAGCGAATGCCAATCTAATTGGGAATTGAGTGCGTTTGAATTCAATTGGCACATCTGTAGGTATCATAGGGATTCGTGGCAGCAACACATTTTCGCCTTGAAACTTGCCATTCAAGATGATGGCTTCAATAACGTTTTTCATTAATTTTTTAATGAATAATCGTGTGCCATTACATAGCCGTGGTGGGTTTAAGTTTCGAAGTAGAATAATCGGAGATCCAACCTTAAATTGTAAATGATGTGGTGGCATGCCTGGCAAATCCAATGAATTTAAGAACTCAATTGGATAATTCACAGTCTCGTTGGTATCGCAAACTGCATCAATAGATTTATATGACACCAAGTCCCCAGGCAACAGCTTTTGTATATTTAAATTTAACCCATTGACGTCCACATTTTTAGCTGCCAAGATCGCTCTTTCTGCCAGCCACTTATGATTTGCATATTGTGTGTGTACGTCGGGAAATATGTGATCGATAAGACTATTTTGCGAGTCGATGATTGTGCAGAAGTCCGTCTGTAATTTTATGCATCCAGTATTTTCATGTACAGCGACTTTCCCAACGCCAATATCTAACAGTTGTTTAGAGAAAGTTTCGGCGGATGGATCTTGAAGCATTTGAACGCGCATGTTCACCGTCAGTTGTACTTTTTCAACATTACGCCATAGTCGCGATGATTTTAAGCACGCGTTGATTTCATCAGCGTAGGTTGAACGCGGAATAACGGGAAGTGTTTGTCTGAAATCACCTGAAAGGAGTAATAAAGTGCCGCCAAATAGTTTATCGTTGTTTTTTATATCCTTTAATGTCCTATCCAATGCCTCAAGCGAATGTTTGTGTGCCATAGTGCATTCATCCCAGATAATAATTTTACATTGTTTCAGCACTGTGGCCATAGACGATTGTTTTTTTATGTTGCACACTGCATCTGGATTATTTTGAATGTTTAACCGCAGCTTAAATGCTGAATGAGCTGTTCTGCCTCCATCTAATAAAGTTGCTGCAATGCCAGAAGATGCAACGGCCAATGCGATGCCATTTTTTGATCGTATCTCGGCAAGAATTAGCGAAATAAGAAATGTTTTGCCAGTCCCACCTGGTGCATCTAAAAAAAAGAATCCTCCTTGTCCTGCCGAAACTGCCAGCATGATGCGGTCGTAGATAATTTTTTGTTCATCATTAAGTAGTGGAACATTGCGGCTAACAATGTTCGCCATTTGTACAGTATCGTACTGTAGTTCACGATTCATATCTGTGTTGAGTAAATCAGATGCACTTCGATTCGGTGAGCTCATACCGAAATGACTGATTGGTAAATTCGCAATAGCAATGCAAAGATCCTCGATAGCAATCAATGCTTCATTGTACATTGCATCACTGAATGATATTGTTAGATCGTTGCACCTTGTACGATGTCGATACAATATATCATCAGTCATTGAATCTTTGTGATTATCCCACAACATTTGTGCTCGGGCCGGGAAACATGTAGTCAGTACTATAGCAAATAGTAGACGAATTTGTGTTCCTGTGCAGTTTAATGCTGCTTCAGCAAGCATGCTGTCCCAATGATTGTCGTCTTCTAGCAAGCCTAGAGCAAGGCATGCATCTTTATACGTAGGATACTGTTGTCCATCTACCTTCCGTATATCTTGAAATGACAATGGTTCGGTGACATTAACTAACAATAGTCGCAGATAAAAGCACTCAGTCTGCCTTGGATTGACGGTATATACACGACCCAAACTATTTGATTTGAATAAACCGGGGCACGCATCAACTGGTATCCCTTGCTTGCGGGGTATCCATTTTTTCGATTGAGCCCATGTAAAATACCGCGGAACTTCAGAATAGAGCAGTGTTTGTGCGAAGGCACCAAAAGCATCCGCACGATTGCACAGTTCAAAAAATTCGGTGAGCGTAGTTTTCGGTGGATTTATAGCACGATCAAGCGCTGTATCGTTCGTGAAATATACGCGCTGGCCGTTTTCAAGATGGACAGCTAAATGGATAACTGCTGGATCCCGTTCATGAATTGGGAAACCGAAAATACTAATGATAATTTTACGATGACAGTAAAATTAATATGAGATTTGCAAAGGAAAATGAAAATAATAGGTATAACATTCACTGCTACGATTGATACACAAATAAAACTAAAAAAACATGGCTGAAAAATGTATAGTGAGCAAGACAGGAGACCGGCTTCGTCGTCATCCCTACTACGTAATGTTTGCTGGATAAGTGGTGACACCTGGTGGCGATAACTGATCGATTGATAGTTGATCAGTAGTCGAACGGTGAGGGCGGGAGATCGAATTGAATTTAAAAAAAAATCATAATTAAAGGAACTTGAAATTATAATATCTGGATAGGAATTAACAAATAAAAAATAGGGGTTGATCGTAGAGGGGTGAAAAATTGAGAGTAATATGAGATTTTTTATTGAAAGTCATCAAAAAATAAAAAAAAAATTTTGCCAAAAAAAATTAAATTTTTTAACTAACAAATAAAATATAAGGGTTGATCGTAGAGGGGTGAAAATTTAGGGTTGTATGTATTTTTGTATGCTGTGTCATAAAAAAATAAAAACAAAAAATTTTGCCTAAAAAATAAAAAAAAAAATTTAGGGGTGGACTACCCTTAACATTTAGGGGGATGAAAAATAGATGTTGGCCGATTCTCCACCCTGGCCGACAATCACGCTAAGGATCACAAAAATCGGTCGAGCCGTTTCGGAGGAGTTCAAGTTCGAACACCGTGACACGAGAATTTTATATATTAGATATTTTAATGGAACTATATACATAATTAAATATTTATAGGTTTCATATATATAAAGTCTGGTCAGATCTAATCATACATAGACATATATATAACTACATATAAGTTTATATCAGTCATGTCTGATCAGATCCAATTATATATAAACTTATGCACGACTATACATGAATTTATATTAGCCATGTCTGATCAGATCTAATCATGTATAGACTTATATATGATTATATATGGGGTTATAACAGCTAGGTATGATTATATCTAATTATATATAGACTCATATATGATCAGATCTGATCATATATAGACTTATATATGGTTATAAATGGAGTTGTAACAGCCAAGTATGATCATATCTAATCATATATAGACTCGCATATGATCAGACCTGATCATACATAGACTTGTATATGATTATATATGGGGTCATAACAGCCAGGTATGATCAGATCTAACTAAATATAGACTTATATATAAATAGATCTGATCATATATAGACTTATATATGATTATATATGGGGTTATAACAGCCAGGTATCATATCTGATCAGATCTAATTATTTATAGACATATATAATCAGATCTGATCATATATAGACTTATATATGGGCTTATAACAGCCAGATATGATCAGATCTAATTATGTATGGGGTCATATATAATTATATATAATTATATATGACCCCATATATAATCATGCATGATTATACATAACTTCATATATGATTATATACAATCATATATGATCATATATATGAACATATATAATCATATATGATTAGACAAAATCTTTTTTCATCGGGATGTTGGTTAATTTTACTTCTGGCTCTCCAGAACACCACTTCACTAATGTCTCACTAATAACACTTAAGTATAATTAGCATAAATAAAATTATCGAATGTTGTTATTATACGTGGTGATCAAAAAGTTCTACGTCAATATCTCAGTCATACGACTTAAAATAGACGTGAATAGTTTCGTCATGTTGGTCGATTGCATTTATGTCATTTAAAATCTCCAGTACACTAACATTTCACTAATTAAATTAAATTATAATTAGAATAATCGAAATTATCAAATCATTTTAGTACACGTGGTAATTAAAAAGTTCCTTGTCGCTTTCCCAATCAGACGACTTTGGATCGACTTCAATCGTTCTGTCAAAACGGGATTAATATGTTGGTCAATTTTATTTTTATCTTTTCGGATCTCAATATACTTATGTCTCATTATTACTATCGAATTATAAGTAGCATGGAATTTACTAATAATAATCTAATACTATATTGGCAGTGAAAAATTCTTTGTCGCTTTCCCAGTCGTAAGACTTCGAAACAACTTCACTAGACATCAATAGTTCTGTCAAGACAGGCATGATATGGTGGTCAATTTCATTGATGGCTTTTTGGATCTCAGTACACTTATGTCTTATTATTAATATCGAATTATAATTAGCTAAAAATTTATCAATAACAATCTAATTGTATATATGAAATAATAAATACCGTGTCGCTTTCACAGTCACACGACTTTGGATCGACTTTGATACTTCTGTCAAGACAAACATGATATGGTGGTCATTTCTGTTTATGGCTTTTTGGATCTCAGTACACTCATGACTCATTATTAATATCGAATTGTAATTAGCATAAAATCTATTAATAATAATTTCATTCTATATGGGCAGTAAAAAATTCCTTGTCGCTTTCCCAGTCGTACGACTTTGGGTCGACATCAATAGTTCTGTCATGACAGGGATGGTGGGATGGTCCATTTTATCCATGCATTTTGGTAATTCGATTGTATTTATTTTTCGCGGATAATGTCAAATTAAAATGACGATGTCATTTATTACGAATAATCTTATTTTATATGGGCAATGAAAAATTTCATGTCGCATTCTGAGTCGTACGACTTCGGATCGACGTTAATAGTTTAATCTGACTCATAGAATCGAATTTTAATTACTAAAAGTTAAATTATTAATTGTTCCATTACACGTTATCATTAAAAATTCTAAGTCGCTTTCTAAGTCGTACGACTTTGGATAGACGCGGGAAGTTGGAACCACCATATTTTGAATGTATTTTTTATTAGTTTTCAAAATTTCTGAAGTTGTTTCAATTCTGTCATCATTAATTTACTCTATTGTTGTATGATATGATACGACTAAGCTATTTTTCTGATTTATATAGTGCGACGTCGCAGTGACGCGCAGTGCGACGTCGTAGTCGTCCACCAGGGTAGAGCCATTTATCATTAATAATTATACATTATTTTTTTTGCCCTGTACTTGATAAATTCCGTATAAACACCTTATTAAATCAGTAGAATCGCTGTGTAAACTCGGTAGAAATGCTGTATAAATTCAGTAGAAATACCGAATTATTACGGTAACAATGTTATATTATAACGGTAGAAATGCGGTATTATTACAGCACAAATGCCGTATTTTTACCGTAAAAATAACGTATTAATACGGTAGTAATGCCGTATAAGCTCCGTATAAACGCAGTATAAGCTCTGTAGGAATACCGTAATTAAATTTCACAAACATACCGTATAAATACGGTAAAACTACTTGTTATCGACTACGTTTATGCTCTTTTAATACAGTGTTCAAACCGTATCATAAAAACCGCGAGGGATTTCATTGATAGTCGAATCAATTGTCCCAATTTTAAATTTATTTTGATCTATGTCTTCCCATTTTTTTCGAAATCGTTCAAATGCTGGTACATTTGGTCCAGAACTTGCAGGCCAGCAAGTTTCAGTGACGGATCGGAGCACTGATTCATATATATGATGGCGACAAGAAATTTGTAAAAAATTAATTTTCAGATTTCGCTCTAATTGTAGACATGTGTCTCCTAATTTTCCTTCAACATCACATTTATAGTTAATAAATTCACCGAAAAAAATACAAAAGTAACAAATATATACCTGAGTTAACATTAGCGGTATCAAAGCTATAACGTTCACTACTATTTTCCACAACCCACGGCGGAGTGTGATGTGTGCGAAATAGCCGTTATGGCCCACCGATGGTAAAAACTGAAAATAAAAATAATAATCAAAACAAAAATATCCTTTGGAGATGCCCACAATCCCCACTGGACACACAGCTCTTCTCAGGCTGGGTTAGAAAACCGAATTGGGCGCCAGTTCATGTGCCCCCACGAACACAATTTACTCAATAATAAATAAATAAATGAAAATGAAAAATGAAAATAATAAAATCAGAGAGCAGTTTCAGATGTAGGAAAAGGATAGCAAGAAAGAGATAGTAAACAGTAAATAAACAATATAAATTAAATAAATCCCAGGTTGGTAGCCATTTATCAACCCAATATATTTAAATTTTAATATTATTTCCATCGGGTATTAACAACAATAATAATGCAAATAATAATCAGTTACTTCAAAATAAATTTTTAACCACTGGTTAAATAACGCCAACAATAATTATAAAAATGTTCGACTTGACATCACTCGCACGTGATATCAAATAAATATAAATAATTATAAATAATAATGTTGTGCACACAAATATAATTTAACCACAAATTATAATTAGATAATACGCAGAAATAATTTAATACTTTAATCAACCGTAACTATTTACCGCCAATAATAACGATCGCTGATAATAATCATAAATACCTACAGCAAAATAATGAATATTACAAATAGTATGTACGCAAATAATAATCAGTGTTCATAAATAATAATCTAATAATTGTAAATAATCAACGCAAAATAATAAGAAGTGATCACAAATAATAATTATACAAATGTAAATATTTAACAAAAGAATAAGTGATCACTGATACTAATATAAAATATTCAACTCAGAAATAATACAGAATCACTGATGATATATAAATAATTGTAAAATATTTAACTCAAATAATAATTAAATAAATGTAGATATATATATATTTACCACAAGTAATAACTAAACACAAATAATATTATCGCATTAAATCGTAAATGTTCACAGATAATAAATAAGTAGTGGTAAATATCTACCGCAAACAATAATATATTCCCAATAATATTCAAAACTATGATGAATAATAAATGTAAATATTGTTAATTATTTACCGTCAAACCATATGAACAGTCACCAATAATTATTCAATAATAAAATAATAAGCATTAATTTCCAAGTTTTGTATAAATAGTTACCGCTGGGACAAAACAAGTACGCACGTATATATATATATGTTGGACTTTACTAGTAAGTATTGCGCTCTCTCTCACTCACACGTGTGAGATATACAAATGGCCACCAACGCAGGACAAATTACACGCCAATGTATAAAGCACAAAGGTACTTACAGTCATCATCAATATATAGAACTCGTACAGGCTCCATTGGTTGCAATTTATCAATTTTTAATACTTATTGAACAACAACAAAAGATTTTACGGCCCAAATGACCAACAAATACTTTATATTTAATTAACAATTGCCAAATAGCGTTTCAAATTTTTAACACAGGCAACAGGCACACACCCTGCTCGAACAAATGCTTATCCACGTCTGACCACGGCAGCACATGTTTCTCACGCCGGCACTTCGGCCGACGCCATTTTATGACCTGTCTCACTCTGATCAATGGAAAAATATACCTGTCGCATGTTAATTTCCACAACACACCATCATAATGCATGTCTTGTTTTTCGTGTAATTTGGCCCATTCCCGACGTTAACTGACCACCCGCACATTTCAGAGCCAAATATTAATATAATTTACAGATAAATCTAGCATTGATTCATTCATAATAATAGTAAATTTATTTATAATAAGTAAATCTACCGATGCCAACTGTTGCGTTGACGTGCATGCGTCAACCAACCAAAGTAATCATAAACATATAAATAAAATGCGCAATTATTTATCCCAGCGTCTATAAAATCCATTCATATGTTTATAAAAATCAGTAAATTTTACTGATTCCGACGCAATTTACATCTAAAAATCGAACAAATAATAAAGACACAGTAATTAAAATAAAATAATGCATAAAATAATAATAATAATAATGATAATAATAATCATGTTGGAGACGTGAGAGCAGCGTGTGCTGCCATCTGTTGCCCCCTCCCGACCTAATGCGAAGATGCCGCGATATTTAAATATCGTGACAAAGCATAAATCTTTAATATATTTAACGATTTCCTATTGATTTAATGTTTCTATTATGGCTGTAGCTTGATTTTCCGCTGTCCCTGCTGTTAATTTCGGTACGCCCAGTAATTGTTCCAAATTCATTCCAGATACTACGATTGCGATTCGGTCAACTTTTTTATTACCGCAAATGTCATTCACTAATTTTCCATCCCGATGAAGAATTAAATTTTTACAACTCTCAAGATTTTTTTGTAAATCTCGTGTAAACTGTTTTCTTGCTTCTAAACGACTTCTGCAGACAGTGCTGTAACTAATATTCACTTCATCAAGATCGAATCCAAAACTTTTAGCTGCTGCTGTAAGAATATAAACTGCATTTCTATCGCTAGTGTTTGTTCTATCTAAAGCAGCAACTAATTCGGGTGTCATAAGTTTTATTTTCTTTTCCGGATTCATCTCTAGAAGTTCATCTGAAAAATTTGAGCCCAGACGTTGTAATTTATTTGAAGTGGTAGAGCCAGAAAGTTTGAATTCACCGTCATCAGTAGAACATGTAGACGAAAAATGTTGACTTAATCCTGTAGAGTATATTTAGAGAAGAATTGAGAATAAATTTATCAATTCAAAACAAAAAATAGAAAGTCTCAGTTACTGTTGAGCTCCATGTCTTCTTCGGGATCCTCTAAATTTATTTCTTCATTTAACTTAACTGGTAAAGTACTGTGTTGATTTTTTTCATTTTGATTGATCAATAATTCTTGTTGGCTTCTAGTTAATAACTGGATATCCTTTTTAGGACTGATATCGAATAATTTATCAAGGTGGTTATTAAAATTACTCCTTTTTTTTTTTCAATGGCTGACTTTTTTTTGCGAGATTTTTGAAGATTTTTCTATTTTTTAAATAAATTTTCGATTCGAGAAGTACTATACTTGGATTGTAGTACAGGCATTTCAATAGAATTCCATATTTTATTTACTTCCTCAACAACTGCCACAACACTTTGACGAATAGTCTGCCTACAAGACTTATGCTAAAAAAAAAAAAACACTCAATACTTTTCTGTTACTCGGTGATTTACGCCCACTAATTTTGCTACATTCAAAACTTACTAGATATATAGAATTTCTGGCTGTCATTGTTTACCGCTCCAACTTAATTAAAAAAAAAAAGTATTTACGAAATAAAGGACGATTATTGTAAGTGAGTTCTTCAATAGGTATTGGATTAAGGAAAAGTATAGATTCAGAAGATATTCACAATTTACTCAGAAATTAACTTCAGATTTGAAATCTCAAAGAGTCAACTTCATGTAGTACAGGATGTTCGAATTTTTTTTCGATAGATGGCGTTTAGGTTGACAACGATAAGGTTGGTAATATGCATTTGTGTTCTGACTTTGTTACTGAAATGTTGCCATACTGTGCCCTGATTAAAAAAAATGATTGAAAAGTATTTAAAATGATTTATTTTTTAATCATTTTAAATACTTTTTAATCCTTCAAATCATTTCTAATCCTGTCTCTTATGGACATTTAACGTGTAAAATCATTTTTAATCATTTTTTTTAATCAGGGTGACCGCAAAAAATTCAAAATAAGTCTGGACGGTCTAAACTATAAAATTTAAAGTAATTATTGTTTAACAAAAATTAATTGTACAGTTGTGATCATGTTTCTAACACAATCTTTATATAAATCGATTCGGGTATGAGTGATAAATATTTCACTGGTATAATAAACTTGTTAAAATAGTAATTTTGGTTGTAGCTGAATTTTATTCAAAGTAAATTTAGTAAAAAAAGTTATCATGAATGTGATACACACAGAAATTGATAATTTTAATGAAAAACTATTTATTGAACATATCAATTGATCATAAAGTAAGGAATTTAAATTGATGATTTTGAAGCCTTTTTGTAATAAATGAAATTTATTACAGAGCCTTTATTTGATAATTTTTCGTGAGAGTAATAGTTTTCGTAGAACACCGGTTTGAACGTTAATTCTTAAAAAGTCATCAACTTCAAATGCCTATTACTTCTGAACCGTTCATTTTAGAGCTTTTGAGCTCCTGAGCAATGTTGTAAAGCATAAAATTTCCAACAAAAATGTTTATGACTCAAATTTTTTCCTCAACTTTAAATGAAGTTATAGGATTTCTTATAAAAAAAATAAAATTCCCAAGCTATTAGCATGGGAAAATTCGCAGAGCGAGCACCACCTTTTAAAGTTGGAATAAAAAATTGTCCTTCTGACAGGATTTTTTTTTCAATATGTAGAAACTTTTTTTGCAACCGCCGAAAAAAAAAAAAATATCGATTTTTATTGAAACACCCTAATATATATATATATATATATATATATATATATATATATATATTGTCACGAGATATTCCCGGCTGGGAATCCAACCAGCGAGAATTCTCTGTGTAATTAAATTATGGCTTACCTGCAGTACCCGTTGGACGCCAGGTAATTTTTGGAGAGAATTACCAAACTCGCGACGCGGAAAATTGCTAATGTGGAGGGTTCAGGGAAAACGAGCTTCCTAGACGGCGGGAGGAGTTGGGTCTGGATATCTTACCGGCTATTACTGTCAAAGCAATTAGTTCAACACCACAGAAGAATTTTTATTGAAAAAAAAAAACAAACGTGACAACACTTTACTCAAAGAAATATATACGCAGTCCGCAACAGTATACTTAATACATTGTTTCGCATAATCACCCAAAAAAAATATACATACTAAATCATTCCACGCGGCACACTGATCATACAACGCGCATTCAAAGGTAATTACTGTCCAGAGAGCCGCTCAACTGATTATTACTTCTTAGAATTAGTCTGTCAAGACGCGAAATTAATGTTGCACGCAATCAACAACAATAAATCAAAAAGAACGATATGAAATCCGTTATTTGTGACTTATAGCATTTACAAAAAAAAAACTTAACAATTCATAACTTGTTGCGCAATTATTATAATAATAATAATAATATAAACTAAAGTTCGCGACTTATTTTATAAAAAAAACTCAATTAAACTTCCTACGAAATAAAACTAAAAAAAAAAAAAATAAATAACAGAAATAAATAATATAATTTTCTAATTATATGCTATAAAATTATATCAATAATTCCAGGTTTTCACCCACGGTTAGTAAAACAATTAGTGAGTATCTTAAGTTTTAACTTGCTATAATAAATCCGCTTAACTCGATTACTCGCGATAATAATCAACACAAATCTCGGTAACGTTTTGTTTTTTTTTTTTTTTTTTTAAACACAATTATACGTCATCCCGCGACAACCGCGTGACACTCGAGGACTCTGGCGTGACAAAAAAAAATAAAATAGAGTTTTATTCTAATACCAGAAAAAAAAAAATATCATATAGACACAAAGAAAACTAATAATAACAATCTCCACGGTCACAACCAAAATTACTCTCCACTAATACAACTACTGGGAGTATGTCAACCGATGAGCGCAATGCAAACTTCCACTCACCCGATATTCTGGTCGCCACGTGGATGAGATGATATTGTCCAGCCCTCGACGATCCTGGATGTGATGATGTCGCGGATCCTTCCGACTCGCGGCAACAACCTGGCCTCAAAACTCTTGCGATGCACACGCGGTTTGGTGACGGAATCACAAATTTTACTTGCCTACGCGGCACTTGACTAATTATTCAATATTTAGTATTGGTTTCCGCTTTGTTTTTAAAATTGTTTACACTAAATTGCCTTCGCGGCACTCGAATGATTATTCAATAATTATTTTTTTATTAATAAAGACAGTGCAGGGCAATATGATGCAATTCGCGGCAATAACAAAATCAAACACGTGTTGTTAGCAACAGGCTTCCACCAAAGATGGCTGCAACACCTCAGACAACGTGGGTCTCACACGCGACTCCCCACTCCATTGCCCAGTTCAGCCGCTGCCTCAGAGATGGCGCCAGCGGTACCATAAATTGTTCTATACTGAACCTTCGAGTCCATGGCTCGGGTTGATGGCGCGCGTGCTCTCGCGTTTGAAACTCGAACTGCTAGTGGCTTACAGGCTGACGGTTGTTGGTTTTGCTGCGAGTTTTCCCTTGCCTTATCCGCGGGTCTTCTTGGACTGATTGCGGCTCGTCTCCCTCGATGATCGTGGTCCCCTTCCGGTGGGTGAGTTGGAAGTTTGTCCGGCTACTTAATAACTAATTCTTAATAACTAACTTAACTTAACAATAATTAATCTCCACCTACCAGAGTCTTCGGGGATCGTTGCTGGAAACCTGTTACTAGTCGCGTTTTCTTACCTGAGACTCCCCATCACTCCCGTGTGCCTCGCAGGTCCTAATTAATATCATCAGTACTCTAATAAAAATACAAAAAAACAATGCCCTGAATTTATGCGAACGCGTGGGATTCGCCGAGGACTGGACAACTCCAGATGTCACAATATATATATATATTTAGTGGTTGAGGTGATAATATAAATTATTAAAACCAACTAATTAATTTAAACAAATGTTTTATTTAAATAAACGGAAAAATAACACAGTGATTGTAAGTATACAGTAAAGTAAAAAGCCTGGATGCGTGTGTACAATCCCACAGCCTATTATTAATTGTCCCCACCAATGTGGTAGAGATGGATAAAAATGAAATAATCGATGTTCGACGGAAACTGTCGAATTTTATCGATCGCGTCACCTAGTAGCAACGCTACATATATATATATATATATATATATATATATATATATATATATATATATATATATATATATATATATATATGGGCAGATTCATTACTTTTTGACGAAAGTGTGCGCGCGTAAGTCTATGATTTGATCGCCGTTTTTTTTTTTCAAAAGTAGGTTGAAAAGAGAAAAAGATCCTGAAAATTTCAGCCCGAAGTGATCAAATTCAGCCGCTGGGGAACTTTTTGAAATTTGAAAAATATCGTCAACATAAGGAAAGACGAATTCAAGATCACGAGTGACCTCGTCAATGAATCGTTGAAACGTTTGAGCTGCGTTTTTAAGCCCAAACGTCAGAAATTTGAACTCGAATAACCCGAACGGTGTGATGATCGCCGTTTTCGGCACGTCCTCCGGGGCGACGGGTATTTGCAAAAATGCCTTTGCAAAATCGACGACTGAAAATGTACTTTTACCGTGCAAAAGTGTGGCAAAGTCGTCAAGATAACGTAACGAGTATTTATCGATTAAGGTTCGATCGTTGAGTGGACGGTAATCACCGCAAGGCCTCCATTCTCCGGACTTCTTCTGCCCTAAGTGAAGTGGTGAAGCCCAGGCGCTGTTGGATGGTCTGCAAATACCTTCCTCGATCATTTTACGGAACTCTGCTTGTGTGATTTTCAACTTATCTGGAGCCAGACGTCTTGCTTTGCACGAAACTGGCGGGCCAGGTGACGTTCGTATATGATGAACAGTTGAATGTTTTTTAGTTTGACGCTGAGTAGCGTCAGGTCGTGTAATATCGGAAAATTCTCTTAATAATTCCATATATGCAGAATTGCCATCGACTGCTCTAATATTTGTTTCTGCCGATGTCGTGTGAGAATTTCCGGGTGTCAATAAACCGGTGATGCCATCACGAAGGCATTTTCGTTTTAGGTCGACTAGTAAGTCATAATGACTTAGGAAGTCTGCACCTATGATCGGTTTAGTGACGTCAGCGATTATAAAATTCCATGAAAAATCACGGTGAAGTCCAAGGTTCAATGTTATAGATTTTAGACCATAGGTTTGAATTATCGAGCCGTTTGCAGCATACAATTGATAACCTATTGGTGTACTGATTGATTTCAGCCAGCCACGCGGAAAGACGGACAAATCGGAGCCGGAATCGACAAGATATTCCGTTCCTGTAGTTCGGTCTCGGATAAACAGGCGGCGAGAAATCGATTGAGAATCATTAGCCGCCTCTACTGATTTTCGTTTGAGTTTCCCTGCCATTTGCAGCCGGGAATGCACGATCAGGCATTTTTACCGTGCTTGTAATGGTACCAACAGAAGTCAAACTTCTTCGGTACACGTGATCGTGATTGACTGCGAGATCTCGATCGACCACGTTTCACTGTCAAGTTTTTTACTCGATTCGTCAATTGCGCAATTTCTCTGCGCAGCGCGGCAATTTCGCCGGGCTCGGCGGTTGATGGTTGAATCGCTGTAGCAGCGGCAACTTGAGGTTTGAGCGATAGACGCTCAACCATACGATCAGCTGACTCGGCGAGTTTATCAAGCGTTGAGTCGCTGATTGCTTCAAGACATACTTGAATCTCATTAGGCATGTGCGAAAACTAACGTGCTTTAATAATAGCGTCATCAATGCCGGGAACTAGTGTACGCAGATGACGTAGATGTTGCGAAGGAGTTCGGTCGCCAAGTCTCTCTCTGTCGAGGAGCTGAGAAATCCGTGCTTCTTCGGATCTCGTGAAGCATTTTATTGAAGCGGCTTTTAAATCGCTGTACGGCGTGTTTGCTGGAGGATTGATGATGGTTTCTTGTACTTCAGCAGCTATGCGGGTTTCAAGCAGCGGTATCACCAGGTCAAATTTGGCGCGTTCTGTTGCTACCTGATATGTTGCAAATTGCGCCTCAACCTGCGTAAACCACAGTTTCGGATTCTCCGTACTAAACTGGGGTGCTTTGATGTTCACGGCCATATTTAATTTAACTGACGTAAATGACGATGATCCCGATAAATTAGATTTAAACGTGTCTTCGTCAGATGACTCAGATTTTATTTTCTCGTCGCCGTCGATTTTCGAGTCTGACATCACCTACTGAAAATGTCTTTAATTGGGTATTGTGCTACCGAAGATTATCGATGACGCACGGCTCAGGAATGTGCAGCCGGCAAATCGGCCTAATCCTCGATGGTATTTTCGGCAACGGAAAGAAAATTATACGCGACACTGCACGAAAAATTAATTACAATTTTTTTTATCACAGCTCGCGAAAACTTTTACCACTATTCGATTCGCACTAAAGGTCCCTCGAATCAACACTGATGCGGCATAACGTCCATAAGATGCCCAGCAATGCACCAGCGGTGATAAAAGAATAAAAAAACTGCACAATGATAACAAAAATCACTGCACTAATTAATTCAAAAATAAATTCACATAAAAATAACTGTGAGTACAAAATCACGGTCTTGCCGATTAAACGGCAACGCGACAAAATATTCGCGGGAAAACAACACGAGAACTCGCGAAATTTTTGCACACTGTGTAATACACGTGTTCGACGCTTCCCTTAAAAAGAGATCACGTCGGGGTCACCAATTTAGTGGTTGAGGTGATAATATAAATTATTAAAACCAACTAATTAATTTAAACAAATGTTTTATTTAAATAAACGGAAAAATAACACAGTGATTGTAAGTATACAGTAAAGTAAAAAGCCTGGATGCGTGTGTACAATCCCACAGCCTATTATTAATTGTCCCCACCAATGTGGTAGAGATGGATAAAAATGAAATAATCGATGTTCGACGGAAACTGTCGAATTTTATCGATCGCGTCACCTAGTAGCAACGCTACATATATATATATATATATATATATATATATATATATATATATATATATATATGGGCAGATTCATTACTTTTTGACGAAAGTGTGCGCGCGTAAGTCTATGATTTGATCGCCGTTTTTTTTTTTCAAAAGTAGGTTGAAAAGAGAAAAAGATCCTGAAAATTTCAGCCCGAAGTGATCAAATTCAGCCGCTGGGGAACTTTTTGAAATTTGAAAAATGTTGATTTTTTAGTCATTTTTAAAAATTCATACCTCAGCTCCTACACGGAAAAAAAATTCTAATTAAATTTACGATAATAATATCGTAATTTGTCCTATTCATTATTGTAGTGGTAGACTAGACTTTCAAAATCATAATTTTTACGATGTAGCGTTGGAAATTTCACTTAAGAAATAATACTTCAGACAAATAATACGAAGTTTTAAGCTCTTTAATATAAATTACGATGTGAATATCGTAAAATTTGAAGAGAAATTTTAAATAAAAGAATAAAATAATAATCGTTCGGACGTTGGATTCGAACCCAAGTCTTTTCGAGTGCGAAGTGTCCGACGCCTTGGACCACTCGGCCACCGAAGATCCTACACTTTAGATGGTTTTTATGGTCTATATAAACAATTTGAATAAAAATTCATAAGTCATGAGAGCGCCTCTTGCGGAGGACACCGTTAATATTTAAAAATTACGATACAACATCGTAATTTTTATAGCTTACATCGTATTATGACAGAGGCACCACTGTAATATTTATTTCACTTAAAAGTACATAGAAAGATAAATATAGGAAAAAATATAGTTTTTGAATTGTAATTGTTATTTCTTTTTTTTTTACGATGTTAAATTGTTATTTTTGAAGTAGTTTTTAATCCTAATAAAAAAAGGCCATTCGGCAGCCGAAATGGAAGTAGATTTCTCATTGTTGAATTTTTTTTACTGTTCAAATGAAAGCTTATAATAAAATAAATTTTTTTTTTTACATTTTCTTAAAAATTCTCGAGATGATAAAACAAAAAAATCAAAAAATTATAAGTATAATGCCAAAAATTGATGCTAACTAAATGAACTTCAGAAGAATTTTTGATGATAATGCACTATATGTTTTGATTTGACGTTATTTAAAGATCCGTATGCATATATTCAAACTATCGGACCAATGGTATTCCGGACCCTATTCGAAAAATTATGATAGATTATGGTTTTAATGTTCGAGAATTCTACCATAAAGACAAAGGCGATAATTTGCTTTCAATAAAATTTACTAATAAAATATTCTAAAATTAAAAATTGATTGTGATACATCAAAGTGTCATACTTGAAATTAGTACTAATATTTGAAATAAGAAGCCTATTAGAATATCAAACGACGAGTAGATATAGTTAATATTTTCATCATAACTAATGTTAATCTTGTTATTGATCTATCCTATCATTTATACTCTGTCGATAAAATAAAATTGTATATACCCACTGAATTGAGATGTTTAGATTTTATAAGTGTCAAACTGCGATAATATAAATTTAAGTAGCTCCATGAATGTACTAAGAAGTAGGAGAACTAATGCAATAGCAAAATTTCATTGAATGAATGGTAAAATAAGTAATTTCAGTGGTCTAGGCATATATCGCGTTACAGATGCCATAAGGGCATATACCGGCAAAAGGTCCTGGTGAAAAGCCATAAGGGCATATAAAAAATTTTTTTTCGGTAATCGACGTAGTTTTGTCCGAAATGTGGAGAAATGCTAAAAAAAAATTTTATATGCCCTTATGGCTTCCGTGACCCACTTCGGATGCCAGAAGGGCATAGCAAAAAAATTTTTTTTCGGGAATAGATGAATTTTCATCCGAAATGTGCAGAAATGCAAAAAAAATATTTTATATGCCCTTATGGCTCCCGGAACCCACCTCGGATGCCATAAGGGCATATAAAAAAAATTTTTTTTTGGGAATCAACGTACTTTTGTATGAAACGTGTAGAAATGCAAAAAAAAAAATTTTCGCCTAACTAAAAATTTTCTTGGACTTAAAAAAAATAACAGAACTTTTTTTATATGCCCTTATGGCATCCGAGGTGGGTCCCGGGAGCCATAAGGGCATATAAAAAAAATTTTTTTCGGGAATCGATGTATTTTCGTCCGAAATGTGCAGAAATGCAAAAAAAAAATTTATATGCCCTTATGGTTCCGGGGTGCCATAAGGGCATATAACTTGTTATATGCCCTTATGGCATCTGTAACGCGATATATATTGGCATGAAATTTAAAGCTTATTCGAAGAGCTTTCAGATGAATTCGATATAAAGTCGATAAGTTATCACATTCAAAAGATATTAAAGGAAGAATAAGTAAAAATATGAATTTTGGGTATTTTGAAAATTTTGAAATGCTATAACTTCTAAACTAATCGACCGATTGAGCTCATTTTCAAACTCGAACAAGGTAGTCACCCACAAAATACGTATACTAAGTTTCAAGGTGATCGGTTCGAAATTGTAGCTATAATCAAAGTGAAAACCTGCATAAAATTAGTTTCTACAACATTTTGTAAATGTTCAAAACCATTTATCTATTAGAAAAAATGGTCAAATCAACAAGCTGTATAGTCAAAATTGTAGGCAATCGTACGAGCTTTCACATAGAACAAACGAAAATAAGCAATCTCTTTCCGTTTAGAAGTTACATCCAGTTAAAGCAGCAAACAAATTTTTTTTGAAAATTTTACAAAATTTTAATTAACTATAACTGCTAAACTTATTGGCCGAATTGGCTCATCTTCGAACTCATCCAAGGTAATCGTCTATAGAATAAGTATACTGAGTTTTATTAAGATCGGTGTAGAATTGTAGACGCTATCGTTGGAGAACGGCGCGTTATATTATATATACATATATATATATATATATAAATACATATATAAACTTTTGAACAAAATGTATTTTCTGACTCAGCTCGTCGAGCTGAGTTGAGATATAGCAAAATTTTTCGAAAATTCCATTATGAGGACAAATACAATAGTTAGATTTCTATGAAATCTACTAAAAGTCTTTGTTAAAATTACGATGTTAAATAGTAAAAAATATAACCCACATAGGTAATTTTGAAATTGACGCTAATAAAAGTCTAGTCCACGATTACGATATTAACATCGTAAATTTTGCTAGAATTTTCTTTCCGTGTATATAACTTAGAGCTTAAATCTAAACGGCATTTTTCTCTTTCAACATTATATTTTCCAGAAAAAAATACCTCATTGATTTGAATTTACTTCTGGCCTAGCTGTGGGCTTCTAACTGAGCTCCTGTTTGAATCATTTTTTTCCAATTTTCAAACCCTCGCGGATTCGGAGTTACTGTAAAATCACAGTGAAATCATAGTGAAATCAATTTTACCGTAAGTTTACTGTGTATTGACGGTAATTTCATAGTGAATTCAGTCATTTTGTGCCATTTCGTCACTGTGGTTCTGTAGTAATTTTACAGTAATTTTATGGTAGTTCCGTTGTGATTTCACTTGTGATTCTTTCGTAGGCTTACGATTAATTTACCATAGTTTCATGATAATCTTACTGTCGATGAACTATCGATTTATGGTAACCCGACAATGGTAACACTGAGGCTTTATCATGGATTTGCAGTAAGTTTATCGTGGTTTCACTAAGAATTCACTGTGATTCCATAGTAATCTGATGGTGTTAACTCTGCGGCTTCACAATAGTTTCACAGTCAGTTCATAGTGGTTTTACCATGATTTTACTGTGATCCCATGGAGACCTAGTAGTATTAGCACTGTGACTCTATGATATTTTCACAGCAAATTATTAGTGTTTTCTCCATGATTTAACTCTACGTTGATAGTGATCTGATACGGTACATCTATCATTAATCCAATTTCAAAATCAAAATTTGAATTTTTAATGTCATTAATCGATAGAAATGAAATTAAAAAAAAAATAATATCAATTATTTTATAAATGCTCCTATAATTATTTGTAAGTTTAGCGAATATTTGGGCACATATGTATTTTATTTAATATAAATTTAGCTATTTTAGGAATTTCCGAGCGAAACTTTATCTGTATTTATCTTATTTAGTTAATTTTATAAAAGCCTAAGACGGTAAAATTCTTCAGAATTATGAAAAAAAAAAAATAATAATAAATAAATAAAAAAATTGAATAACTTTTTTTTCAAAACTGTATAAATTAAATTTAAACTATTGCAAAAATTAAAGAGAACATCATTTAGATTAATATTTCAATAGTAAATATTTATTATTTATCATAATTTAAAATAAAATATTCTTAAATTAAGAAAACTTGATGATTTACAAATGAAGACAAAAATTTTTTTTTATAAATATCGAATTCTTTTAATTTTATAGTATTCAATAAAATAATTTTTCTTATAGCTTAGTCTTGAGTATATATAGTATTGAATAGCATCAAGTAACAGATTAAATATTTAGTTCTAAATGCGTGTGGTGGCCGAGCGGGCTAAAGTACATGACTTAAGCTGCTCTCAATCGAAGGGTCGGCAGTTCGAGTCCCATCATACGTTGAAAAGAATGAAAATTCCTTCTTTACCGAGGGTAAAGAAATAGCATTTTATCCTCCAGAGCAATTACATGAAGTCGTACAAAAAGATAATATATATTTTTTTAAACAAGAAAAATCATTTATTGAAAAACCAAGATTAGGATTATTGTTGCTATTATAATATTATTATCTTCTTTTAATCAATAAATATAGAATCTCAATATTGCCCCTAAATCTCGATAAAAACTAAGCAGATCCAGGAATAAATGATTAAGAAATCACAGTAATATTACTGTCAACTCACAGTGATATTGTTGTGATTTCACGAAGAATCTATAGTAAGACTGCTGTGAAATCACTATATGATGACGGTATTATTACCGAGAAAGCATGACTGAAACACTGCAGATCCAGGATAAACTGATAGTGAAATCACTGTAAATACACAGTAATACCACTCTCAACTTACAGCTATACTACTGTAAATTAACTGTAATGCTATTGTGATTCTACTATGAATCGATGGTGAAATCATCATAAAATTACCATCGGATGGTAATAAAATCACAGTAAGCAAATGGCACAAAATCACAGTGATTTCACTGTCATTTCACCATGGGTTCACTATCTTTCCACTATGATCTCACCGAAATTTCACCATGATTTCGAAGTAATTCCGAATCCGTGAGGGAAGCGCTCTCAAATCTACAATTTTTGAAGTAAAGGGATAATCAAGAGCTCCAATTTTTCGTTAAAGTATGCTCTATTAATTCCGTTTTTATTTTTCGCTGATTTCTGCTATGTCTTCGACATACAGCCGCATAAAGCCAATCAATTTCTTAAAAATCGCTGTTTTTAGTCACCCACTTTTTTTTTGCTATCAACTCGAAATCTTTCAAGAATTTCAGGATTACACATTATTCTATTTTTAAATAGCCCTGAAAATCATAACTTTGGTTTTGACCTTGTTTCGGAGCTATGAATTTTTGAAATTGTCGAATTTTCAACTTTATATGATGGTTTTCGGACTTTTATCATCACCCGAGTCGAAATATTAGACGTAAGTTGAACGTTCTTAACGTTTTCAACGTCATTTGAACGTTCTTAACGTTTTAAACGTAAATTGAACGTCTTTAACGTTTTGAAAGTAAATTGAACGATTTTTTTGTATTTTGGTTCATAAAGAATTGGTAATTTCATGAGTTATGATTTAAATCAAACTAAATTTAGTTTAATGATAACATCAATTACTTTATTTCAATATTTGTAATCACAATTTTCATCACCTTGATATCATAATATATGAACAGATATACATATGGGGCATTCCATGCCAAATCACCGAGGTTTCGGCCCGACCCCCTTCGATTTCGCTGAAAATTTTTTATCATTTTCTACCCTACCAAAGACATTTTCCTGAATTTTTTCAGATTTTTTTACCCAACCCAAAAAAAGTTACGAATTTTTGAAAAAAAAACGCTCTTTTTTTTTCAAATTGCTGTAACTTTGACACAAATTGACATTTTGGCACTTTTTTTTTTTGAAAAATTTTGTTTTTAATTGTAGTTTTCAGAAAAAAATACAAAAAATTTTTCGGAAGTCACGATATATAAAATATTTCAGTTTTTTCAATAAAACCGTAATTTTTTCGAAGTCGGAAACCTTCGATTCTCAATTTTTTTGTCTCAAAAAAAACTTCAACCAAGACAGTATTGGACCCCGCCATTCCCATTTTGTGCCGACTTTCCTTTACATTTTTTTTTTTCGATTGAAATTAAAAAAATTTCTAAATTTGGCTTATTTTTTATGACTTTGCGCTGAAGTTTCTTTGGATTGTTTTTAAAAGCTCAGAAGTTGAATAAAATTGGACAATAACAACCGTAAAGTGTATTAGGGGCAAGAATTGATTTTTTCGGAAGAAAATTCCCAATTTTGAAATACAGTGAAACCTAAACCTACAATTAACCTTCTCACTAAGACAATTTATAGATAAACTCAGAAAAATATCGATAGCCTTATAGACAATTTTAGATCAAATTGAACGGAATATAGTATAGTACCGGATATCTCAACTGGTAGAGCACTCGGCGCGATACCGACATGGTCTAGGTTCGATTCTCAGTTCGGGCTATCGATATTTTTCTGAGTTCATCTATAAATTGTCTTAGTGAGAAGGTTAATTGTAGGTTTAGGTTTCACTGTATTTCAAAATTGGGAATTTTCTTCCGAAAAAATCAATTCTTGCCCCTAATACACTTTACGGTTGTTATTGTCCAATTTTATTCAACTTCTGAGCTTTTAAAAACAATCCAAAGAAACTTCAGCGCAAAGTCATAAAAAATAAGCCAAATTTAGAAATTTTTTTAATTTCAATCGAAAAAAAAAAATGTAAAGGAAAGTCGGCACAAAATGGGAATGGCGGGGTCCAATACTGTCTTGGTTGAAGTTTTTTTTGAGACAAAAAAATTGAGAATCGAAGGTTTCCGACTTCGAAAAAATTACGGTTTTATTGAAAAAACTGAAATATTTTATATATCGTGACTTCCGAAAAATTTTTTGTATTTTTTTCTGAAAACTACAATTAAAAACAAAATTTTTCAAAAAAAAAAAAAAGTGCCAAAATGTCAATTTGTGTCAAAGTTACAGCAATTTGAAAAAAAAAGAGCGTTTTTTTTCAAAAATTCGTAACTTTTTTTGGGTTGGGTAAAAAAATCTGAAAAAATTCAGGAAAATGTCTTTGGCAGGGTAGAAAATGATAAAAAATTTTCAGCGAAATCGAAGGGGGTCGGGCCGAAACCTCGGTGGTTTGGCATGGAATGCCCCATATACAGTGTTAAAGATAGAAGAATGAAATTGAAAAAAATTTTTTTTCAAAATACGAATTCTTTATTTAAGAGCCAGAAAATCGGACGACAAAATTTAAGCGAATTGACGTGATTATAAACTAGGAGTACAAAATCGATGAAAAAAATTTTTTGGTATGCTTATGTTTTTTTATTGGAAGTATAAATAGGTTTTAGTTTTATGATAAATATGGTTTCAATTTATGATACTCCAATCTACGTTCAAAACGTTAAAAACGTTCATTTTACGTTTAAAACGTTAAGAACGTTCAATTTACGTCTAATATTTCGACTCGGGTAGCTTTATAATTCCACGGTATCAATTGTTACTTTGTTGAAATTTTACAGTAAAGAAAGAAGCAAATGGTTTCGTTATAAGTAAAAATAAATATTCAAGACGTCTGGTTTTTTTTCTATGTGTCAAATTATTAACACATTCATGTTTTTTTTTATTTGTTTTAAAAATGTATTCATGCCCATGAAATCTGTGTGTGTGCTGAACATAAAAATGTCAAGCTAAAAGTATCGGCTCTGACAAATAAATTTGAATACTGAGATTCAATTGCTGCTTCTGTTTGCAGTTTTGATAATAGCGAATGCATGTTACACCAATGTAAAAACTGCCATGGAATAAAAGTAATAAAGGATTGGATTGATGAGCCGAATTTTAATTTGCAACAGGACGTCATTAATTACTCTGGCCTACACTCATTTTGGTGTCTAAGATTTTAGACCTAATTTTGGGTATATTTTGCGAGCTGATACGAGAAAACTAGTCACATTTTTCATATCAGCTCTTGTTCATGAGAAAAAAGAAGAATACATATTTTAAAAAAAATATTAATTTACTTGGAAATTATACATTAAGAAAACTTTTTTTGAGTGATTTTCTTGAGTGAAATTGTCCTGGGAAGTCACGCAAGATTCCTTAGCAATAATCAGCCATCATATGAATATCCCATCTGCCTTGGTACCTGTGCTCCATTGCTTTTATATCCTGGTGGAAACGTTCACCTTGTTCTTCGCTAAAATCTGCTAAATTATGTCCAAAATGATAGATATGATTATGCAGGTAGTGCACTTTCAAGCTCATATTACAGCCTAAATTTTTGAAGTTCAGCAGCATTTCTTCGACTAACTGTTTGTAGTTATCTATTTTAGAGTTACTAAGAAAGTTTTGTGTAACAACGACAAAAGATTCCCACGCAAGTTTTTCTATTTCAGTCATAGAAGCTTCAAATTTCGTACAACTTTTAATTAGTTGACGTATCTGAGGCCCATCAAAAATTCCAGCCTTTAATTTCTCAGTACTCAATCCAGGAAATTTTTGAGAAAGAAACTTGAAGCATTGACCATTTTGGTCAAGAGCTTTGACAAATGGTGTCATAAGCCCTAGTTTTATGTGCAAAGGTGGAAGAATGATTTTTTCTCGCGGAACTAAAGGCTGGTTTATGACATTTTTTTCACCAAGAACAAGATTTCTGGTAGGCCAGTTTTTTTGAGTCCAATGACTAGATCTAGCTTCACTATCCCAGAAACAAATAAAACAAGGATATTTTGTATAACCACTCTGTTGGCCCAACAAAAAATTGACCATTTTCAAGTCGACACAAATTACCCAAACATGTTCAGAATATTTTATTTTTTCTAGAAGAACTAGAATTACCTTGTATTCTTCTTTCATAGATGTAGAATGGGCGAGTGGAATAGGGGCATATTTACTACCATTGTGTAAAAGGACTGCTTTGAGACTTCTTTTACTGCTGTCGATAAAAAGACGCCAATCACTTGCATGTTAAGTCCAGGCCCATGAAAGTCATCAAGCCGTTCACATCATGACAAAATACAGAATTTTCATTAGAAAAAAAAAATTGTAGTAAGTTAGATTGCCAATTTCAATACCAAAATATACAGAATACAAGCGAATTACCGTGTCATTAATCGGTTTCCGTTGATCTTTCATTATATACTCACCGCATATGTAACAAAACATATCAGGATCGTTAATGCAACTTCTTGACTTACTTGCCATTATATACTTATACGATTAATGTCATAAAAGTAGTCCTAACATGGACTGATTTTGGATAAAACCGTAAAAAATTTAAAATGAGACCTGTAGGTAAACCAGAGCTGTCAGCTGACATCTAGTGGCAGCAATGTAGTTCATACTACCTACCTTACTGACTACAGATGCGAACAGAGCTGCACCAAAACAAATTTTTTTTTTTTGTAGGCCAGTGTTATAAACATTGGGACACAACAGGAAGTAGAGCTTATCTAGTTGATTATACGGATACTAGAAGCAACTTTTTAGATAATCTATTTTCTGATGTGTGGAATTTAACTATACATTCGCACATTGCAGATTCTCAGAAAAAGTACTAAGATGATTGTAAAAAAAATTGCAGCCTGATACTTGTATAATTATAATGGATTTTGCAGAGAATTACTCATTCATTCTACAACGATCAGTGCAAGCTTTTTATTACAACAATTCACAAGCTACAATCCATCCTTTCTGTTTATATTATAAAGATCTTGGTAACGAAGAGAAGAAACAACCGGAGCAACTTAATTTTTGTGTATTAAGCGATACAAAAGACCATTTCGCTTATACAATTCACGCATTTCGAAATAAATTGATACAAGTTTGGAAAAATGATTTTCCAAGGATTGAAAATATTATTTATTTTTCCGATGGAGCGCCCAGTCAATATAAAAATAAGTATGATTTCAAAGAGTTAATAAAAATGAAAATACTAGTATTAGTTAATGATTCAATTTTTCTTAACAAAAAAAAATTTACTCTGGTATGACTTATAAAATGTAATAAGAGCTTTTTTGGTTGTTTATACAGAAACAATTTGATTAATATTTGCAACCACGAAAAAGATTTTGGACTTAAAGTAATCTCCTACAATTTTTCCGCTACAAGTCATGAAAAAAGTGTTTGTGATGGTATTGGAGCACTTGCAAAACGAACAACTATGAGACACTGCATACGATCTCCACCAATAAAGCAAATAACTAGTCTATTAGAAGTGTATGAGTTTATACCTAAAGAGCTAAAAAGCATCAGGTAAATATGAAAATGAAAATTTAGCATCTATATCAATCTATCATAAAACTATTAATAATTATTATTCATAGAGCCTTATGGGTTTCTGGCACTGAGGTTCAAAAGAATCAAAGGAACCTAAGAAGGAAATTTGACAACGTTTCAACGGTAAAAGACACAAGATTACATACAAGACCAGTAATAATCATTGGCTGTACAGTAGGATGAGCCAAAAAAACTAACCTATCGAATTGATGTCTTAAAAAGGACTTATATCGAGAAAAATATTCTCCCATTGGGCAAAATTTTTAGCTCAATTTTAGAAGGTGTCGGTAGCCATTTGATATTTTCTATTTAAATAACATGCAAAAAAATTTTTTTTGATTAAAAATATTATAACTTTTGAACCGTGTGCGATAAAAATTCGGCTCAGAAATATTCTTGTATGGTATTAAATTTCTTTGTAAAGAGTCCTGGGAGTCGAATTCGTGAACTTGATATGTCGTATACTAACAGGCCATCAAAGTCTAGAGTAAACAGAATCGTATAAATTTAAGGCTTTATTATTCAAAATATCAATACTACGAGAAAATTTGTTCTACATGTAGTGTAATGAAATCACCAACGATATTCACGTTCTATCAGATAATATTTTGTTATCGATTACAATAAAAGAGAAGTATTTGGAAAATTCAAATAAAGCCTTAAATTTGTATGATTGTGTTTACTCTAGACTTTGATAGCCTGTTAGTATACGAAATATCAAGTTTACAAATTCGACTCCCGGGACTTTCTTTTAAGAAATTTAATGCCCTACAAGAATATTTTAAAGCCGATTTTTTGTCACACATGGTTCAAAAGTTATAATATTTTTAATCAAAAAAAATTTTTTTGCATGTTATTTAAATGGGAAATTTCAAATGGCTACCGACACCTTCTAAAATTGAGCTACAAATTTTGCCCAATGGGGGAATTTTTTTCTCGATATATAGGTCCTTTTTAAGACGTAGATTCGATAGGTTGTTTTTTTTTTGGCTCATCCTACTGTACAGGTACATTTGAAACATCATAAGTAATAAAAGAAATACTTTAAAAATATAAAATAGCACTGAAATTTACAGGTTATTACGTGCACAATGAAATACAATTGACGAAACTGGATTATAATGGGACAGGCATAAGTTATGTGGCAGGAAAACCATATTTTCAACATTTTTTGATTGCATTAAAATTTTTAAGGCTATCAAATTATTGGAAGAAATGGTCGAAATATAATGTTTGAAGTTACAAATTGAAGCTTATTAGACTAGCTTTCAAATACTTTCTACGGAAATCGTTAAGATCTGATAAGAATTGTAGACGCAATCGTGTCCTCAAAACTGCGTTATATCCCATATACATATAGTCATATATATATAGTCATCCTAGTTATTTATATTTTAATGCCGAGATCTTGAAAAAATAGTGTTCTGACCAATTGCATGAGCTGGACATTTACGTTAATGATCACTTACGTTAATGATCATTCACGTTAATGATCACAAACTCTATTACGTTAATAATAATAAAATTTTTTTCTCATTAAATTTATTCGTTTTGTCTCTGCATGGGCCAGCTCTGGCAAGCAAACATGGTTCAGGGCTGGCAACCAGACTTGGCATGGTGTTATCATTCCAGACTTCTACCAAGGCTGAAAAAAAAACTGGCTTACAAGCATGGTCCACAGTTGTACATAGTTTAACCAAGCCTGGGCCCGTCGTACTTTCCTCTCTGGGAGTAATAAATAGAAATTTAAAATAAAAAATTTTGTAAAAATTAGAGGATATCAACATTTTTAAAAATTTTTTTTTAAATTTCTAATTCCAAAATCTTTATCAAAAAACTTGAAATACTTTTTGTCTATTTTTTTTCTCTAAAATCCATTTAAAAACGGAAATTTGAAGAAAAAAAACAGTCAAAGGGCATAGCCGGATTGATATGGGAATTTTGCCCCCTTAAACAAATTTTATATATTTTATATCGAATTTTATTTTTTTTTACATTTTATATCGAATTTTCGAAAAAATCGCTTTTTCTAGTTTTTTAGTCATAAATTCTTCAAAAATGGTTCAAATTTGACTATTTTTTTTCTTCAAATTTCCGTTCAAATAAATGTCAGTGTTTTTTATATTTAAATTTAACGTATTAAATTAATTGATCACAACCTTCCTGATAAGTTAGGTATAAGGTCGCTCTTCTAATTTTAATACTGTGTGGTCCACTACGGGGTTTATCCTCGTCCTGAGGTACTGAGTTCAGCTGGACAGGTTTGCAATATACCTTAATTTTTCACATGTTTAGACACTTATAACATTAAGACCACCAATGCAATTTAATGTAACAAGTGCGCCCATTACAATATATATACATTATATATTGTATACATACAATATATATATATTAGGGTGGGTTGAAAAAAAACATTTTTTTTGTTTTTCTTAGCATGGGGGTAGAATTTGTGCCTTAAAGAAAAAAAAAATTTTTAAGGAAAAAAAAATTTTTTTACTCAACATTTTGAGGTGGCCCAATCGTTTTTAAAATAAATAATTGATCAAACGGGGTAGTCCCAACAAAAAACATTGCATGTCGTTCTAGAATCTGTAGGGTGGCCCCTTGAAAGCTATTTGAAAGTCAGGAGTTGAAAAAATTTTTTTCCTATTATTTGTGTAATTTAAGTAAAAAATTCAAAAATGAAAAGCATTTTCTTATGAATTAAAATGAAAGTGAAGTAAAAAAAAATCACATTCGACAACTATTAGATGTTTTCCACGATTTTGGACAAAAAAAAATTTTTTTCGTTGGAACTTCCCCGTTTAATCAATTATTTATTTAAAAAACGAGTGGGCCACATCAAAATGTTAAGTGAAAAATTTTTAACTTCCCGCTGAGAAAATCGACGATTTTCAAAAAATCCGGGAAGTTATTGGTTTCACCTCGATTTTCAAAAATTGGGTTTTTATCATATGTCGACATTTGAAGGTGCTAGGATGCTCTTCTGACATTTTCAGAACGATGTCTGTCTGTATGTATGTATGTATGTGTGTGTGTGTGTGTGTGTGTGTGTGTGTGTGTGTGTGTGTGTGTGTGTGTGTGTGTGTGGATGTAATCCTCTCATATCTTTTTGATGAATGAACCGATTTAGATGGTTCTTGTGGCATTCGAAGGATATTTTCTGAACTTAGATTTTCAAAAAAAATTTTAGACCATTTAGTCGAATAAACTCTGAGATATTTAAGAAATACGAAAAAAAAAAAATTTTTTTTTTCGTTTTATTTGGATATTGTGAAAACTGTTGGATTGATCAATTCCAAAATCTAATCAGCTCTAGAACTCGATAAAAGCTTTCGATTGCCACCAAGAACGTCTCAATCAGATAATCCGTTCAAAAGATATCGTCGACGACAGAAACAGTAGGAATCGGTTTTTTGCAAATATCGTCGAAACGACAAAACCAATCATTTTCAAAATTTTATTAGCTCTAGACCTCAATAAAACACGTCGATTGCCACCTCAACCGTCTTAATCGGTCAATTCGTTTACGAGATATCGTTGATTTAAAAAAATAGTAAAAAACGTTTTTTTCCAGATATCTACAGAAAAATTGAATCATTCGATTGTAAAATCTAATCAGCTCTAGAACTTAATAAAACGCGTCGATTGCCGCCTCAACCATCAAAATCGGTTCATTCGTTCGCGAGATATCGTGGGAGATAGAAATGCTAAAAAATGTTTTTTTAGAAAACAATGACATACAAAAGTATTTTCGAGCTCGAAGAGCTCGAAAATGTATTCACAAGAATGTTAAGAGCTCAACGAGCTCGAAAACAGCGGGAAGTTTTGGGGCTGGCCCGCAGGGTTAACCGATAGACCGATTTTTTTTTTCTTGAAAAATTTTTTTTTTTTATAAGGTACAAATTCTACCCCCATGCTAAGAAAAACAAAAAAAAAGTTTTTTTCCAAACCACCCTAATATATATATATATATATTATAACGCAAAAAATATACACTAATTTTTGCGCTACAACTTCGTTCTCTGCCTTTAGCCTCCAGTCTCGATACTAATAGGGCGCCAGGTAATTTTTATCACTGGAATCACCAAACCAGTAAATTACAAATATTTGGATAATTTTTGATCTGTGGAATTATTTCCTAAACCACGCATAAATAAACTGGATAATTTTTGATCTGTGGAATTATCACCAAAACCACGCAGAAATAAAATTTTAACTAAAATTAAATGCTCAGAATTTATAAGCAAAACAAGACAGAGACTGGGAAACCAAAAAAACAGAGTTACGGTATGCCGTGGTGTCGCTCAGTGTGTAGGTTTATGGAGAGAGGGAGTAGTCCTGGTTTAATCATCCCAAACTCGTGTAGATTATTAGCGGATTTGCAATTTTTATTTAACAATAAATCAAATACTAGAACATAATACAAATAATCTTACTCTCTATAACAAAATACTGAATCCGAAAAATACAACGATCCGGTAAATCCGGACGGCAACTTGGCATCTAAATGATGCGCGTCAGAACCTTATAACTAAATTAATTAAAAATAATTAAATAACTGGAGCCAACCGATACTCAAATAGTACTTGGTGAACGGGAACAATAATCTTAATTTTATTACTCTAGCATATTTTCTTTAGCCAAAATCGGACGACTAACGTACCTGGATCTCATTTTTGACGTTCATTAGGCAATAATTAACTTACTGACTAACATATTCCTTATAATTATTTCATAAAAAATAATATTAACAATAGATCGCCAACATAACTCTAAACTGTAACTATTTTCTTATAACTTTCACAGATCTTACATCTTTTCTTTAACTAAAACCATAGCATAATACCTCAAGATTCTAACTCAAACTCGATTAATTATTTATAATAATTATCTCATACCTGATTACTGATGAATAAAATATCAAGTAACGTCTCACACTGTTTAAAATAATACTTCTGTGGCAATATTTCCAACCTGTAGCTTTCTGAAGCATCACTCCCGACACGTCTGCTTGCTTCGAGCGACCAGAGTCGAATCCCCCCTACTGTACTCCCCGAACTAAAAACATCATCGCCATTTTTACCGGCTCTCTATACTTTTCTCCATAACTCCAACTCGATATTGAGTATGGCTATTCCAATGTGTGCGCTCTCATGGACTTGGCTTCGGTGAGATCGCAGACTAAATTCTGAAATCTAAGTGACCAACGGTTACCCTCAGCAGCACACTGGTCAATGCTGTCCACTGAGGCCTACCAACAAAACCCAAAACTCCAAAAATGACCAGAAATAGCGGCTTCCACAGTGATAGTGGTCACTAAACTATCGCTGAGTCCTGCCAATCATAATAACGAAAACTGATCTCTTACACCTAGTCCATAGTCCTTATTTTGGAGCGCTAGCATTTCAGCTAGACCTCTGCACTCCACATGAAAGTCTCATAGGGTCAGGCAAGCATCTTGACATCAGATACAACCGGGTGGCAATTACTTGAGCCCCATTCCACGGTTGCTCCGACTTTTCCACACACTCAATACACCAAAACTCTAAATTCAAACTCAAACTTTATCCTACCAAACTTTAATCTCAACCCATATCCCATAATAAATTTCTCATAAAAATTTACTGTAGCCAAACGTTACTCCATATTTTATTCTTGAACTATATCTCGATCACCAAAAAAAAACTGTATAAAAATCACAATTTACTGTAGCTAAATTTTAAATCTTGAGTTACCATGCTCGGTTATGCCCCAAAATCAGTTGGTGCTTGTGACGTCAACTTAATCCAAGCCTCGTCCAAAAAAATAACGTCACAATATATACATATATACATTTTTTAACGAATGATATTTTTGAACCCTACGCAACTAATTATGATAAGTTGTGACGGAATTCCTTGAAAAATCGACCATGATGACAAATAAAATAGTAAAATTTTGAAAAAAATCTACCTAACAATTGATAGCTCCAAGACCAAGTCAAAACCAAAATTGAACTTTTCCGAGCTATTTGAAAATAGAATGATGTGTTATCCCTGAAATTTTTGAAAGATTTCGAGTTGATAAAAAAAAGTAGTGGGTATCTAAAAACAGCAATTTTTAAGAAATCGATCAGCTTCATGTGGTTGTATTTCGAAGTCATAGCAGCAATCAGGAAAAAAATAATAGAGCATATTTTAACGAAAAATGAAAGCTCTTAATCATCCCTCTACTCCAAAAATTATAAATTTCAGAGCACTTTGAAATTGGAAAAAAATTATTCAAACTATGGCTCAGTTAGAAGCTGGGGGCTAAGCCGGAATGAAATTCAAATTGTTGGAAATGAGGAAGGTAACAGGATCGTATTTAGTTCTATTTAAATAAATTATGTCTTTATTAATTTTAACTGTGATTTTATTGATAACTGAAAAGAGAAATCGGAAGATACGTGCTTACAGCTTTGAGAGCTAGTTAAGACTGAATATTTATTTCTATATATTTTTTATCCTAGGTCCTTACATCCTATAGTTACATTTGGTTTATGTACAAGTTATAGCTTGTATTCTGTCTCAAGAATATATCCAGTTTTATTACCTTGAGAAAAATATTCCTTTCGCTTTCAAAGAATCAATAAAACCCAATCCTGTTTCAAGGACGGAGAAAATGCAAACCAGATGTCCCTGCATTTTCTCCAAAGACATAAAAATACAAAATTAAAAACTAAAAGTATAAGAGAGAGATTTTTGTTAATTGACGTACAATATTCAACACGCCTCCTCAAAAATTGATCTATTATAATTAAACAACGATTACGTAGTACATACTATAGTATAAATGAATAATAATTACGTTATCTATGAATTTCCTTCCTCATACACTGGTCACAGAAATTAAGGGATAGAAAAAAAATCCGAAATTTTTAGGTGATTTTCAACATGCTGTAACTCGGTGAAAAATGATCGTATAAGAAAACTAAAAAAAGCAAATTGTAGCCTCAAGTTTCTAATTTTCAGATCTAAACCTCAAAATTTTTTATCATGTACGGTTCCGGAGTAATCATAAGAAAACCAACGAAAAAAAAAATTTCAAAATTTTTGCTGGTCTTTCAATACCTCTATGGGCGACAATAAATTTTTTTGAATAATCCGACTGTCTAACTTTTCTCGAAAATTTTATGCCCTTTAATTTGGTGGCCTTAAAAAGTCTCTACGACGATTTGGCGCCGAGTTATCATTGATCAAAGCAAAAAAGTCCAATTTGGCTATGATAATCAATAACTCCGGATGTATTGGTCGTACAGAGAATGGAAGCAGGGTTTTGAAAACTGGAAAACATTCTCTATAAGGCAAAATTAGTAGCATTTGATAGAATAATTTATTTTAAAGCGATATTGTTTGGTAAAAAACAGGTCAAAATTCACAAATTTAAGGATATTCGGAAATCTTGCTATAACTTTGGATATAACGGATGAACAAAGGATATCTTCGACTTTTTTTTAACCTCAAAGTATCCTAAAAAAACCCTGAAAATTTCAAATCGCTGCGATTTTTCTTTCTTAGTGCCCCGAAGCTTTAAATTTATCGATTTTGTCAAAAATCACCATAATTGGTAGTTTCTCGGTTTTGTTCATTTTTTCGATTTGAAAATGGTTTTTTTACCGATAATCTTCATTTCTTTGATAAAAAAGATCGATTATCGAAAAAAATTGAAAAAAAAAAAATTTTGAAAAAAATTTATTTTTTTTTCAAATATTTTTTTTTTTGAAAATTTTTTTTTTTTGTTGTATCCGCAATGATTTATCATTGTCAAAAAAAATTCCTAAAATTTTTTTTACCGCTCTAACTGCATCTGCTTCAAATGTCAACTTAACAAACATACCCTTTGGGTAACTAATGCCGGCGGTAAAAAAAATTTTAGGAATTTTTTTTGACAATGATAAATCATTGCAGATAAAACAAAAAAAAAAAATTTTGAAAAAAAATAAATGTTTTTCAAAAATTTTTTTTTTCTCAATTTTTTTCGATAATCGATCTTTTTTATCAAAGAAATGAAGATTATCGGTAAAAAAAACATTTTCAAATCGAAAAAATGAACAAAACCGAGAAACTACCAATTATGGTGATTTTTGACAAAATCGATAAATTTAAAGCTTCGGGGCACTAAGAAAGAAAAAGCGCAGCGATTTGAAATTCTCAGGGTTTTTTTAGGACACTTTGAGGTTGAAAAAAAGTCGAAGATATCCTTTGTTCATCTGTTATATCCAAATTTATAGCAAGATTTCCGAATATCCTTAAATTTGTGAATTTTGACCTGTTTTTTACCAAACAATATCGCTTTAAAAAAAATTTTTCTATCAAATGCCACTAATTTTGCCTTATAGAGAATATTTTCCAGTTTTCAAAACCCTGCTTCCATTCTCTGTACGACCAATACATCCGGAGTTATTGATTATCAAAGCCAAAATGGACTTTTTTGCTTTGATCAATGATAACTCGGCGCCAAATCATCGTAGAGACTTTTTAAGGCCACCAAATTAAAGGGCATAAAATTTTCGAGAAAAGTTAGAAAATTTTTTTTGTTTTATCATCTCGAGAATTTTTAAAAAAATGTAAAAAAAAAATTTATTTCATTATCAACTTTTATTTGAACAGCGAAAAAAATAAAATAATGAGAAATCTACTTCCATTTCGGCTGCCGAATGGCTTTTTTTTTAATTAACATTAATTTGACTCTATTTAAAACTCTATTTTCCTTTTTGTACCTTCAATATCATCACAATCTTTTCCATCCAATATTAAATTATGACTCGTCTCAAAACCAAATTTCAAATATAAAATTTCCACATTGATTCATTCCGATTACAATTTATCACTCTCTTAATTTCCAATTAACTTACTGATTTTACACCTATTAATTAATTAATTTTGTGGTTTAAATTAAATATTAATTAATTAATTTTTCCTTATAATTTTCACTAATAGTTTTCCCACTAGTTAATTTGCCACTATTTTTATACATTAATTTACTTCACAATAAAATAATTTGTTTCTTTCCATTTTACTCATAACAATTTATCACAATTCAAGCGTCCTTTTATGACTTCATTTTGTCACGATATTTAAATATCGCGGCATCTTCGCATTAGGTCGGAGAGGGGCTACAGAGGGCAGCACACGCTGCTCAACACGTCTCACATATCATTATCATTATCATCACTATTATTATTATTATTCTATGTATTATCATATTTTATTTACTGTGTCTTTATTATTTATTTAATTTCTTAGGTAAAAATTGCGGTTAAAACAGTAAAATTTACTGAATTTTGTAAACGGATCCATGGATTTTATAGCCGCCGGGATAAATAATTACGCATTTATTTATTTTATTATATGATTATTATTATTATTGTTTTGGTCGGTTGGTGCATGCGCGTCAACGCAACACTTGGCATCGGTAAATTTATTTATTTTAAATAAATTTACTATCTTTATAAATAAAGGAACGTGAGATATACCTGAAAAATACATTCACAATTGGCTCTGAAATATGCGAATGGTCAGTTAATGTCAGGAATGGACGGATTACACGAAAAACAAGTCATGCATCCTGTTGTTGTCGATGAGTGAATTAACATGCGACAGGTATATTGCTCCATTGGTTGAAGTGAGAAAACATTATAAGATGGCGCCGGCCGAGGTGCCGGCATGGGACTCACGTGCTGCTATGGCCAGACGTGGATAATCTCTTGTGAGAGTAAGGTGTGCTGTTATTGCTGTTGTCGCAAAAATTTTATAAATTGAGACGCCGTTTGGGCAAATTTGCATATAATTGGAAAGTTATTGGCCATTTGGAAAGTAATATTGATTTGAGTTGTGGCATTAATTAATATTGTAATTAACATTGAGACCAATGGAGCCGATAAGCATGTTATATTACAACGACGACTGTAAGTACCTTTGTGCTAAATACATTGGCGTGTAATTTGTCCCGCGTTGGTGGCCATTCGTATATCTCTCACGTGTGAGCGAGAGAGCGCGCAATACTTGCAGTAACGTTCAATATAGATATATATATATGTGCGTACTTATTTGTCCTGGCGATAAGCTTTAATCCAAAACTTGGAAGTTGAAATTTATGATTTTCTTATTAATAATTATTGGTGACCGTCTGTATGAGGTAACGGTAAATAATTAATGATATTTACAATTATTATTAAATTATTTAATAATTGTTGGTGACCGTTTGTGTGTTGTTGACGGTAAATAATTATTAACATTTACGTGATTTTATTTATTTTGACTGTTATTGAGAACGTTTTTCTTTTAGTTGCGGTATATATTTACAAATAATTAAGTATTATCTGGGAACAGTTTGATTTAATGCGATAATATTACTTGATAATTATTATTTATATTATTTATTATTTTGCGGTAAATATATACCCATCTATAATTTATTATTTGTGATCAATAGTCATCATTTGAAAAATATTCTACAATTATTTAAATATCACCAGTGGGTGTTGTATTATTTTGCGATAACGATTTAATTTATTATCAGTGATAATTTATTTTGCATTTAACTATTTGTATTAGGATTATTATTGATAACCATTTGTTTATTATTTTGCGTTGGTTATTTTTATAATTAGTTCACTATAAATTCTAAACACTGGTGATTATTGGCAGTAATTATTTACAATTGCTTGAAGTATTATTACATTTTTCCCAGCATTATTTCTGCGTATTATATAATTATGCAATGTAAGTAAGTTATATTTTAAAGTGCGCCAAAGTATTATTTACAAGTATTTATATTTATTTGATATCACATGTGAGTGATAACACGCCGAACACTTTTATAATTATTGTTGTGTTACTTAACCAGCGCCGAAAATTTATTGTAAAGTGATCTCGTATTATTTGTTTATTGTTTTATATACCCGCTGAAACATTATACTTTAAAATATATCGGGTTGATAAATGGCTACCAACCCGGAATTTATTTAATTTTATTATTTATTTATTGCATTCTATCTCTTTCTTGCTATCCTTTTCCAACACCTGAACCTGCTCTGTGATTATTTTCTATTATTTCATTTTCCATTTTCATTTATTTATTTATTGTTTATTATATTTTGTTCGTGGGGTACACGAACTGGCGCCCGATTCGGTTATCTAACCCAGCCTGGGAAGAGCTGTGTGTCCAGTGGAGATCGTGGGCATCTCCAAGGGATAGTTTTGGTTTTGTTTTATTATTTTTTATTTTCAGTTTACCATCGGTGAGCCATAACGGCTATTCTGCACACACCACACTCCGCCGTGGGTTGTGACGAATAGTAGTGAACGTTATAATTTTATTTCGATATTTTAATTAATTAACTTAAAATTAATTTATAATTAAATTACGACTAGAATTACGTTATTAATTGACTAGAAATTCGGCCATTGAGTTGGCGTCACTCGGGTCCTCAATTTTACTGACGGATTCGAGTAAATTTAAGTTTATTTATGAATTAATTCAGCCACTGGAATAAATTCCGGCCTCAATTAATTTACTGACGTTATCGAATAATTCATTTAATTAATTATTTACTCGGGAAAATTATTTTATTCCAGCCAAAGGCCTCGAATAAAATAATTCAGAGTTATAGACACAATATAGCGAATAAGAGCGGCGCGACACAATTTTTTGAACAGACGAGGCGCGTGGTTGTAATGGCCAACGGCCTACAACTTCCAATTTATATACACGAGAACCAACAGAAAGATATTGATTAAATTAATTATAATTGATTCTGCCATTGGAATATGAATTCCGGCCTTAATTAATTATAATTTTACCTTAATGAATTTTATAGCAGCAATCAGATGAGACTTGTAGCTGATGTCCGGCTATTCTTCCAACTGTCGTCCAGTTTTCCTTACAGGTAAATCTGCTCTTCTGGTTCTCGATTGTCCGGTTTCTTCTCGCTCCAGATTATTAAGGTCCTCGTCTTGCCTCGTATAGAATGGTGTAGATCATGCGTCCAATTACTCTAGTTGTTATTTCATCTTCATTATAAGAAATTTTAGGATGATCTTTAAGTCTATTGTTACGCCTAGGTACTAAAGTTTGGCGATTTTGAGATGAAAGATTATCAGTATGTTTTTCTACATGTTCTGTTTGTCTGTCTTCGAATCTAACTACTTTACTAGTTCTAGATTCTATACTTAAATTGTCTGTATTATTATCTTCTGTATTTTCGTTATTATGGTCATGTTTACCTTTAGGATGATTGACTGAGTTTAACAATTTGTTAGTGACATCAGTTTCTTTACCTGGGTTTGACATAGTGTTAGGGACCACAGTTTCTCTATCTGAGTTTGACATATGGTTAGGGACTACAGTATCTTGACCTGAGTTTGACGTTTCGTCAGTGACACCAGTTTCATGACCTGTGTATTCATTAACACATACAGATTTTATTTGCGGTCTAGATGTTAGAAAATTTCTCTCATCTACAATAACGTCTCTCACTACCACATATTTTACACTTTGCACTTCAAAAACTCTGTACCCGTTTGGTTCATAACCCACCAGAATTCCCTTTGATGATTTTTCATCAAATTTATTTCTGTGAGTTTTCTTGTTTATGAACACAGTTGAACCAATCACTTTAAGGTCCTTCATTTGTGGCCTTTTATTATGCCACATTTCATATGGTGTTTTTGTTGCTTTCAATGATTTTGTTGGTGTTAAATTAATTAGATATGTTGCAGTTAAAACTGCATCACCCCAAAATACTTTTTCTAATTTTACACCAGCTAGCATTGTTAGCGCTTTCTCTGTGATCGTCCTGACCATTCTCTCAGATACACCATTTAACTTTGGAGTTCGTGGTACAGTATAACGGTGGGCCCTGGCGACTTCGTGTCCAGTAGCTACGAACCACAGTTAAATTAATTTTCCCGAATAAATTCAACTTCCTTAATTAATTATCATAAATATAAATTTAGATGTTCTGCTTGCTGGTTCTGAAATCGGGAAAATTGATGTAATCTCAGGAAGCAGGTATTCGTCCTGAGCCGGACACGCGACTGAAATAAACTTATTTAAAGGACTCTGGTGATAATTAAAGTTAAACTTTTAATATAAATTAAATTTACAAGTTTTATTTAACCAAATTCCCATATGTACAGTTGTCTCCTTTATTACTTAAAATTATGATAAATTTATTTATTTACAAGACGTCCATCGAGTAATTTGTAGATGCAGGGTGCGTGGATTTATTCGTTATGCGCGGGAGCAAAATTTACAGACGAAATATTTAACCGCGTTGAACAGAGGAAATATTCGTATAAAATAATATTGTTTTCTATAGATATATACCGATCAAAGGGGTGCACGACTTACTGGTGGTATTGGAGTCTCTGCATGCTAACCTTCCTCGATCCTCGACAGCGAGTTTTGGTGCTGGAAAATTCCACGGTTTGGTGACGATGATGAACGAAATTGAGGCTTCGACGATGGGGTATCTTACAGAACCACTGACACACTTTGGTTTCTTATATTGAACCACACCAGACAACTTAAACTCAGTAGAATTTTTTTGTAATAAGCTCGAGAAGAAATATATGTAGTAGTCGATTTAGAGAGAGTAGAATGGATATGACCGATCGGCTACAGGTCTCGAACTTGAGTGTCGTCTTTGATACAATCGTCTTGGGTCGTAACCTCATGTTTACCCCTTCTAATTATGCGCAGTGAGCGATTTACGGTCACCTGCTGCGCTAAAACTGCCTCTTAGACTAACGCCACGACTCAGCCACACTCGCAAATCAGGGAAGATACAAGAGAGAGAGAGAGAGAGAGAAAGAGAGAGAGAGAGAAAATAATTGAAGCGAGAGCCACACTCTCACGTCTTACGCCTACTGCACGGTTACACTCCCCGTCGCCAGACTTGAGATTGGGGCTCGGAAGCTGAAAAAGACGGTTGGTAGTGTCAAGTTTATTTTTCTTATACAAGTTTCTAAATATAATTAAAGAACAAGATCATTCTCTCGCCAGCTGTGCGGGTGCAGCTGGGTCGACGACCACCTCCTCATCAAGGATGAGCAGATCGGAGTCATCGGATTGGTCGTTCATCTCCTCTTCATCTTCAGCTAAGGGGTCTTTTTCCGACCCTGGCTTGGACAGGACCAAGTCTTCCGCGGGAGCAACAAAGACGATCTCGGGTTGGGTGGTGGACTGGTCAACTGGTGCGGCTACTACAGGCACATAGGCAGCCAACTTCTTGGCTTCAGCTGTAGTTAGTACTTCGTCCTCCATAAGGTCCCAACGAGTCCGTTTGAGGGCCTTGGTGACCTCAGTTGATGATGAAGGACAAGCCGGGGGCACGTAGAACGGCTGAATGAACCGGGCTGATGATGGACGACTCTCTAGTTTCTCTATGACTCGAGTCAAAGTGCAGCGTTTCTGCAAACGCGCAGAAGAATCTGGTCGTGCAGTGGGAGCGACCACCAGGTGACAGGGCACCGGTTCTTTAGCGGGTATTGGTGCCTCGCCGTCCACAGGACGGGGTAGACGTGGTCGGTGGGGTGGCGGAAGTGGCAACCCCAACCGTACCTTCTCAGATAGGAAGGCATTCTTCCGCTCATGACGCATGATTAACCCACAGTGCGTCTCGTCGCGGAATACTCCCGGTTCTCGGGCCATCCGCTCTCGGACTCGGCGGTCACGTTCTTCTCTCTGAAACAAATTAAACGGTTTTCATCAGCCTCTGACTGCGTCTGGGCAATTTTAAATCGGGTACATAGTGATTGCCCAAAATTTTCCCAGTTTCTGATTTTAACTCGACAACTAAAGGGCTGATGATTCTATTAACAATGGCTGGCCCCAAGAATTTGTTAGCCAAACTAGACGAATATTCATCAATTTTTTTGCTCAATTTTCTATTTGGGTAATATACCGAATCACCCACTTGTAGTTTAGGTGGCTCTTTAAGTCCTTTATCATGATATACGGCTTGTTTTCACTTTCTACTCTCATTATGTCTTCGATTTTGTGTCGTAATTGATCAAGACGATTTATCCGATCACGCCAGGAGTTATCATCTGAATCTAGGTCATCTATTTCGAGTCCGGTTATTTTACCCGACAGCCGTGGTTCTTTACCATGAACAAAATAATATGGCGACATATGTAACGAAGCATGATAACTGCTATTATAGGCAAGCTGAAATTCGCCCCAGTGCTCATCTCACGACGTCTCATCTTTCGAAATAAATGCCCGTATCATTAGCTTAAGAGTACGGTTAATTCTTTCAACCGGGTTACTTTGTGGGTGAGCGATCGCAGTCGGTACAGATTTTACTCCCGTTTCTTTTAAATAATCTTTAATCTCATGATTAATAAACTCTTTCCCATTATTTGTGATTAAAAATAGAGGGTATCCCCAACGTGAAAAAACACGACGTAAACTTTTCTTAACATTTAACCCAGTTTGCTTACGAAGTCTAAAGACCTCAATAAAGCGCGTGTACAGGTTTTGTACAATCAATACATACTGATAGCCGGTTTTTGATCGCGGAAATGGGCCAGTCATATCGGCGGTGACTATGGCCCAGAGTTCAATTGGTTGTCGCGTGCGCATCGGCGCCTGAGACGAGGTCTGTTTATATTTGACCTTTTTACACGTCTCGCAATTATCTACGTACTTGCCAACATCACGATACATAGCAGGCCAATAATAACGCGTACGTAACCGATGATACATCTTATCGCGACCCGAATGTCCCGCGTCTGGCACATCATGGTTTGCTTTTAAAATATCGGGAATTTCATTTTCGGTCAAAACCAATTTCCACGCGTCTTGATCATCTATACATTCTTTCAAATAATCTTGCTTACAATATTCTAATTTATCCTCGTTATTTATACGCCAATCAACAAAATTTTCCGGGTATTTTCTAACATTCGCTTTCTTTATATCGTACCACGAGCGAACTTGAATAAGTACAAAGTTTACACCTTTATTTTTAATTTCATCGAGGACTTCGGACCACTCCACGGGATTCTGGTTCTCGTATAAGCGCGATAAAGCATCCGGGCCTTCGTTCTCGGTTCCACGACGATGTTCAATCGTGATTTAGTGGGCCAAAAGTTCCATCGCCCAGTGAGCAAGCCTACCGTTCGGATTTTTTAAAGTATGAAGCCATTTTAATGAAGCGTGGTCGGTAACCACAACAAACGGAAATCCTTCAAGGTAACATCTTAATTTTCTTACGGCCCATACAACCGCCAAACACTCTTTCTCGGTTGTAGTATAACGTGTTTCGGCACCTCGTAACTGTCTACTTAAACATATTATAAGGAACTCTTTCCCGGTGTCTGGTTCTTTTTGAACCAAGAACGCGCCTAGACCCGTATCACTCGCATCGGTATATAAATAATACGGAAGATTTGGCTGGGGTACAGCCAAAGGTTTTGCATTAACAAGAGCTTGTTTAAGATCTTGGAAAGCTTTTTCTTCCTCATCACCCCACTTCCACTCAGTATTCACGCTACATAATTTATTTAGAGGTCCTTGAACCTTCGCGACGTTTTGTAAATGCCTGTGGTACCAGTTTACTAACCCACAAAAACTGCGTACCTGTTTTCTAGTCGTCGGACGAGGGAAATTCGCGATGGGTGCTATTTTTTCAAGGTCAGGTCGTAGACCCTCTCTATCTACAATGAAGCCAAGAAATTTTACCTCAGATCTCGCGAATTTGCATTTATTTGGATTTATTAATAATCTCGCCTCGTGAAATATTTCGAAAACGAGAGTTAAAATGGCTTTATGTTCGCTATAGGTCTCACTTATTATTACCCAGTCGTCCAGGTACGCAAAAACTTTATCAATCCAAGACCTCGGTAAATTTCTTTTATGTACTCTATTTACAAACCTCTCGCGGAGCTTATCCATTGCTTTTTGGAAAGTTGACGGCGCGCCCGTGAGCCCATAGGGCATGCGGACCCATTTGAATTGCCCCCTGCCTTCCACGGAGAAGGCAGTATAAGGGATGGACTCCGGTGCTATTAAAACTTGATGGAACGCCTCCTTGAGGTCCATCGTAGTTATATATTTCGCATCGTGTAAAGCACTTAAAATACGTAGCATATTTGGAAGAGGGTGAGCGGGTAAAATAGTATATTTGTTGATTGGTCGGTAATCGATGCAAAAACGCCAATCACCTGAGGCTTTGGTCACCATGACCGGAGAACACGACCAGAAACTGTTACTGGGTCTTATATAGCCCTTCTCGAGCAGCTCATCTATTTGTTTATTTAATTCAACCAATATAACGGAGCTACGCCGATATCGGCGAATTTGAATTGGTTTAATACCAGACTGTAATACGATCGTATGCTGCACGAGGTCAGTTAGACCTTGGTTCGGTAACTCCGCGAATTTAGACATTTCGAATTTCAAGAACGCGTCAAAATCTTTTTGCTGATCAGAAGTTAGTGATTGACAACGGGTTTTATTATCATTACAATTAATTAATTGAAAAGGATGACTTTCATCAGTGCCTTTAAATTTCCAAATTTTAGTTGCGCAATCAGTCAATAACCCAAACTGAAGAGCGAAGTCCATACCCAGGACTACTGAGTAACTCAGGTCCTCGAGGACACTCAAATTTGCTCTCCGGCTATTATACTAATTTGAATAATAAATGGAGCCCCACGGATAGTTTTACATTCGGTCTGATTCGCGAGAAGAACTCCCCGATGGTTCGTATCGTCCGATTGTAATTGACCAGAGCTTAACTCACATATTTGGTCATAAACTCACTGATTGATATAGGACCTTTCACTTCCCGTATCAATTATACCGTTTACTTGCACCCCGAATATCCAAATAGGCACAGGTATTCGTGCTGTAATTATAGGTGGTCCGGGACCAGTACCAGAATAAAATTTGGTTCGAGATGCAATCCGATTTGCGATACGTGAGGGTAATATTTTATCTTTGAATATGTCCGGTAGATACGACGCGTGCGGGGACGAAGGACAAGGTGGTAGAGAGTCAGTCAGCGCGGGATCTTCAGATTCAAAACCTGGATCCAATTCTTCCTCCCACGTCTCTTCGGTCTCCTCATTATTGACAAGTGGCTCCAATCCACATAGATATGGCATTCCAGGAACATTAACAGAACCTGGTTTCTCAGATTCATCAGAACCAATTGACTCGATAAAATCACTAACTTCTAGAATTTCCAAAATATTTAGGGGGGTTTCATTAAAATTATTCCGATCAAGATTTTCACAAATATCTTCAATTAAATTATTAGACTCTAGTTAATGAGCCGTGGGCTGTGCTTCTCCCCTCAAGCCTTCCCATCGGTTAATTTTGTCAGTATTTAAAACAAATAAATTATTTAAAATAGGGCAATCTTCATTTAAGACAGACAAGTTATTAAAATATTAGGACTGTACAGTACATTTTCTATGCGACCTTGAATTCCCAAATTATTTGTCACAAAGATGGTTCCTGTCTTTGATGCTGTGATAAAGGCCCCATTTTTTGCAACAGAAATCTTTATTGGAGTCTTTAGGTCTGAGAACATACCTGCTGTGTCCTCTCGATTTATGAGGTGGTCAGGAGCTCCAGAATCCAATAGAAAAGAGATTTTGTATTGATTGTCCGTTAGGTGAATGCTACCAACCATGAATGCAAAACCTTCTTTTTCTATCTGAGGTGCGGCTAAAACACTCTGGATAGTTTTCGGCTTTTCTCGGTTAGATTTACTCTTCACGTTTTTCTTCAAGAAACGACACTCATTCTTATAATGCCCTTTTCTACTACAGTGATGGCACCGAACATTCACTTTCTTGATATTAAACTTTGGTTTCACTTTACTTCGGTAATTTCTAGAGTATTTTTGAACTTCTAGATCTTGACGTTTAGCCTCATTGATTTTATTTTCAATATGAAGTATTTTACTACTTGTGTCTCGGTTTACATTTACTAACATCACTTCGTAATCCTAAAGACGTGTTTTTGTGAAATGAAGTGTGATGTTGTCTTCTGATAGCGTTTCAATCGCAGTAATGATTCCGTTGTAAGTTGGTGGGAGAGTCATCAGTAGATAAGCGACTTTATCAACTTCAGTCATTTTTGCACCCGCCGCAGCCATTTCAGAAATAAGAGAATCAAATATCATGAAATGTTTACTTAACTCTGTATCACCTACTAACTTCAAGTTGAGTAAATTTTTACGCACAACCAACTGTTTAGCTACGCTCTTTCTTTCATAGACCTTATCTAATTCATCAATAATTTCTTTTGCTGAAATTGCTGAATCTGCATAGCATAGAAACGAATCGGAAAGATATTCAATAATTACGTATTTAGCGATACGATTTAACTTATCCCACTTGCTATCAGAATCTGTTGGAACAGCTTTTTCTATAACACTATTTGCTTTGAGTTCAGTTAGTAAATTCATAATCCAAAACTTCCATATATTATATTTTTCACCATTAAAAGGTTGAATGTTTCTTTTAGTAGATTTCATAGAAATTTAACTATTGTATTTGTCCTCATAATGGAATTTTCGAAAAATTTTGCTATATCTCAACTCAGCTCGACGAGCTGAGTCAGAAAATACATTTGGTTCAAAAGTTTATATATGTTTTTATATATATATATGTATATATATATATATATATATATATATATATATATATATATATATATATATATATATATATATATATATACATATATATATAATATAACGCGCCGTTCTCCAACGATAGCGTCCACAATTCTACACCGATCTTAATGAAACTCAGTATACTTATTCTATAGACGATTACCTTGGATGAGTTCGAAGATGAGCCAATTCGGCCAATAAGTTTAGCAGTTATAGTTAATTAAAATTTTGTAAAATTTTCAAAAAAAATTTGTTTGCTGCTTTAACTGGATGTAACTTCTAAACGGAAAGAGATTGCTTATTTTCGTTTGTTCTATGTGAAAGCTCGTACGATTGCCTACAATTTTTACTATACAGCTTGTTGATTTGACCATTTTTTCTAATAGATAAATGGTTTTGAACATTTACAAAATATTGGAGAAACTAATTTTATGCAGGTTTTCACTTTGATTATAGCTACAATTTCGAACCGATCACCTTGAAACTTAGTATACGTATTTTGTGGGTGACTACCTTGTTCGAGTTTGAAAATGAGCTCAATCGGTCGATTAGTTTAGAAGTTATAGCATTTCAAAATTTTCAAAATACCCAAAATTCATATTTTTACTTATTCTTCCTTTAATATCTTTTGAATGTGATAACTTATCGACTTTATATCGAATTCATCTGAAAGCTCTTCGAATAAGCTTTAAATTTCATGCCTTTATATGCCTAGACCACTGAAATTACTTATTTTACCATTCATGGAAATTTTGCTATTGCATTAGTTCTCCTACTTCTTAGTACATTCATAGAGCTACTTAAATTCATATTATCGCAGTGTGACACTTATGAAATCCAAACATCTCAATTCAGTGGGTATATACAATTTTGTTTTATCGACAGTGTATAAATGATATAATATATCAATAACAAGATTAACATTAGTTATGTTGATAATATTCTCTATATCTACTCATCGTTTGATATTCTAATAGGCTTTTTATTTCAAATATTAGTACTAATTTCAAGTATGACACTTTGATGTATCACAATCAATTTTTAATCTTAGAATATTTTATTAGTAGATTTTATTGAAAGCAAATTATCGCCTTGTCCTTATGGTAGAATTCTCGAGCATTGATACCATAATCTATCATAATTTTTCAAACAGGGTCCGGAATACCATTGGTCCGATAGTTTGAATATATGCGTACGAGAGTGGTCCAAAAAAAAAATGTTTTTTGGCTATCATTCCAAAAGCTTCTCTAAGGTATAAAAAAAATTCCCTCCAAAACGCAGCTTGATATCTCAATTCTTCAAGAAGCTCAATACATTTATATTTTCCCATTTAAATAACACGTAAAAAATTTTTTTTTACGTTTTCGTCCGGTAAAACTACGAAAAAAATTTTTTTCTATATTTCCCATCAATCATTCTTGTAGGAAATTTAATTCTCTACAAAAAAATATCGAAATAGTTTTTTCGTAATTCTAACGGTTAAAAAGTTATTGAGCGTTAAGTACTCGTTACTAAGTAAATTTGAAGGAAGATAGTTTTAGAGCAACTCTTTAATGGAATTGACACTATTACTAGATAGTTGATTTAATTTGTATAGATTTGAAATAATATTCAACTTTTTGAAAACTTTTTTGGTGACTGCACGTATTTATTTCGAAATTAGTCAAACTCTAAACTGTTTATAATAATTAAATAATTTAATAATCGTTTATATAATTATGAATAATTTTTCTCATTACAATATGGATATTTTTTCCTATGATCAGCAACTATTTGTAACAGATATTGTTTCTGTTCTTCATCTTTTGTCTCAAATTCATTATATTTTTCAATTAAAGCTAGTACTTGCGGATGGATACTGAATTTAATTTTCTTCATATCTAATTAAATTTTCTTTCATTGCGAATATTTAAAGCTCAATAACTTTTTACCCGTTAGGATTTCGAAAAAACTAAATCAATACTTTTTTGTAGAGAATTAAATCTCCTACAAGAATAATTGTTGGAAAATTCAGAGAAAAATTTTTTTCGTAGTTTTACCGGATGAAAACGTAAAAAAAAATTTTTTACGTGTTATTTAAATGGGAAAATATAAATGTATTGAGCTTCTTGAAGAATTGAGATATCAAGCTGCGCTTTGGAGGGAATTTTTTTTATACTTAAGAAAAGCTTTTGAGATAATAGCCCTTGAAAAAAATTAAAAAAATGTTTTTTTTGGACCACTCTAATGCGTACGTATCTTTAAATAACGTCAAATCAAAACATATAGTGCATTATCATCAAAAATTCTTCTGTAGTTCATTTAGTTAGCTTCAGATTTTGACATTGTACTTATAATTTTTCGATTTTTTTTGTTTTATCATCTCGAGAATTTTTAAGAAAATGTAAAAAAAATTCTTTTTTATTATTAGCTTTCATTTGAACAGTGAAAAAAATTAAACAATGAGAAATCTACTTCCATTTCGGCTGCTGAATGGCCTTTTTTTAATCTTGAATTTTCCATATTGTCTTTCTTAGCGGTAGTTATTAACAAATCACCGTTCACAGATTTAACACTTCAAAAATTTATTTATATTTTTTTCTCTTTTTTTTAACTTCCCGCTCAGAAAATTGTAAATTTTCAAAAATTCGGGAAGTTATTGGTTTCGGTCCGATTTACAAAAATCGAATTTCCATCAGATGTCGACGTTTCGAGATCCTAGAAAGCTATCCTAACTAATTTCACGATAATGTCCGAGTGTATGTATGTATGTATGTATGTCCGTACGTACGTATGAAAATACCTGTATCTTTTGAACGGATGAACCGATTTTGATCGTCGAGGTGTCATTCGATGCGGCTTGTTAATGTCTTGAAGCCGTGAAAATTTGAACTTAATTGGTAGGGTGCGTTCAGAGATATTTCAAAAATAAAATTTTTTCGAAAATGTTTTATTTGGATAACTTTTAATTTGCTCGATGGATTGATTCCAAAATCTAATCAGCTCTAAAACTCTATAAGCCGCGTCGAATGCCACCTCAACCATCAAAATCGGTTCATTCGTTCAAGAGAAACCGTTGACGAAAGAATTCAAAAAAATTTTTTTTCCTTGGTTTTTTTGAAATTTCATAAAAACGGCTAAATAAATCAATTTCAAAATTTGATCAGCTTCAGAACTTGATAAAACGCGTCGATTGCCACCTCAATGATCAAAATCGGTTAATTCGTTTGCGAGATATCGTGGGAGACGGAAATGCTAAAAAATGGTTTTTTACAAAACAATGGCATACAAAAGTATTTGCGAGCTCGAAGAGCTCGAAAATGTATTCACAATAATGTGAATAGCTCGTTGAGCTCGAAAACAGCGGGAAGTTTTGGGGCTGGCCCGCAGGGTCAACTGACAGACCGATTTTTTTTTAAATAGTTTTGTTTAATATTAATATCACTTAACTATACTTTATTAATTACCACTGAATTAATTAATAAAAAAACAATCACTGGTTAAAATATTAAAATTAAAACTTTATCGAAGAATAATTTATTTAATTTGAGACGTATCCTGGGTCCATAACCTGTTGGAAATGAGGAAAGTTACAGGATCGTATTTAGTTCTATTTAAATAAATTATGTCTTCATTAATTTTAGCTGTGATTTTATTGATAACTGAAAAGAGAAATCGGAAGATACGTGCTAACAGCTTTGAGAGCTAGTTAAGACTGAATATTTATTTCTATATATTTTTTATCCTAGGTCCTTACATCCTACAGTTACATTTGGTTTATGTACAAGTTATAGCTTGTATTCTGTCTTAAGAATATATCCAGTTTTATTACCTTGAGAGAAATATTCCTTTCGTTTTCAAAGAATTAATAAAACCCAATCCTGTTTCAAGGACAGAGAAAATACAAACCAGATGTCCCTGCATTTTCTCCGAAGACACAAAAATACAAAATTAAAAACTAAAAGTATAAGAGAGAGATTTTTGTTAACTGACGTACAATATTCAACACAAATCAATGAGGTATTTTTTTCTTGAAAATATAAGGTTATCAGAGAAAAATGTCGTCTTGATCAAAGCTCTAAGTTATATAGGAGCTGAGGTATGAATTTTTGAAAATAACTAAAAAATCAACTTTTTTCAAATTTAAAAAAATTCCCCAGCGGCTGGATTCGATCGCATTCAGCTGAAATTTTCAGAATCTTCTCGTTAAAGGTAGATTTTTTCTAAAATCTACCTATGGTATTTGTCTTCATGGTCGATTGTTGAAGGGATTTTGTCATAAACTATCATAATTAGTTGAGTAGAGTTCGAAAATACCATTCGTTAAAAAATTTATATGTGTATGTATATATACTTTATTATTTATTATTTATTGATGTATGTATATCAGAGATAGGAAGTAACTCCTAAATAGCTGCTCATTCTTTAAAAGTCCCCACTCCTCAAGAGTTAAACTCTCAGAAAGAGTTTCATGTACACGAGTATACATGCCTAAATACTCTATGCTTTTAGCCCTCATAGCTCTGACTCTCATGAGAAGCAATGAGACTATAACTCGTCACGAGCATACTCCTACTACAAGTTTTTCCATGAAGAGTATTTGTGTTAAAACTCGTAAACGAGAAACTCCTAAAAGGAGCGAACTCGAATAGCAAATCAGAATAACTCCTCCCACCACTCGGCGCAAAATTTTTCTTGGACGACTGATTATTTTCAAGCGTAATTTACCTTATCAACAACCCTGAGATAGTTATTTTCTAAAATGTCCAAAATATTTCATAATAGCAAGTATATTTAATATGCTAAAAAATAAAAAATCTTTATAGCAAAAAAAAGTATTTTATTACTATTTTAGTTGTTTCTATCAAAGGCATAGTTAAAAATATTTTGACTAAACAAATAAATTATATATCATTATATGCAAAAAAAAATTTAAATACAAAGCATAAAAAATATAATTATAAAAAACTTTCTTTATTATTCAAAATAAAATTTTCAACCAATTTTCGAAAAAGCCATTGAAAAAAAATAACTATTATTTTCATATATTATCACTCGGGAAAAATGTTTTTATAAAATTTTATTCTGAAAATGGCCTGGTAAAATTTTATAAAGTGTTATAAAAATTTATGAAGTTTTGTATAATTTTATAAAATTAGATAAAATTCTATAAAATTTCACTGTAAAGTCTTCAAAAATTGTATGAAATTCTGGTGTCATCTAGACTCTGCAAAGAATATGATTCCGCGGTAATAAAAGTTGTATTACTATTTTTCAAAAAGTTATTCAATTGTAAATTAACATTTTTTTTAGGGGGTTTGTGTTGTCATGACAGGCGGTTTGAAAGTTTGAATAATTAATCTATAAATTTGTTGCTTCTTGCAGCTCTTTTTATAAACATACTCATCAAGATGACGTCATGAAAGTTTATAAAATACTTTTATTCCATTAATTATTAATTTTTGAAGTAACAAAAAAATTAAAACTCTAAATAATGTATGTTAAATAATTTTTTTTTTAATTTTAAGCTATTACTGATTTTATGTACTTGTTAGGCACTATATGATTACTTTTAAAATTTTTTTATGCATATAAATTTTTATTAACAAGTAGATTTATTAAATATTTTTGAGAAAATTTTTTTCATCATATTGTTAGCGTAAGATGATAATGATTAAAAAAAAAAATTCCTTAAAAACAAGATTTTATTGTTTATAATAGTTTTTTTCATATTTTGATTATTTAAATAAATATTTTAGAAATCGTTATGTAATTTAAATCATAATTTGCATTTCTAAATCTACTGGCGAAAAAAAAATTTTATTCATTCAAAAATTAATTCATTTATTTGTTTAACAATTTGTTATTAACAATTTTTTTCCTTTATTTTAATTTTTTTCTAGAACATAAAAAAATACAAAAACAGCAACTTGCAACAAAACAGCAAAAAAAGATTTTTTCAATTTATTAAGAACCATTCTGATTTTGGATCACGACAAAGTCCAAACACTGACTCGATTTGTCAACAAACGAATTGCTGTAACTCTGCAACTATTGCAGATACAGTTTTTTACCTTCGAGTCGTTTTTATACAGTATGACTAAAGCTTTCTTATAAATTTTTAACCTAACATTTATCTGTTATAGTTCTCTAGCTACACGCATTTGTTTATAAGAATTATGATATTTTCTATTTCTTACAATGCTTATATCTCATAAACAAATAATGTTGTGACAAATACGATCATTTAACTATTTAAATATATTTTTTTTATATTTTTAACCTTAATTGTTTTTGTGATTTTGGAATAAAAAATGTATACCTGAATAATTATTTCCTTTATACCTCGAATAGAACTTGAAATTAATATTTTTATAATAAGGAACTTCGTTCCTATCTGGTGTCCCAAGACATTACACGGTTTTTTTGTAAAATACTACAAACGATATAAGGAATAAAGTTGACATAAATTTGGAGGATGTTCATTTTTTTTTATAAGAAAATTAGATGTAAAATGAAATATGTTGGAAACTATTAAGAAGTTATCGAGACAAACTAGTATCATTGTTTTTGGGATTTTATAAAGAACAAAATGAATTTTAAACGAAGTCTCTACGACAAATAGTTGCTGAGATAAAAATTATCAAAGCGCGAAAAACGAGAAAGCGCGTCATTTGGTCCGCGCGCGGATAAACAAAAGATTGTAACTCGGCAGAAAATCGATATTTTTACAAATTTTTTTTTATCCTCTTAGTAAATCGTATATCAACCATAAAAAAATTTGGGAACTTCCAAAATAATTTTTTCGAATAGTAAATTCAAAAAAAGTAAAAATCACTTTTTGTTAAATAAAAAATAAAAAAATTTCTTGCTGCGGGACTTAGAAAAAATTGAACTTCGTATATCTTTGGGAAGTGTTAGGGACAGAAAGTGGGCAAAAGACGTAGTGTCTTTCTCTAAAGGATTAAGTCCGTGCGTATCCCCACGGACAGATTGTGATCTTTTTTTTTTTTTTTTTTTTCGTCTCCAACGACTGAAATTCTCTTTTTCATCAATTCTCATTTCTCGTTTTGTTATAAATAATGTCATCAAAACTTAAAAAAAACATTCTTACAATATAAGTATCAAAAGATTGCAAATTTTCTGAATCGGAAAAATAACTCATCGTGTAAAGAACTTTTTTTCAAAAGTTGATGTCATTGTTCTTAATAAATTAGTTAACAAATTAAAAAAAAAATCTTTTCTACAATATAGGTATCAAAAGATTCCAAATTTTATGAATCGGAAAAATTACTTATCGTGTAGAAAACTTTTTTTAAACAAGTTCTTTTCAAATTTGTTAACTAATTTAATATAAATAATCACGTAAACTTCCAAAATATTTCATTTTAGATGTAATTTTTTTATAAAAAAAAAATGATCATCCTCCAAATTTATGTCAACTTTATTCCTTATATTTTTCGAGTATTTTAAAAAAAATTTTCAAAATCGATCTTTACCCAACGAAAAAATGATCTTTGAACATTTTTTCGTGCGCATCGACTGGACTATATGTTTATAGCTTGAGCGCTCAAGCAAAAGTCTGAAGTTCAGATATACAAATTAGAGCCCTTTCATTGTTACAAATATATTGAAATGAAAGCCTGTAAGTAAACGTGCTATAGTGTATTGTGGACGCATGTAAACGAATGGACAACGGAAATAACAGCTATTACAGAAGAAAGAATCATTTTAAAGGTGAGTTTTAAATTTTAACTTTGATGTTTAGTGTGCGTTGAGTCCTTAAACGTATTACATGTTTCCGATTTCTTGTTTCTGAATTAAATAATTTTTTTTACTCATTAAATGAATAATAAGTGTACATAATTTTTTTTCAATTACGTAAAATTTTAAATTAATATTAAAGTCGTGATTAACGAAACTTTTCGTCGAATTCTATTGACGATTGTTTCAAAGTGCCGAAGAAATCGAACTACTATGAATCCAGATGAAATCACCCAGGAACCAATCAATCAATCGATTGATTATTTAAAAGAATGTCTTAGTTACGCGTCAAACTTCAAGGAAAAAATTGAAATTTTAACTTTTGTACCTGGTGAGTGGAGTACTCAAAAAGTTGCACATACATTCAATGTTTCACATTCATTTGTTCACAAACTACGTCTTTACCAAAAACGGCTGAAGCGAAATAAATCTAAAATTATTTTATCACAGGTAATGTACTGTCATTATATTTCATTATATAGTAATTACGAAATTTTTAGTATTTTTTTGTTGCATTTTTAGATAATCAAAACTGTTAAAAAGCAACGATGAACGTAAAAGATATATTTAAATCATTTAAAGAAAAAAAATGTTTTTACCAAAACCAAATTTTTGGGATACTCTAAGTTACCTTCGTTAATCTTAGGTGCATTTAATATATAATAATATATATGAGGGTATTAGAAATAAAGTAATATGAAAGAAAAAAAAAATATTTAGTCTATAATTTTTTTGAAGAAGCAACATTTTATGAGTTCAAAACCACTTCAGATGGGAAAAAATATTTGTCAATTATATTCTTTCAGTTCTGATACCTTCATATGTACATATTAGGGTGGGTTGAAAAAAAAACTTTTTTTTTGTTTTTCTTAGCATGGGGGTAGATTTTGTACCTTATAAAGAAAAAAAAATTTTATGAAAAAAAAAATTTTTTTACTCGACATTTTGAGGTGGCCCACTCGTTTTTAAAATAAATAATTGATCAAACGGGGTAGTCCCAACAAAAAAAATTACATGGTGTTCTAGAATCTGTAGGGTGTGCCCTTGAAAGCTAATTGAAAGTCAGAACTTAAAAAAATTTTTTTCTATTCTTTTTGTAATTTAAGTAAAAAATCCAAAAATGAAAAGCATTTCCTTTTGAATGAAAATGAGAGTGAAGTAAAAAAAAATCACATTCGAAATTAGTAGATGTTGGACAACGATTTTAGACAAAAAAAAATTTTTTTGTTGGAACTACCCCGTTTAATCAATTATTTATTTTAAAAACGAGTGGGCCACCTCAAAATGTTGAGTAAAAAAATTTTTTTTCTCTTAAAAAATTTTTTTTTTTTGTAAGGTACAAATTCTACCCCTATGCAAAGAAAAACAAAAAAAAAGTTTTTTTTCAACCCACCCTAGTACATATATATTTTTAAAAAATTATAGTCGGAATTTCCACCTCTTGATCGATTCCACATATAGGAAAGAATAAACTTCTATTAGAGTTTTAGCTAGTTATTTCTATCAAATTCATCTGTAAGAAAATTTTATTATACGATCTACGATGCAAAATTTTTAGCTTGCTTTATCAGAAATTATAACTTTCACTATCTTAATCAATTATAACTATTATCAAAATATTAATATTTCAAATATTTTCTCCGAAGTTTTCTATTTTCTATACAAATATTATAAGAAAAATATGGCTTTATTAGAGTTTTAGAGTTATATATCGAAACTATTAGCTTTATAGAGAAACTATACGTTTTTTAACCAGCCATTTAAAATTGTTATTCCAATAGATGTATGGCCTTTAAAAATTGAAACATTACTGAAAAAAATTTTTTTCTCACTTTAAGTTTAAATAACTTCTAAACGATCAACTATAATTATAGTTTTTTAAAATTAATCTTATAATTTCTAATATGGGCTTTAATTCATATCATTATGTTTTCACTTAGCAATGTGTCTTCAATATTCTTATGGTTTCAAAAAGCATTTGTATTATTTTAAAATTTTATCTTTAAAGTAATATAGAATTGAAAATTTATTTTTTTCTTTAATATTCTTAATTTATCTTTCGAGCAATACTGTAAAACGTATATTACTTATTTATTGTATCAATTTTATTTAATTGCTTTTGAATGATCTAGGCTCCTTGAATATTTAAAATTTTGAAATCCAGGTATGAGTCTATTGTCTGTTTGGAACTCTCAATATCTAATGAGGGCTAAGCTAGAAAAATGGAGTACCAAGAAATATCTAATAACTATTGCAGACTCTATATACTTAGTAATTACATTTGTCTATGCCCTCCCTTGTCGTTACTTTGGGAAAAGAGAAAATTTAAGTATTTCATTCGTTAGTTTACTGCATCCTTTTAGTCAGTTACCACGTATCTTTTAAAATGTTAATTTCAAAAAAGTTCATATACTTAGTCTTCAGTTATTGTGAAATATTATTCATTACAATTTATTGTACCATTGAAATTTTGTGAGCATGGCTACTAAACAAACTAGAGAAAGAAAACGAAGTGAAATCTTGAAGCTTTTTGAGTATACAGAAAACCAGGCGAAGTGTAAAGTTCCTAACTGTAGTTCTAAAGCTGTAAGTATATTTATTATTCACGATTTCTTCTAAAAACGCGGATAACATCCCTTAATAGTTGAGTCTCTTATTTGTTATAAAGATAATTACAGTAATATATCATTAACAATTGTTAAGCATAATTTCGTAGATCAATCGTTGTTTTGTAACAGTTTTGAGTGTTTAAAAATAATTTTAAGCGAATTATTCTTAAGTTTTTTTAGCAATCGAAATGTTTTTCTTTTTTAATTTATGTCTAGAACTAAAATACAATTTTTTATAAATTTATAAATTTTTTTTTTCATTTCTTTTATAGAATGAGCCCAGTCACAATCAAAAGCGTCATATAAAGGATCGACACCGAGAAATTTTTAATCAATTTAAAAGCCAATATGACAGTGAATTATCATGTACTGACGCTGAAGAAGCGTCAAAAAAGGAACTTAAATGTTTAACGAATGTTCCTTTAAACAAAACACTTATGAAGACCGCACTTTTGAAGCTGATGACTATTAATGGCCGTCCTTTCTCAATCATTCAAGATGAAGGGATGCGGATGATTCTGGATCGACTACTTTCTAGGCTACCAGAAAAATCGGTCATCAATGAAGAACCCATTAAAGACGACGTTCTTGATGCTGCTGAAAGAATCAAGAAAAAAATTCAGGAAGAAGTGCTAGCAAGTCATTTAGTCAGCTTGAAAATCGATATTGCATCACGAATGGGGTGGTCATTTTTAGGAGTCAATGTACAATATATTTAAAAAGCTAGAATAATAATCAGAACACTTGCAGTTGAAGCAATAATGGAGAAGCATTCAGGTGAAAATTTGAAGAAATTGATACTAAACATATTGGAACGGTGTGGAATCGATTTAAGAAATATTTATTCCTTCACATCTGCACGGAAAATAAAAAATAGTAGTGGCAACTCTCTGAGATAGTACTGAGTACTTTCTATAAAAAAAAAAATTTCATAAAGCACTGTATACTATCTAGACTGTATCCACTACTCTCTGGATAGTACTGAGTACTTTCCCAAACAGAAACCACCAATATCTCATATAGTACACTCTTAGACAGTAGTCAGTGGCATCTGTAAAGTAACGAGTACTTTGCCGGAAAGTATAGGCGCGTTCCTAAGATATTACAAGATACTATCTGCAGATAGCACGTGTGTCGATCTGTAGATGGCAGTGGTTACTGCGCAAGACAGGACTGTATACTGTCTGAGATAGTAACCAGTGCTTTTTCAAAAAGTTTTCAGGTATATCCAAGACAGTAAAAGTGAATTACGATTTTGAATTTTATTATTTCATTAAATTAAGCCGAATCAAAATCAATTAACTTTAATTCAGGGAATGAAGTCGTAATAGCTAATAATACCAATAAATAATTAAAAACTAATTGTGTCGAACAAAATTTTTTTCACGTTCAATTTTATAAAAAGGTATTAATAAAAAATTAACTAAATGAATGTAGTTTTTTTTTTGTAACGCAACTTATATTATATTGTTTTAATTTTCAAAGATGTATTCAGCTATTTTTTTTTTATTTTCTACAGGTGAATTTTCTTTTCAAAAAAGTATACTTTTTTATAGTTATCTTATTAATTACAAGTTTTGTAATTTAGATTGAAAAATTGTCAGGTTTAAAATTTTTCTTTTTTGAAAAGAAAATTCACCTGTAGAAAATAAAAAAAAAATAGCTGAATAAATCTTTGAAAATTAAAACAATATAAACTTATTTGCGTTACAAAAAAAAAAACTGCTTAGTTAATTGATTTTGATTCGGCTTAATTTAATGAAATAATAAAATTCAAAATCGTAATTCACTTTAATTGTCTTGGATATTCCTGAAAACTATTTGAGAAAGTACTGGTTACTATCTCAGACAGTATACAGTCCTGTCTTGCGCAGTAACCACTGCCATCTACAGATCGACACACGTGCTATCTGCATATAGTATCTTGTAATATCTTGGGAACGCGCCTATACTTTCCGGCAAAGTACTCGTTACTTTACAGATGCCACTGACTACTGTCTAAGAGTGTACTATATGAGATATTGGTGGATTCTGTCTGGGAAAGTACTCAGTACTTTCTAGAGAGTAGTAGATACAGTCTAGATAGTATACAGTGCTTTCTGAAATTTTTTTTTTTACAGAAAGTACTCAGTACTATCTCAGAAAGTTGCCACTACTATTTTTTATTTTCCGTGTGGTAACGGGACAAATATGGTCAAGCTCTGCGAATTATTAGCTACCGAACGCGATTTAGAAAACCAAGATGAGATAAATGATGATAATATTTGTAGTGTTAAAAAAACTAATACGGACGCTACAAATGAAGCCATTGCTGTCTTGACGGATTCTCTAGTACACGATTTGGACATGGAAACTGATATCATTGGAAATACTAGTATAGATATTTGTGACCTTGAAGACGATAATGAATTACAATCTGATTCATTAAAACTTGAACTCACCGACTCAATGGAATTGCTTCAGCAAAGTTTGTCATTGGTTGATATACGTTGTGCAGCTCATACGCTGCAACTTGCGGTTCAGGCAGCAGTCAAGAACTTGAATCTCCAAAAATCTTTATCGAAAGCAAGAAGTGCAGTGAACATTTTTAGAGTTGATTCCATAATGAATGCAATAAGACGTCGACGCCCGACTGCTTCAAAACCCTTTCTTGATTTGCCTACTCGTTGGCAATCTACGCACGATATGTTATCGTCACTAGTGAAGCTAGAAGATTTTAAAAGTTATGTTCCACAAACGACCGCAAATGATTGGAATCTGTTCAAATCTCCCACGCTCAGATATTCAATTCTCACCGTCGATATCTTATCGACCGTATCATCGATCAGTCATCTACAATAGGTGGCTCCGCTAGTGGCGTTCTCATATAAAAGACCGCTGAAGTGGGGGTGAAGAAGACGGATGCGCTGTCTCACTCACTCTTTCAACTCTCTCTCTCACTCATATAGTTCTCAGTGATTTCATGGCTGACGCCTCGTGCTCTCGTAAAATCCTTTTGTTATAATCAAATCATTTGCTTTCTCAGTAAATTACTCAGTGCATTTTGTTTATAATAATTCATAGTAAATATTCAACTAATTATTTTTGCTCTCATAATTAATCTCAGTGTTTTTAGCAATTCAATTGTTCTCACCTCGTGTACCGGCATAGTTACCGCCAAGTCGCCATCTTGGCCACGTGTTGATCGCGAGTTTAAGTCTCATCAAATAAACATCACTGATATTAAATAATTGCAAGTCTCATCCTAAATAATTAGCATAAACTGTATATATTGTAAATAAAAAATTTATAGTGTTTATTAATTGCAAATTCAGTGTTAAATAAATTTATTCACTACCTGCCAATTCACACACACCAGATCCTCTCATCCTCTCATTATATAATTGATTAGAAATTAATCATTTAAACATTTTTTGGTCCTTCGAGCCGGATCGTGTGAATTGGTTGAATAAATTTATTTAAATTAAACTTTCTCAGTGACGCTAAGTAACTTCAGTGCACCACTTTGCGAATTAATTAGTGTGAAATGTCAAGTGTACTTTTAGACTCTCATCGATTAACGCATCATCAGAGCATCTCATCTGTGACTGTTCTCAGCGTCTCATCATCAAGCAGGAAATTACTGTCAGTTTGTTCTTTGTCTCATTACCATTCTCAGGCTCAATTGAGCATTGCATTTTTCTTGTGTGTCTCATTCAGATCTTTTACAGATATGGCTACTGTGGCTAACAAAATTGTGCTTCAGATGCACCGGATCTCAGTTTTCACCGCCGTTGCGGCATCCGCTGAAGCCGGCATAGTCGACACGCTCTCATTACGTGCAGCTAACTCGAAGTTGGAGCTTCTCACCCAACACTGGAGCAAATTTGCTGAAGACCACGAGAAATTACTATCATCTAAGACCGACGTGACGGTCGAACACAAATATTTCACTGACGGTTCGTTTGAGAAGGCTCTCAAACTGTTCCAAGGAGCTCAAGATGCTCTGCTCCATCGCATCCATGAGGTGGAATCAGCATTACCGTCTCAAGGTAGTGTCCTGGCCAACTCAAGTCTCATCGTGCCAGCTAGAAGTTGGCTTAATGTCCCTACTATCCCTGTGCCCAAGTTCTCAGGCAAATATCAAGAGTGGAAACACTTCCACGACATGTTTGTCTCGATCATCGGGGAAAATGCATCTCTCACATCAGTTGAGAAGATGTACCACCTCAAGTCGGCATTGGAGGGTAATGCCGCCCGTCTCATCGCAAACATCAGAGTCATTGGGGACTCGTTTGCATCGGCTTGGGACGCTGTTGTCCAACAATACGACAACAAGCGTCTTCTCATCTTGGCGCAGCTTGATAAGCTGTTCAGCATCCGACCAGCTGACAGCAACTCTGCCAAACAGCTCAAGGCAATCATCAACACTGCCAACGAGGCAGTGCAAGCTCTCAAGGTTCTGGGATCGCTCACCGAGCACTGGGATCAGATCCTGGTCCATCTCATCGTACAAAAGCTTGATATCTCATTACGTAAGGCTTGGGAAGTCCATTTAGGCACTTCGATGGAATTTCCAAGCTACGAGGACCTGCGTTCATTCCTCATCGGTCGCGCCAGAGCTCGTGAAGCCATGGAGTGTGGTGTTTCACCACGCAAGCCAGCTAATGATTCACGCAGCCACCTGGGAACCAAATCTTGTGTCTCATCTGCTCACGTACACGTAGCAACAGCGCCTCAGTCTCAGCAATCTCAGCCAGGGCAGTCTCAGTCTCATCAAACGCAAACGCAGTCTCATCCACCAACACGAAACCAGTAATCTCACCCGCCATGATCTCAGTCAAACACGTCTCAGTCTCATCCAGCAATGCCAAAAAGCACGCTCTCATTCAAATCAGATTACTGTCATTGCTGTAAGGGCAATCAATTCATCGTCGGATGCCCGAGATTCCAGGCAATGTCCCCGGATGAATGGTTCCAGCTAGCAGCGCATTCTCACTTCTGTCGAAACTGTCTTGGCGACCACAGTTTCGAAAATTGTCAATCTAAGGGCCGTCGTCACTGCATGGAGTGCGACGACCCTCACCACTCAATGCTGCACTATTCTCGTCTCATGAGGCTTACCAAGAAGCCACCTGCAGCAGCTGCTGAAACTCAGCAAGTTTCAACACCACCTGCATCTCATCCCGAAGCTCAGCAGCAAACATCTCAGCAATAACAATTTTGCAGTTTTCAAGCAGCAGCTTTCATCTCATCCGCCATCAGCCGTGCTCCAGATCACAAGCATGTGACATCTCGACCGACAGTGCTGTTGGCAACCGCACAAGCTCTCATCTCTCATCAATGAGGCTCGTCTCATTGTATCAGAGTCCTTATTGATCCCGGATCAGAACTTACTCTGATTTCTCAAGCTGCTGTTCGCACTTGCAGTCTCATCTCTCAGCCATGCAACATACCTTTGCAAGGAGTTGACAATATCTCATCAGGGAAAACCTCAGGCATGGTCTCATTCAAACTGCAGTCTACCATCTCATCAGAATACGCATACCTCAACGCACACATTCTCAAGAACATCACAGCGCAGATTCCATCAGTCTCAATCTCACCCACTCTTTGGTCTCATATTCAAGATTTAGAACTCGCTGACCCAGAATTCTACAAAATTGGCATTC